>NC_086317.1:97041892-97386392 GCF_036172605.1 Pelobates fuscus | reverse complement strand
GTATTTGATTGTTTGTGAAATTGGACTAAATTAAATGACAGGGGAAATATGTAAGATTTTGTAATAGAAGCAAGAGGATGAAAGTATAGTATTGATCTCAGGTATAAAAGAGGAAAAGAAGCTCATTGGGAGGTAGAATTTAGGAAGGAAGGAAAGAGATTTTGATATTCAGGAGGGGATACAAACAGGAAAGTCAAGAGATAGTGATCTTTAATACATGTACCATATGATACTGGAAATAGCTTTACACTCACTTCCATTGCCATTTCTGCCTACGTTCTATAATAAACAATATAAATCTGTATTTAGAATGATAGTATTGCACATAATAGAAACAAACTTGGAATTTTATATATATATATTTTTTTTTTTAAAAAGAACATAGAATACTGTCTATTTTGTGTTAAAATTTGAACACCCCTAGTGAAGTCTACACTCAAAGAAAAGAGCCGACCAATTGAGGCAATTCAATGCGGATCATCCATCATTGTATCCAAATAAATAATACTGCTTTTTATTTTTGTATTTTTTATTTTTGGAAATCTGCTATTATGTTGTACTGCTCACTTGCTGTGAGTTGTTTTAACCGTAAATACCGAAATATCAAGTAGAATGAATAAAACAGGCACTATAACATCGACTGAGCATCACATCAGCGAGGAGACTGGCTGGCTTATTGCTAAATTAGCTGGTGTGGCAGATGTTGTGACTTTGGATCCCATTGCCCTTCCCTCAGCCCTCCAGAAGGCAGATTTACATTTCACAGATGGGAGAAATTGTGCTAAAGAAATGAAGCTTTACAGGGACATACACAGGAGAACACAGCTGGATTATGTAAATGTGATGTTATACAAAGCATCAACCACTGTTAAAATATTGACTGAGATTGCAATACTGTTTATCTGTGACATTAGCACTGCGTCCTGTATGTTCTACGTACTCAAAGTGTTAAACAAAGCAGGCACTAGGAAGCTCAATTATTGTCAATTTTGCAAACACATTGTATTTGGCAGACCTTTTAAGTGGACCTTGATTTACTGTCAGTGGGAACAAAGAAGATTTACTCTTGTTCCTCTTTTTTTTTTTTTTTTTTTTTTTCGTGGATCTGACATTTCCAGTGGGGCAATACTTCATTATGGTAATTCAAATCTAGACTGAAACTAGGAATTAATGATCACTGTGAAATGTAACAGCTCAATGCTAATTAGACTTTAACATCATTAGCGAGAATCTTTAATCTCTGACATACATCTCGATAAGAACATCTTCAAATAACAAAGCTATCCTACAGGAGAGCCGGGTAATAAGCTCTGCTAAAAATTGCATTTAAAGAAAGTATATGGAAACAATAAAAATATAATGTATTCGATAAAATGAAATTAGATTGGTGCGCACCTTTGAATGAGTATCCCAATATAAGGTTTTTTTCTTTACTTGCTATTTATCTCAATGTATTTTTTTCTTTGTAAAATACATACCTCTGAATCATCAGTATATATAAAAAAAATTCTGGTAATATCCGTGAATCATTCGACACAAAAAAGACAATACAAATCTTTAAAAAAAAAATCCTGTAATTACTACACAATAGCACATAAGTCTCCAACCCTCTCCTTTGTCTCCAGCTATGTGAAGACAAACATAAGTCCAAGCTAGGGTCCCAAATGCATGTGTTCAGTTTTGGAAAATTACAATATTACTTGGATTTATAGCTGAGTTGGGGAATATTCAATACATTTTGCCATTCAGATTTCAATTCACTGCAACTTTATGTTTAATTAATAAACTCTGACCATATGTTGCCATTAAGTTCTTTGCAAAAAATAAAATCAAAGTGTTGGGTCAACATTGACCAGTCCTTTAAATGTATCTAGATATTGTATTATATCTATCACAATAAGATACCACAACAATAATAATAATAATATAAAATAATAGCATACGTTTCAATGTGGAGCATGATAAAAACAGTATACTGTTCTTCAATATTATGAGTTGTTGTTGAAACTATTGTCATGCTTATTATGGGCAAGTCTTTCACGAATCCCTGTATCTTTCAATTTTGCAAATCGTAATCTAGTCTGGTCTTTGTCCTACAAATTAATTTGTACCAATTGTTTCTAATTTAAAACTTTGAAAATCATACAACTGACCCCTTTCAGTGTTAAATTACTAATTGTCTGATAAACATTGAATGTTATCTAAAACATGCCAACTAACTCTGGCATTAGATGATTCAAGCCTTTAAATGTTGAGAAATGTGCCACTAAACAAACTAACAGGATACAATTTGTCCACACTCCTAACACCCTTCAGTGGTGTCTCATTCAGTGATGATAAGTGTAAGGTTGTTATAGTAGATGCAACTAAACCCAAAGATAATGAACTTTCTCTCCAGTTCTGAGTAATGTTGTACGAGATGCAGGGCATTTACAGAATACCAGTCATATTTCCTTGCAGTGGAATTAGCTACAATGTTTTTTTTTTTTTTTTTTTTGTTTTTTTTTATAATATAAAGAAACATGAAAAAAATTGACATATAATAATAATAATAATAAAAAAAAAAGATTTTAAAAAACTTCTAAATTGGGAAATAAAAATGACCAAGAAAAGTCAGATTTAAAAATAAAGATACCCAAAGATAATTGTGTTTCTCTGTGTGACCTTTTAGAAAAGATAAGCCTGTGGTGTGAAATTTAGACATTTTGTATTCATAACATTTGAAGTGTTCTTTTATCCCCCTTTTATCTTATCCGCTCTCATTTATGTAACAGTTCACAGACTAGTCTTTTCGAAGAAATCGGTGGGTGTTCCAAAGCAAAGAGTGGAGGAATATCCACTGATTTGTTACATGCCGGATGGACGCAGAGGTTTGTGCTGAGAGCAGATAGAGGCTTGTTAGCTCTGTACAGTGTGGCTATGGGAAACAAGAGCTCTGTTTGGCATGGAAAGTGTATTTGAATGGCCACAATGTTATACAGGATTTAAAATGACTTGCCCACTCGCTGTAAACTAGTGGAAATATAATAACGGCAATTGAAAATAATGACATTTTTTCCCCTGGCCATTATACTATACACACTAATATAGTTTAATATTCTAGATTCTGGATCATATACAGCGCTTCGGAATTTGATGGCGCTATATAAACTCTAAAATAATAATAATAACGAGGATGGTAGCTACAGCAGTGAGAGAACACTCTGCTCTCACTCCATAAATAGCCCTTGGAGCCTCCTAGTAGAATATTAAACTATATTAGTGTGTATAGTATGATAGATGGATGGACAGACAGATAGGATAGGATAGATAGAAGGATAGATAGAAAGACAGATGAGATTGATAAGATAGAGCCATTTAGTATGTAGAAGAATCTCCCTGCAGAGTTAATCAGACCCAGGAATTGTTAAAGTGTGACTTTGAGTAATTTTGGAATTATACCTGGAACTCTTTGCATCTTTTGGATCTAATAACAAAAAAAGAATCATCCCCCTACCCATTTATTTTGTGCTTAAAGGGTCACTATGGTCACCAAAACAACTTTAGTTTAATGAAGCAGTTTTGGTGTATAGATCATGCCCGTGCAGTCTCACTGCTCAATTATCTGCTATTTAGGAGTTAAATCACTTTTGCATACAATCCTAGACTCACCTGCATGTGATCTACATAGCCTTTCTAAACACTTCCTGGAAAGAGAGATCTAATGTTTAGCTTCCTTTATAGCACATTTTATTTAATTTATGTCTTATTTCATGCACTGTTAATAGCCTGCTAAACCCTGCAGGAGCCTCTTGTGTGTGATTAAAGTTACCTTTACAGAGCAGAAGATACAAATTCTAAAGCAAGTGAACAATTGATTGAAAATGAAACATTTTATTTTCTTTTTTTTCATGCAGGCTGTGTGAGTCAAACAAAACAAAAGTGATTTAACTCCTAAATGACAGAAAATTGAGCAGTGAGACTGCAGGGGCATGATCTATACACCAAAATGGCTTCATTAAGCAGAGGTTGTTTTGATGCCTATGGTATTCCTTTAATATATTGATAGTTTTTAAGTATGTTGTGGGTTTATTTTGTATTTAAAAGAATATTCTTGCTGGTATTTTTTACATATTTGCTGGTATTTTTTACATATTTTTTACATCTTTTTATGATCTTTCTTTGTTTATGAACCTTTAATCGGTTAAACATAATTATCTTCATTATTTTGCATTTATAACTTTGGGTCTTTGATGATCATATTTTAGTTTGAGCATTTGTACACAACCTTGTAATTATTGTTTACCAATCTATGTAGACATTTTTGCAAAAAATGCTATCTTGTATTCTATGAATTGTATTGTGTGTATCTATCTATCTATATATCCATCTGTATGTCTGTCTGTCTGTCTATCTATCTGTATATTGCATATAAAAACAACAAAATACTTCGAAACTTGAACTTAATCCGCTGTTAAGGCTGTTCGAGAGGCTGTTCGAGTTCCGATTTGTTTGAGAACCGAATCAACATTTCTCATAAGAATTAATGTAAATTTGATTAATCCGTTCCAGACCCCAAAAATTACAACACTTTAACACAAATATTACAGTTTATTAATACCTTACATGCATAAAATTATTTAGAAAAATAATAATAAACACAATGTACAGTAAATGAAAAAAAAATGTAACTTTACTTTACCTGTAATGTTGAGAGTTGAATGGGTAAGTGGAAAGGGGAAGTGATATTATTGTTTGGATGGGGATAAGTAGCTGTTCTTCTGGCATTTAAAATGTGTCTAAAGTGATACATAGCTTTATAATTGAACATGTTTGTGGCATGATTTGTTCGGGTACTGAGGATCGTTCATGTACTGACCAGTTTGTGTTCTACACATTTTTTTTGGCTACCGAATTGTTTGGGTAAGGTACTGTTCGAGTTCCGAGGTTCCACTGTATAGCACTAATGCATATATTTTCACCTCCTGAAATGATTTACATTAAACCTTTTTATACTATGATCTTGTAACATAATGTTTGCATGAATAGAAAGACGAGCTTGCTGTCCTGTTTGTGACAGAAAAAAAAATTCTCAGCTTGCCACAGTGATATTTCATTATATCTAAATTTATACAAAACCATGCAAAATCAAATGGACATAGATCCCAGTTGATTTATTTGGGCAAGTGCCATCTCTCCTTTACTTCCCAATGGTGTGCACTGATTTCAATTATCTAATTGTCAGCTTTTCTGTTTTGTCATGGGTGAGAATTGGGAAGGACTGTACTACACTATAGCAACGGACGTGGGATGCAAAGTATTTTTTTCTCATAAGTGGGTGGTTAATCCTAGTAGAAATTCAGTAGCAATAGCCTGTTTCAAAAAGCAAGAAACCAAAATTAGATATGGGCAAGTATTTATCCCTGCTCTTGATTACTTTATGGGGCGTAGCTCTTGCTATTGATTCTGGAGGTTGCTAAATGAAGGTAAGTCTAATAAATTCAAGTTGAATTTTAACTCTCTGTTTGGTGAGATGGGGACCCAAATCGCATTGATTCATGCAGAACTCGATGAGTTAACATACATGGCCCCAATTAGCATATTCTAAAGCCCACTCATTGACATCCTAAAGGCTATTCTTTACAACGACATATAAAAAGTGTAAACATTGTTTAAAAAGAACATGCTGTCTTATTTTAGCTGCATGTTAAAACAGGCTCCTTGGATGTAAACTTTTATAAATCTCAAGCTATATGTGACAACGAACACACACGTATGAAATGTGTATATAATACTACATATACACAATGTGTGTGAACTAGCCTTTTTTCCAAAACATTCCAGGATTTATTATAGACAAGAAACCCTTTGTATAAGTGTCCATGGTCTCCTACTCAGAACACAGGGGTGTAAAGGTCCACGGTGTGTGGATATTTGAAAAGTTCAATAACTATATTCTAGAACAGCAAATGAGTCAATGACATAACTTTATAAATAAGGTTTTTTTTGTCCAAGCCTACCAGTATGGTTGTAAGCCCTATTATAAGATATGATACATTATTTAATTATGTATGTTATTTAACGATGAATGATACTTGAATTATTTTAATTTCCCTGTATGCCCTGGTTTACGGATGCTATTAACACCACATTGAAAGATATACATTGTATCAATCGTGGAAACAGGAATTGAACTTGAAGAGAGCTGAGCTATAGTGCTAGGAATACAATGTTGTATTCCTAGCACTATAGGATCCCTTTAAGGTGTAAGAAAATGAAATATATTTTTTTCATTAGTTAACATTTAGACGTCTGTTTCTTATATAGAAAATGTTCCATCATTAAATTTGTAGTCTTGGGCGCCAATGCCCAACTACAGTGTAAGTTTACACTATCCATACTCTCATAAAATTCTAGAAAGAAGGCAACAATTAAAAAAAGATACAGAAAAAGAAAATCACAAATATATTATTTTGTTTCATAGGTAATTTATACATAATGAACTGCTTAGTTACAGTTTCAATACCTTGCATGAAAAGAGAACAATATGTATTATCTATTTATAAAAGGTCACAACACATTGCTTGGATTTTCATTTAAATAATTTAAAACTAACAGTAGAGTCACACAAGTGACACAAACAATATAAATGATATTGTCCTATATTACAGAAGAATTAGCTTTGATTAAGAATTGTTCATTCAATGCGTGGCACAGTTGGCGACTAATTGGATGGACATTGCAGTATCAGGACATGAGTCATATCAAGACCGATCGTTTGCAACCCATTGCTTGGTGCTGAGGCTAATCCTGCCAATTAACACAGTTGTAAAAGGGCAGGGAAGGTGCTCTATCTCAACAGCAGGATACAAATCTATGGGAAAATTTTCCAGGAAACAATTTATATTTTTTTGCTTGTTCATAAAACTGCGTTAGTAAATCCCCATTGTGCTTTGTGTATAAAGACACAGAGAAGACAAAATACAAAGTATTTGTTGACCAATTAGTTTGACATGTTGACTCGGGAGCAAGTGGACAGGTATTCAGACTCTTCTAAATTGGCTGCAGGGGGCTAGCAGCTGTGCCAAATGCCTAAGCAAAAATAAAAAAGACTAACGTAGATTTCTGGTATTTCTCACATTGTTAAGTGACAGACTTAATCCCTTACACACATAGGTCATAGGCATTTAAATAATATGTTACTGGTTAAGTCATTAAGAATAAAGTCTTTATTTTTGCGTATCTGTTTATACTAACAAGGAATATTTTGTGTGAGTCAGTTTTATGTGTTTCCTTGCATGCACCCTATTGTTTGGCTCTGGGCCCTGTTTGCTATGTTTTATAAACAAACATTGCCATCCCCCATCGGTAACCTAATAAACACGGATTTGGCTGTAAAACTTCAGGTGTAGCGGATTCCTCCTCTGATTTTAATTATCACCATTGATTGGATATATTTATATTACTCTACAAATACCTGTGTATTTAAAATGACTCATTGTAAATAAAACCATTCTTAATAAGCTGAATACATTGAGTAATCAATGGGAAAAAAAAACATGTGCTACAGGTTATTCTTTATGATTTTATTTAACTCCTCTTCCTTACAAACAAAAATTGAGCAAAAATCCTTCTTGATGTCATTTATGTTTGGTTACCCTTCTAACCTGGCAAGCTTTGTTTGTTTTCTCTAGTAAAACACTTGGCCTGGTCACTTTAAATCACAGCAGGGAGTACAGATTTGAGCTAAGAGTTAGTTAATAATATATTTAATCTAGCACATTAGCCAATAAAAAGCACCCCCCCCCCCCCAAAAAAAAAACATTATGAATTTGTTTTCCTTATAATATTAAAATTCATATGTATCATTTACAATACATAGGTAGCATTTTAACCCCTTAAGACCGCAGCCAAATGTACAAGTTGTGATCAAAACACAACGTAAACAAAACCTGGCATTTGCGCTATATGTCTGTCCAACCATAATTCACCTCTTTCATATTAAATGCACCCCCCTTATTATATATCATTTTATTCAGGGAAAACAGGGCTTTCATTTAATATAAAATATTTAGCTATGAAACATAGTTTAATATAAAAAAATGGGAGAAAATAAGAAATGTTGTTATTTATTTAGTTCTACATGACATTTTAACTGTCAATGTCATAATACTGTTTGCTTTTACTGCAATAAAATACACATATTTGTATTCAGCAAAGTCTCACGTGTAAAACAGTACCCCCTATGTACAGGTTTTATGGTGTTTTGGGAAGTTATGGGGTCAAATATAGCACGTTACATTTGAAATTGAAATTCGCCAGATTGGTTACGTTGCCTTTGAGACTGTATAGTAGCCCAGGAATTAAATTTACACCCATAATGGCATACCATTTGCAATAGTAGACAACCCAAGGTATTGCAAATGGGGTATGTCCAGTCTTTTTTTTTTATTCTTTTTTTTTCTGTGCAAGAAAATTACAAGTATATGTGAAGTGCCACAACAGCACGCAAAGATTAGTGTCCAAAGGTAGTGCTTTGGCTCGTAGAAACTGCACATTTTAATATTATGTTTAAGCAAGCTAGACTGGTATGTCTGCATCAACGTTAGCAGAGTGAAAATAGTTAGTCTAGAAGAGATAGGCATGCGCATCTTATTCTATATCATGTATTAAAGTTGAGACCTGCTGCTCAGAGAGGAAAGTTCCGCTTAGAGAAGTGTAACTGGTTGCAGCTTATGTGTACTAATTATTTGACTTAGCATTCCGTAAAGGGTAGAGGGAGATATTAGATATTATCGTCTTTGCAGTAGTTAGTGGATCTGGGTGGTTTATGTAGCTTTACAAGTGTGTTATGCTAGGTAAGATGTGGTTTGTAGGATATCTCACTGACTGCCGTTATGGGGGGTGCAGCTGGCTCTGTGGACCTGTTGCCTAATACAATAGCGCTGACGTGGTATTTCAGCTGTACAATTTTATGTTTTGTAACGTAACAATTATCTTGTGCTCCGTGGATTTGCTTAGTTGGACGTTCAGTAATAAATCAATATAATATGTCAGAAGGTGTTGTGCTGTACCGAACATGTTTGTAACGTCTCTACAGCAGGTGCAAGCGGCAAGCAAAGATTATTAGTACGGCATAGTTAAACAGCACAATTGAAGACAATATGGAAGACAGGCTAGACAAACATTGCAGCATGAGGTTAATTCACATTTTCCAATATAATAGACATGCTCATATCAGTCAGTGAGTATAGACCTTGTGGCTAGGTAGGAGTGGCTAGAGGCACCAGCTACTGGGTAGGACATCCTAGTGGTGTACCATCAACTTTGTTGGTGGGGTGGGTCTAAGAAGGGATAGGGCCGCCAAATGTAAGGCACAATTTGTTCTATCCTAAGGTGATAGCCAGGCAAACTAATGATGGGGAGTATATCGGAAGGTCTTTCTGGCTTTCGGTGACAGGCTCTACATCTTAAGCATATGACATCAACTGAGGAATAGGACACTGGGACAATAGTTGGTAGAATACGATGAGACCCCTTATTCGTTCCCCTGAGTGATAGGGAATAGCCGTAGCTTGGTAGTGTGAGGGTCTAAACTAATGTTAGGACTTCGCAAGTCTAGGCTTGTTATGCGAGGCACTTGTTTCCGTTTTGCATCATGTAGGGTGGAGCCTGAGCTCCGTATGGGGGGTATATCAGAAGTGGCTTGGCAGGTGTATTTTGGTGTATGCTTAGGAGATGGCCAGGGGTGCATGGATGTTGTTCAGCTTACTGATAACGTGGCCTTGTACCGTGTTTAACTTATGGCGGTATATGAAACTGGAGGTGAAAAAGAGAGAAGAAAAAATAAATAAATAAATAAAGAAAGAATAAAATAAAGAATAAAAAATACAATGGGAAATCAACAGTTTTAACCCAACTCTGAACGGTTTAAAGACCCCTAAACCTAATGATTTGCGGCAGTCCTAGACCGACTCTTCATCATGCCATATGGTGAAGTGAACGCTGCCCGCAGTCTCTGTTTAGGTTGTGACTGAGACGTAGGATTCTGGCGTGGAACCCCGCGGGATGAACGGGACAGTTCTTGCTGGATCCTAGTTTCGGGTAGGAGAGGTTAGGTCATGGGATCTTTCTTGGGTGGGTGAGTCCTGTGGCAGGCCTAGAGTCTGCAAGAGATCTTCTGCGTCCTGGGTGCCTTGTATCTGATGTGTGTTATCTCCATGCTGTACGAGAAGTGTTCGGTAGGGCCGCCATTGGTAGCTCATGTTATGTCGTTGGAGTAGGGAGGTAAGGGGTCGGAGTGACCTCCGCCACGCTAGGGTTCCGCAGGACAAGTCGGCGAAGAAGGTCAGTGCCATACCGTCTAACTGGAAGGAGGTTTTACCCCGGAGGGCGGAGAGGACCGCTGATTTAGCTTTCCCGGTCCGGAAGGTGACTATTGTGTCCCTTGTGGTCCAGTCTTTTTTAGTAGCCATTTGGTCACAAACACTGGCCAAAGTTAGCGTTAGTATTTGTTTGTGTGTGAAAAATGCAAAAAAACGCCAATTTTGGCCAGTGTTTGTGACTAAGTGGCTTCTAAAAGAGACTGGACATACCCCATTTGCAATACCTTGGGTTGTCTACTATTGCAAATGGTATGCCATCATAGGGGTAATTTTCATTCTTGGGCTACCATAGGGTCACAAAGGAAACGTAAGCAATCTGGCGAATTTTAATGTTAAAAAATGAAACACAAGCCTTATATTTCATGCTGTAACTTTTGAAAACACCATAAAACCTGTACATGAGGGGTACTGTTGTACTCAGGAGACTTCGCTGAACACAAATATTTGTGTTTCAAAACAGTAAAAAGTATTGCAGAAATAATATCGTCCATGTGCTGTTTGTCCGTGAAAAATGCAAAAAAGTCACTTTTACTGGCGATATCATCGTTGTAATACATTTTACTGTTTTGAAACACGAATATTTGTGTTCAGTGAAGTCTCCCGAGTAAAACAGTACCCCCCCATGTTCAGGTTTTATGGTGTCTTGGAAAGTTATAGGGTTAAATATAGTGCTAATAAATTAAATTCCCTATACTTTCGGCCTCGGTTGTCAGGCAGGTCCTGCAAATTGTAATTAATAAAAGGACCTATTTATGGTAAATTATTATATAAATATATATGTAAAATTATATCTATCTATCTATATATATATATATATATATATATATATATAATTTTTTTTATTATTTTTATTTATATATAGGTATATATAGGTTTTTATATATATACTTATGTATATAGATATATATATTATTTCATTCTACGTGTATTTTGATATCGATATATATATTATCAAAATACAGTTAGAACGAAATTATATATATATATATATATTAATTATTTATTTTTATTATTTTTGTATTTTTATTTTTTAACGTATTTACATATTTTTTATTATATATAAATATATATATATAATTATATATATATTTAATCAATATCCTTCTACGTGTATTTTGATATTAATATATATATATATAATTATATATATTAATATTTAAATACACTTCGTGTATGTGTAAATTTGTGTGTGTGTGTGTGTGTGTGTGTATATATATATATATATATATATATATATGATCTAAGTATATTTTATTTGTAACTGTTATTTTTTTTTTTTTTAAACTAATATTTCATTTTTATTACAGGAGAGGGGGCAGAGACAGTGTCAGCCAGTGATTTCACATCACTGGCTGACACACAGGATCAGTGATCACAGTGACTGGCTGTCACTGTGATTACCTCCTGCAGATTGGGTAATTGACCACAGGGGGAGTGCCTGGGTGGTACAAGCACTCCCCCTGCCGATCTGCAGGGGGATCATTGCGCCTGTTACATGTATCAGCCATTAGGCTGACACATGTAACACTGATCGCAGTGACAGGCTGTCACTGCGATCAGAGCGCTCTGAGATCGCAGTGACAGCCTGTCACTGCGATCTCAGACAGTGCAGATCGCGGTAACTGACCCCAGGGGGACTGCCTGGGGGGGGCCAGGTATGTCCCCCGACTGCGATCTGCACAGGGGAAAGCTGCCGGCCACATGTGTCAGCCTATTTGAAATCGGCTGACACACGGAAAATACTGATCGCAGTGACAGCCTGTCACTGCGATCAGAGACTGCAGATCGCGGTCACTGGCCACAGGGGAGGATGCCTGGGGGGGCCAGGCATCCCCCCCGACCGCGATCTCCAGCGGGCGATTAGCGCCAGCCACGTGGGCGGCCATTATAGCGAGGGCGTACTATTACGCCAGCCGGCGTTTAGAGCCGGCTCCTGCAATGGTGTAATAGTACGCCCTCCGGATTTAAGGGGTTAAAGAAGTTCAAAACAACAATTATGTGCATAGAACAGTTATGGTGCTATTGAGTACTGATTCCAGCTTAATCAATCTTAATCTATTTTTACCTGGGTTCAGTCTCTAGAGACACAGTTAGCTGGTAAACTGTTGCCAAGTGTTTTAACCTCTGCCGGAAAAGAGACACCTGGACACTCCTGCACCCAAGTGCAGTTAAATAAGCTTAGGTTGTTATGGAGGTGAGAGTGTTCCTTTAAGGCTCCACTCACATTTGTTTAATTAATTACAACTGTGCCACACAGAGCTAAGAAGTTTCGACACGGGTAGAATTCTCTCTACGTTTACAAGTGTTTTTTTTTTTTTATCTTAGAGGTGCTGTAAGAATCATATGTCTTTTGTTACTGTCAACTATTCCACTTTATAGAATCTCAAATAACTGCAAATATATAATGCTTCTCCATTCTATCGTTTCCCTTCTTTTTTAATTAACCTCTTTTTATGGCTGCTTCATGACATTATTGGTTGTACCTGCAGGAGACTCCACTGCAAAAATAAAAAATAAAAAATCATTATTTAGAATATAAACACTCAGCAGAAAATGTATGCATGTAATTATGCATTTTTTCAAATTGGGAGTATATCTAAAAAATAGCACTAAGCAGGTCACCACTTTGGAGTTTACCCTGATTTGTCACATAGGGATGGTTAAAGGGGCCAAGCAAAGTCATGACCCTGGGGCTCCTGTCTAACTCCTGGGCCCTAATTTTGCTCTGAGATCTCTTGTCTGCACCCTTTGCAAGCCCTCCCCTTCTAACCCCGCCCAGACTTTCTGTAACTGTCCAATCACAGACATTCTATTGCAGCTCGAAGAAAAGTCTTTGCAAGTTTTACAAGTGCTCTCGGCAATTGCTGCCTCTTAAGTTTAGCTCCACTGAGCTAACCAAACCAGGAAGTAGCAGGACGGTTTTCTGATTGTAAAATAGAAAAAAAGTGGATACACTTCACACATAAAGCACTACAGCAAGCTATACTTACTTTAATACAAGTTTTTTATTTTTTTTTTAAAACTTATTGCTTCTCTACATGGCACGCTGCCTTCCGATGCAAATTTAGAATCACTGGTTCACTAATCAGTCTACTTCAAATTTCAATTTGAATATATTATCCCAAGGATTAGAGGATATGTGAACCATCTTTCTTCAACACTCTCACTGACAGCGTGTATTAAATTAATTCTATTGAAGCTTTGGTGCTATATACACTAACACTTTTGTTCTTTGATGTTATAGTATTATAGTTTAACCACTTCATATATTGTTTCATTCACTTCAGTTAGTCTTGTTTCCTTTATTCTTAAGTTTATTTCTATTGTATATTTTGCTCCTTCACTGAATTTATTTGTTTTATTATGCCTGCCAAGATGTAAAAATGCAATAATGCTATGATAAAAATGATCGCAAAAAAATTACATTTTAGTTTTATAATATAAGCAGGATTACTCACTCAAGTGGGAACTGATAGAAATTCACAGTAAATTCAAAGAGAGTTTGAATATCAAATAGCAGATATAGAAAAGTTCTCCAACTTTGTCTCCAACAGTCAATTTACTTTGCATTCAATTTGAATTTCCAGAAATTCACACTTTAGTGAATAAGATTAAAAGTGTGACATTGCGCAATCACGAACAATCCTCAAGTAATCTGCTTACTGCTTACTGACACAGTCAGTTGTGTAAATATGTATAAATGCAGCTACAATGTCACATACATTTTATAATGTCATCATGGGCAACTATACACATATTTTAGAAGGAGTCTGCCCTTGCATGTCACAATTACAATTAATTATATAGCACCAACATAAATCTAACAAAAAATGATCATGGCCAAAAGAGCTTACAATCTAAACGTGTTGCACATCAGAGTAGTTCAAGAACAACTTCAGGACAGTGCGTGAGAATTTTGGTAGGTGAAAATGAAATCAATCAGACATTGTTAAAGAAGTGAATAACTGTAATTAAATGTCATCAATATTCATGCGTTTACCTTGCTAAACTCTGGTATGGTAATTGTTAACCATGACACTGTTAAATTTAAATCTGTCTGGTTAAAAGGTTATTTGAAATTAAGATGTTTCATCAATAACCTTTGCTTTCTATTTTCCAAAATGCAACGGTGGTTTTGAAATGTCAGTACGCTCTTTAGCCATCAGCGGTCTCAAAACAGTAACGAACAGTAAATTGATACATCGCTTGCAAGAATAACATCCTTAGAAAATCAATGTGACAGCATAATCCCTTTTCTGTTCAATAGGCCGCATAATCCTCTTTATGCTCAATAGGCTGCAGTTGGACTTAGCACATTGGGTTACTTAAATTTTATCCATTGTTTATGAACCATAGAAGAGGGCATCTAGAATGCTCAATGTATGTTAAAGTAAGCCATTGTTGTATGTTATTGCCTACAAAAAAAACCTCTATGCTGGCACAGTGATATTTAAACATTAAGAATCCTAACTATTTAAGTGCCAGAGATGAGCATGCACACACTGATTGTTATTCACTAAATAGTGGGTAATACTGACTTTAGTTTTCATATTGCAAAAATTAAACCGAATGTCAATTTCGTGACTAGAGATGATTTGGAGAATTTTTCCAAATCCGTTGTTTTGACCTAAATTTTGTAAGTTGGTTTTTGATTCAAAATGACAGAGATCACAAAATAATACTAAAAGTGAACCAATGTAGGCTACACTCTATGCCAAGGATAGGCAACCTTCGGCGCTCCACATGTTGTGCACTACATTCCCCATAATGCTCTTACACCCATAATGCTGGCAAAGCGTCATGGGAGGTATAGTCCAAAACAACTGCAGTGCCAAAGGTTGCCTATGCCTGCTCTACGCAGTAGATTTTGAGCATATTAAGAGATAAAAGGAGTACTTATTGTCTCTACCATAACTGCTGCATGAAGCGGTATCTTGATGTGTCCATTTACTGGATCACTAAAGACTTCTTTTTAGACATAAAAAAATCTTTTGCACTTAGGGATGTACTCACTTTTGTTGCCAACGGTTTGGAAATTAATGGCTGTGTGTTGAGTTATTTTGAGGGAACAGCAAATGTACATGGTTATACAGGCTGTACACTTACTACTTTACATTGTAGCAGAGTGTCATTTCTTCAGTGTTGTCACATGAAAAGATATAATAAAATATTTACTAAAATGTGAGGGGTGTAGTCACTTTTGTGAGATAATGTATAATTTATATTGGCAATACTTTGAAAAGTGTATAGAAGACTAACTCACATTTTTCTGAGCTACTAAGAGCTCTGCTGTATGCCAAGTCTTATATAAAGCTTGGTTCTGGTTGACGTTCAATGGTACTCCAATCCATGTGTATCAATAGTACGCGATTAATTGAGTATCAGTAGTACTCCATTCCATGTGTATCAATAGTATTCCATTCCATGTGTATCAAGGCCAAGCAATATATTCTTCTGTTTTAGAATCATTATCCAATTAATCGTATTTGAGCATTAACTAACCTTTTATATTTATACTCCGTTGACAGGGCAGAAGTTGCTACCAAAAAAATCATCCCAACAGTCTCATGTTGCGTATCCTTACTTTAAAAGCTACCTATATTTGGAAAGACCGTTAATCTGCATCTTCTATATATGTATTAGATTGTTTTATATTTATTAGATTATTTTATGCAGCAAAATACAACTGTTATAAATCGCCATCCTACCTTGCTCTGGGATTAGCAGGGAAACTATTAATTCTCTAACACTTCCTATCCTGTGTTGTGTGTATGACTATGGCATGCAAAATACAGTATTTCTGCTCCAAAATCATCACTTTGTTTATGGCTTCTGCAGAGGTGTTATATCTTCGAGACATGCCTGCGGCAGTTTACTGCCTTTTAAATGGTGGCAGTCTCCGTGCGGACCTGACGAATTCTTCTCAATTTTCTTTACCTCCTCATAAAAAGTATGTTCAAAGGAAGTATTTGCTTGCAAACTAGTGAGAGGTGCAGAATCTGTATATGACATGTATGTGAATTGCAAAGTTATATAGACAAGTCCCGGCCTTTCTATAAATAATAATATTTTAAGTTTGAAAATACATTACATGGAAGACAAAATTAATTTTCTTATATATACTTTAGGGTTATTTTTGCAGTTGCTGCAGTGACGGTTATTATTATTATTATTATTTTATTATTTATATGGCACAATCAGATTCTGTAGCGCTGTACAATGGGTGGACTAACATACATGTAATTGTAACCAGACAACTGGACGTACAGGAACAGAGGGGTGAAGGCCCCTGCTCAATGAGCTTACATGCTAGATGGAGTGGGGTATAGTGACACAGAGGGTAAAAGTAGGGGTACAAAGTAGGTGGTTAGAAAAGTATTAATTGAGGGCTTAGTAGGTAATTTTTGACAGTTGCAGGAGAGGAGTCATGGAGGGGGCGGGGGTGGGGGATAAAAACCTGCTAACAGTTTAATTGATATGCTTTCTTGAAGAAGTGAGTTTTCATTGATTTTTTTGAATGAGTGGAGACTGGCTTTATCTATGTAATATTTATCTAATTGGCTGTGATGTGAGTACAGTGATCTATTTAATAAATTAAAATACTCTGTTACTGTTTTGGTCATGCAAAAAGGATGGTATTACATATAAGGTTATTTACTAAAAAAAAAAATTACTGTAAATTCTAAATGAATCCAACTTAAATTTCAAATATAAGGTAAAAGTAGCTGAAATGGAAAAAACCTCAAAGTTATCTATGCGTTCAGTTGCGCTAAATTTGAAATTCACTTTGAATTCACCTTCAATTCTGACTTTATTGAATAGCACTGTAGTGTTATGCTGTGGTGATGACTCGGTTCCTCTTAGGGAGAGACTGAGGTTGTTTGCAGTTCTGCATTTTTTCTAGGTAGATATATTAGGATATAGGGGGGTGGGGTGGGGGGGGGTAATGTAGATGTCAGAAGGTGATTGGTTAGTCTTGATGGTGAAACTGTTAGAATACATGTGTTTGATCGATATCCTGGTCTTTTGCTATGCATTGTATTTGTTCTTATATACAATTTACAGATGGTAGAGAGTATATACATTGGAGAAAATGTAAACTTACTTTACGTACCTTGCCTCTTCAGAATAAGCATGTTGTATGTATTTTATAGCATGTATCCTTAGCCATCCCTTGTCTCTGTTATGTAATAACAAAGGGCACTCACAATGCCATAAAACAGGACTACATCTCCTCAATCCTGAGTAATCGCAGACACAGAAAAATCTGAAACACCATTTCTTCAGTGAGTGGATTCATGCAGAGAATCCAATTGACTGTCCAGGCAATGTTTGACACTGGACATGTTTGGCAAAGACACTGCTTAGTATCGGAACGTTGCCAGGTTATCCAATCTGATGTTTTGAATATATTCACTTACTGAAGACACAGTACTCTGGGTTTTCTGTATCTCCTAGCAAATAATAATGTCCTACAGTGTTTGTCATGCCTAACATTGCCAAAACACTCAAGGGTTTATTCAGTGAACATGTAATTGTGATGATATGACCAGAGAATTGCAAAATTAAGATCAAAATAGAATAAATGGAAAACTGTACAACTAACTATTTCTGTAGGCCAGCTAGCTTGGACTATGTATGTCTCTACCTTGTCAATTCTCCATGGTCAGCTTAACGAATCAACCACTTACACTTACAAATCCTAAAGATACACATCAGCAGGAACAGCCAAAAATATAAAATCTGTATAGATTAAAGGGACACTATAGTCACCTGAACAACTTTAGCTTAATGAAGTTTTGGTGTATAGAACATGCCCCTGCAGCCTCACTGCTCAATCCTCTGCCATTTAGGAGTTAAATCCCTCTGTTTATGAACCCTAGTCACACCTCCCTGCATGTGACTTGCACAGCCTTCCATTAACACGTCCTGTAAAGAGAGCCCTATTTAGGCTTTCTTTATTGCAAGTTCTGTTTAATTAAGATTTTCTTATCCCCTGCTATGTTAATAGCTTTCTAGACCCTGCAAGAGCCTCCTGTATGTGATTAAAGTTCAATTTAGAGATTGAGATACAATTATTTAAGGTAAATTACATCTGTTTGAAAGTGAAACCAGTTTGTTTTTTTCATGCAGGCTCTGTCAATCATAGCCAGGGGAGGTGTGGCTAGGGCTGCATAAACAGAAACAAAGTGATTTAACACCTAAATGACAGTGAATTGAGCAATGATATTGCAGGGGAATGATCTATACACTAAAACTGCTTTATTTAGCTAAAGTAATTTAGGTGACTATAGTGTTCCTTTAATCACATCACCCCTTAAGGATTTTAAAATCCTAGTTTATAGCGGAAAAATGAAACCATGTTTAAAGCATCTAGCAGTTCAAACCACAAGCTTGACAACCACCATCTTGTGTTTCATTTTCCCAACTTTGTCTTGATAAAGTCGGGAAAACAAAATGCATATATGGTGACAGTCAAGCTTAAGGTTTAAACTACCGTATATACTCGAGTATAAGCCGACCCGAATATAAGCCGAGGCCCCTAATTTTACCCCAAAAAACTGGGAAAACGTATTGACTCAAGTATAAGGCTAGGGTGGGAAATGCAGCAGCTACTGGTAAATTTCTAAATAAAATTAGATCCTAAAAAAATTATATTAATTGAATATTTATTTACAGTGTGTGTATATAATGAATGCAGTGTGTGTGTGTATGAATGCAGTGTGTGTGTGTATGAATGCAGTGTGTGTATGAGTGCAGCGTGTGTATGAGTGCAGCGTGTGTATGAGTGCAGCGTGTGTATGAGTGCAGTGTGTGTGTATGAGTGCAGTGTGTGTATGAATGCAGTGTGTGTATATATGAGTGCAGTGTGTGTATGAATGCAGTGTGTGTGTGTGTGTGTGTATGAATGCAGTGTGTGTGTGTATGAATGCAGTGTGTGTGTATGAATGCAGTGTGTGTGGATGAATGCAGTGTGTTCATGAGTGCAGTGTGTGTGTATATGAGTGCAGTGTGTGTGTATATGAGTGCAGTGTGTGTGTATATAATAATAACAAAGTATTTAACCAGGAAAAGTACTATCACCCAATTAAATGGTGCAGTGTGTGTGTGTGTGTGTGTTGCAGAGCCTTGGTATGGGGTGGACAGTTTTATTATTTTTTTTAAATTATTTTTTATTTTATTTAATTATTATTTTTTATTATTATTTTTTATTTTATTTTATTATTATTTAATTTGCTTTCGTCCCCCCTCCCTGCTTGATACATGGCAGGGAGGGGGTCTCTCACTCCTTGGTGGTCCAGTGGATGGGCACTGTGTAGGAGGGGGCTGGCAGGGAGCACTTACCTCTCCGGCAGCTCCTGTCAGCTCCCTTCTCCTCCACGCCGGTCCGTTCAGCAACTCTGTCAGCTCACAGTGTAAGTCTCGCGAGAGCCGCACTATGACCCCGTGGCTCTCGCAAGACTTACACTGGGAGCTGACAGAGGTGCTGAACGGACCGGCGCGGAGGAGGAGGGAGCTGACAGGAGCTGCAGGAGAGGTAAGTAAACTCTCTGCAGCCCCCACAGCCCCCTGTCTGTATTATGGCAATGTAAATTGCCATAATACAGAAAATTGACTCGAGTATAAGCCAAGTTGGGGTTTTTCAGCACAAAAAATGTGCTGAAAAACTCGGCATATACTCGAGTATATACGGTACTTCATGGCACTTTGACTTAAGCATGGTTGCACGTTTCTGTTAAATAATGGAATTGTAATAGTCCTAAGGGGTGAATGTACTATATGGACATTATTTTGTTTTTTTGTCTGTTCCTGCTCCTGTTTATATTTATGCTTTCATTAACTGGGTCTGGCCTAAACTTTTGGAATTCCAGAACACTGAGCACTCGCATTGTGCATATGGTTTGGACAGAACTACTAAACAGTCATTTCATTGGCATGCTAAAACCTTTTAAACAATGGTGAATTGTGGGGGAGTTTTCAATACACCTACAAATTCTGCTATTATAATTCCATTCATTTCAATTCAAACATATGAATATGTAGGATACATAATATTATTTCACAATATTGTTAAATGCCATTATTATATTTATTACCGGGCATGAAAAAATAGCTCACGGTCATATTAACCCCAAAATTAGTCTAGAAACTCAGGTATTTGGGTCCAAACCCCTAAGGTTCCCAGGCATTCTAATTAAATTAATCAGATTCTATTGTTTTCCCAGACAGTCTGTGATCTATACAGTAAAGGACTTCTTAATTGTATCCAGCTTTTGGTTCTCCCAGCTAACAGTCATATGACATTCCAAGAATCAATTTAAATGTATACCAGGGAGAGTATTTATTTTATTAAAATGAATAGAAAATGCATTGTTCCGTACTATGGGGAAAAAGTAACTCAAGGCCTTGGCAGGAAGAGAAGTGAGATTTTTTGGTCGGAAGTCTTCTTTTATAGCATTACAGGCGAAAGGGCTGATAGCTAAGACAGGTTTCTCCTGGGTAGTGATGTCACCACATTCCTCAGCAGAAGTCTGAATAGTCACAAAAAGCCGAACCCTGGGCAAATTATGACTGCAAGCCCCGGCAACCTCTCAGGGCTATGGGGAGAGGCCCTGCCAAGAAATTGAGGGTGAGCAAGTAGGTACAGCAGTGCAGGAGTTAAAGGTCCTTTAAGGTGCTATAGGAATACATCTTTCTTTGTTCTGGTTGTCCCTCTGTGCATCAGGTCCTGAGGGAAAAATATATTTAGGGTCTCTGTAGGCAGTGGTCCTTCCCCTTCTGCCAGACATGTCCAGTATAGACAGAAAATCAACCCCTTCAGCACCCCACAATTTTTAAACTTCACCAGCCGCCAGTGAAAACACACTCCTGCATTCACACACACACCTAAACTTACAGATTCCTCCTTTCATGTACCCATACTGAAACTCCGCATTCACTCATACAGACAAATATACATTTGTATTCATACTCACCTACACATACATTCCTGCCTTAAAAAAAATATTTGGATAAAATATTACTTTGTACGAACCTACATTCAAGGAAGTTTACGTTACAAAAAAACCTGCATTCACAAAACTTTACACAAATACCCCCCTACATTCAGGCACATTATGAAGGAAAACTATGGTGACAGGAAAGCAAAGTTGTTTACCTGGTACTATAGTTCCCTATAGAGCCCCACTCTCTGGCGCCCCTAGTGGTGGAGATAACTCTGCAATGTAATTATTGAGAATTTTTCCAGGTAGGCTATTTTGACTTTAAATTTGAGATCCTCTTTGAATTCACCATGAATTCTTACTTAAGTGAATGACGCTGTTGAACTTTCACTACTTACAAAGCATACTTGCACTTGCACATTTAAATGCTTTCTTGAATTCGCACACACTGGCAATAGATAGACAAATAAGCACCTGCACTAACTCTGACAATACACACACTACATTACACACATTTATACACATGCCATCATGCTAAATGCATGTAATACTAACAGGTTCATATTGCACTCCAAAATAGCTGAGCTGAAAAAATTCTACATCTCAGCTCATTTTCCACTTAGATTTTTGTCCAAAAAATTCAATTCCTTCTCAATTCGCCAACATTCACTGTTAAAACAACTTTGGGATTTATTCACTAAATAGTTACTTTTAGTTAATTAGAAACGGAATCACAAAATTCGAGCTAAAATAGGCACACTGTGATTATTGTAGATTTGGAGATATTTTTTTCCAAACCATCTTTTTTGCCCAAAATAAATCAATATGTCTGTCAAATTAATATAATTAGCTTTTTAGTGAATAAAATCAAGTTTTACGTGTGTGCATAGTGGACCAGACTGCTATCTCTCCATCTCTGCAGACTTGTAGTGTTTATACTTACATATTTTATCGCCACTGTCATAGTGGGGAGGTTTCCATAACAGGTAAGTACTCCATATATTTAATGTGCAAAAAACTAATTTAAAGTACCTTATTCGTTCTGGTATTATTATTAATTTGTCTTATTTTGCAAATGTAACCAACACAATAAAATTGTCAGGAAAAAAATATGCAAAAAATGTCAGAAAGGAATAAAAGGTGAAAAAAGGTGAACATTTCTAAAACTGTTTCATTAATAAGAAAATGGCGCAAAATCCCAAAGTCTTAAATCCAGTGCATTTTAGCTCTGCCCTTCCGCTGCTTTCTGATTCTTGAAACAGGAAACCTCAGACTGCCTTGGACAAGGTCGCAACTGATTGGCTGAGAGTGTAAGCTGATGCTTTAAGCCAATCAGTAGTCCCCCATTCACGTAACGTAACATACATATTTTTCTCAAGACATTTTTATGAATGAAGAGCTACTGATTAGCTGACACTCTGTAAGGCAGTCCAGGATTTTCTATTTCCAAAATCAGAGAACAATGAAAGAGCAGGGGCAGAGCTAAGCAATGCTGGATTTAAGACTTTGGGGTTAAACCATTCGTGAACAGTTTAACCCCTAAAGACAGGGTAACCTAAGGTACCTCTTGGTGCTTTAACAACATCATTCTGATTATGTTGTTATGGTTCCTGGAGTGTTCCTTTAATGTTTTTCAACCCTAAACTAACCATTGGGATATTTACTGGTGAACTGCAGTATAGACACTAAGCTGCCTGTAGCCCATGGAGCAGCACAGCTGCCAGGGCCGGCGCTTCCTATAGGCCAACTAGACGGCCACCTAGGGCGCTTCTTAAGAGGGGGCGCCGGCCCTGACTTTATGATCACGTTTGCACCGGCCCGCAGCCTCCTCTCTATTATTTTGAGTGTGCCGCTGGCCATGTCACCGGGTGCTAGGGAACACTTACCTTGCTGCTCACTAGCGCCTGGTAGAACACCGATCTGGCTGCATCCATGGTAGCTCTAAGAGCCAAGCCCCCCTCCCAGGCATCCAATGTTGACGCTGCACGAGGGCGCTTCAATTGCTTGCTCCCGCCCCTTCCCCTGTACGTGGGGGCAAGTGGGCGGGAGGATAGCAGTGGCGGGGCTGAGACAGGAAGTGATGGGCCGCCAGGCGCATTGTATAGTCTATACAATATGGAGAAATGGCTCCATTTGAGACCAATATTTATTGTTCTATGGTCATGGTTTATTTGTTTTGTAAAATTTGTACATTTGTAAAGTTATGCAAATATTCCAATGCTTGAGAAAAAAACTTTAAAAATGAATATTTCCATATGAACGCATTTACATCTGTTGTTGTAGTTTTTTATGCTTACATTAGCATGTACTGGTACCTCTTTCCAGAAATATAAGTACTGAGATAAACAAAATTCTAAAACTACAGTTTGAAGTGATTTAGTATTAGAACCATAAATATCTGCTTACCGTATACTGTATATCTCCGTAAATATCCAAATTGGATGGGATATCAAAGAAATGCTTTTTTTGGGAAAGTATTTAAACAGCTCTGCTGTCCATATGTAGGGGAATAACCATTTTAATCACGAGTGCAAAACAAAATCTGATTGCCATTATTATCACAATGAAAGTAATGTTACTACAGAAACTTCAGTCACTGTGCAATGCTGCCCTGAATTTTGTCTACGTTAGAGATCCAACTCAGGTATACAGGACATCTGCCTGCTATCTGTGTGCATGTGTGGAGATATAATGGCTTCTATTTCCACTGAAGCACAGTGCTAAATTACCTCTAACAACATTTTAGAAATAGTTCACATGATCCAACAAAAATGAAGTGAGTCAATCATTTAAACGTGTACGCTATCCAAGAGACTGGATTAACGGATTTAAAACCACGTTTAACTCTTTAACTGAGTTGTAGAAAGTAACCATTAGTGACATAGCATTACAATCAATATGATACACACAACAGAACCCAGCTCAAACATAAAATTGACTTTTATTTTATATTATTTTGGCCGTAAATCCATTCTTTTATAGAACTAAGAAGGAAAATAAACAGAGAAAGAAAAAAAAAACAGAGGAGCGTCAATGAGAGAATATTGGTGGTTTAAACTTCTTCTAAATTCGATTTAGTTTCTGTAGAACAGTCAGCAAGAGAGTATGCTAAGAGAAGTATTAAAATACTTAATGGAGACAGTTAGAAATGGATATCCACAAGTCCAATGGGTACAAATGAATTTAGTTCCCCAGTAAATTAGTGATATGTTCAATGTGACATATATGAGACAGATTATCTTGAACTAGAAAAAAGGATGGGGCAGAAGAAGCAAAATGCAGAGCGTGTGCTATAGGGACTACAGATAAACAGTCCAGTAAGCTGTTATTGAAAACTATTACCATTGTTTTAGTTATTATAGCAAAAACTTACCAAAATATCTCTTACCAGTAATGGATTTACATCCAGATCTGGCATAGGGAGCCATCGCCATCATTTGTCATCTGTGGAGGGTAACATTTTAATCCAGCAGGAGCCTTGTGCCAATGCATTAGACATTTTGTTTTTATCTTATTTCCTTTGGGCTGGTGCATTTGGAGACATTAAAAAAGTGTTTGTGTTGTCTGCAATAGAGAATCCATGTCTGTTGTGACCCACTGCTATAGACAGGAAAACATTTGAAATTCTTAAATATTTATTCATTGGGAAAATGTACCTGAATCTTAAATATATTTCGGAGTATATAATATGCAAGTATGAAAAAAGCATTATATGCAAAGTGAGTGCAACATGGTGTGGATACCATCTGGTCCAAAGTAAAAAATCCAGGTAAAAAAATAAATAAATATATGTGTTCAAATCAAAGTCAAGTAAGCCCTAGTTGTCCAACATTCGTACTAACTTTAAGAGATCATTCAGAATCTCAGGTCATTGGAGCTTGAGTACATTGACTTGCCATGAGTTTTAGTGGTTGCTGCATAATACAACCTAGTATAATGCTTGTTTCCCCAGAAATAACTAAGCTGGACTGTTTGAAGCAGGAGGAGGACCTGTTGATTGGGTCTATTCTGAGGCAATATAATAGGAGTAAAGATCTGGAGCACCAAGTCACCATAAGTCCCACTCGCAGTCATAACAGAAAATACTATTCATGGAGGTCTAAATTTCCATAAATGCTAATTAAGTTGTTTCTGGAAATTTCTAAGTGCAGCTTTTGAGACATAAATCGGGAGAGTTCTGCATAAATACAGCAGCTGTGATAATAGCATATTTTTAAGGAAGCAATTCTAGCCACCCAAGAGATTTACAGTTGTACCATTGAACCATATTCTGGATTCCATGTTACCATAATTCCGAATGATTATGAAAATATAGTCTGGATGGGGTTGTAGTGAGTTTTGTCCACATAGATTGTTTCTTTATGATGTTCAAACATATATTATATGGAAAGCTTTGTGATTTATTTAGATGGCATTCCCACTGGTAGCATACTTGTATTGATTTTGTAGTAAAAGAGAGATTGTCATCTATTTCCAACAGAATTAGGACTTTAGGATGGGAATTAATGATTTGCACTAAAATTAGCACAATAACATCAATACATTTCTGTTCTCCGACTGGTGTTTTTATAACTCTTATTCTATGCACCTACATAAAAATGTAGCCAGTGGTTCTAGGGGTCAAATATAAATAAGAAGGAAGAGGGACAACCTTGTCTAGTACTATTAGTAATAAGCAGTGTACTCTCAAGCATAAAACCAGCCTCTCTTTGCGTAGTACTTTTGAGAAAATAGAATTCAGTTGTGTTGCAGTTACGTTTGAACAAAGCTTGATATCAGAGTTCAAGAGTAAGATCTGGTGGAAATTAATATATTTCATTGGTTGGGGAACTCCCCAGCAAAATTTCTAGCATAATCCCATCAGCAGTAAAGCCAATACAAAAGCAAAACAAATAGGAAAAAAGAAGGGTTTTAAAAACCTTTTTAGTACTATTTGTGGAAGCCATCTAGGTGTGGAGCCTTATTCAACTCCAGGAAGCCTACTGCACTATCTCTGTCTTTTAAGATAAACAATTGAGCAGGAAAATACATTGTTCTTGTAAAGTCATTAAGATAGTTAATAAAGCTTAGCTATATCCAAAGGTCCATTCTGTGAAGTTTGAGAATCATCTCAAATAAGGTTCTATATGTTTTTTGCTCAAATATAGAGTTCCTTGAGCAGAAATTATTAAGATTATTATAACCTCAATTTAATATTTTTGGATAAGCTTTTCAAAGAATTTATTAAACTTTTTTAATTATTTAATATTGAATTTCATGTAATATTAAGCATATGATACTAATAATAAGTATTATTATTTTAATAATATGAAATATATTTACATTTTGTAATATTTAGATTTCTTTCTTATATATTTATATCAATTAATATTGTTCAGTCATTGATAACATCATAAAGGATTTAGAAAAACAGAACCATTAAAGGGTCAACAGAAACAATTGTTTTAATATGCATATATATACTTTATTATCAGCAAAAAATTGTGTAAATGTTTAGACAGGATTGGGTTATACCAGCATACTTCAATTGCTAGCGTATGCACCAGGCTTGTACTGTAAGGGTTAAAATAAGAGTTAACACAGTGTGAGTGAAAAAGATTGGTCCTAATACCTGATCACCACTGATAAAGGAAGGAAACACGTTTAAACAGATGATTTGTACAATTCCATGAATGGAGCGCAGTGTTTATATTGCACTCTTCTGTTGTACTGATCACATGATCCCAATGCCTATTTTTTTTCTCTGCTGGAACCTACAGCTTGATCTTACTTTATAGGTTTTCCCCCAGTAGAGTTTTTTTAGGAAGGTCAATAAGACAGGATATTTGTGTTATCCAACAGATGTGCCAATTTGTAAAGAAAACATCATTCAGGTAATTCGATTTTTTTTTTTTAAATCTAACCGATTGCCTTACAGACAGGGTTAAAACTATTTTTATTATAAAAATAAATGTAGAGGGGCGGGGCTTGGAGGCCATGCTGAATGGTCGCAGGTTGCAGGAGCTCCTGCTTCAAACCGACTAAACAGCAATTTGTGTTACTAAAACGGCGACCCAAAGCTACACGAAGAACACCAAATGCAAGGGGACAACGGGGTGCACAAGAAGATGCCCCTCAAGCGACGTTTCTATTGCTACGCACCCGACACCCCAGCGAGGCCTATCAGCATGGCAGGCACAAGAGAGACGGGCGCTCTCCTGCCGCCAACAACGGTGAGATCCTCGACCCCAAGCCCTCGTTCCCCCCCCTATGGTCCGGTGGGGGTTACCACGGACCACCCTCTTACAACCCCCATAACAAGGGGTACCCAAGCGACACAATCTTTGAAGCGAGAAAACACTAATGAGGCTTACAAAATGGCGTCTGGCCCACACACCGCAGCCATGTACAGCGCCAAAGAAGAAACTGAGCGCCGTCTCAATTACATATTCAGCGCTTTTTGGGGGAAGCTGGAGGCACTCCTATGGCCATCAGCCCAGGGAACGCCATCTGACGGCACAACGCATGGCCCAAAAGGAGAAGCCAGGGGGACGGGAAAAATCCTCCCCCCAGACCCCACTCTCAAGACGAGCAGGCATCCAAACCGGGCGGCTCCAAAGGCAGAAACCTGGAACCCCACAGAGAGCAGTCAAGAACCGAAAAGGACCATCAGGGGGCAACCAGCGAGCAAACACCAAAGGCTTCACCGCCTACTTACCAAAACCCTGCACAGGCCCCAGAGAGGCACAACCTTTCGAGACAGACCCAGCATGACGGACATAGCAGACCGACCGCAAAGGAAACCCAGCAGCCCGCGACCACACCAAGCAAGGAGACCTGCATCCGGGACTAGCCAATGCCCACTCAGTCGGTCAAGTCCTCGCACAGGGACTAATCTCTCCTGCACTCTTGGACTGTTGAAGGCATGGCGCAAGTACACAGCACAACACCCCAGCGAACACCTTACTTGCAACTGGCACATCGCCATATCTGTGCTGCCGGCTCTCTGCAGAACAGAACCCCGGCCCACAAGCCCAGCATACAGAGCCGGCATTGGCTGATTGAAACGAAAGGCACCGAAGACCAGCCACTCTCCTGAACACCCATGGGCAGACAGGACATTACTCTAACCTGGCTGAATATAAGTAATTTGCGTGTTACCTTTCCTTTTATGGTTTCTTTTATTGTTTCTCTTAAAATACTGCTGCTTGGAATGTAATGTGTACTTAATACCCCACAAAATACGCGACCTTCAGCGATGTTTTCTACTACCCACCGTAATCTAACCTTTGCACACGCAGTGTGGCCCGTTTATGCACCACATATTAACTAGTTTCTACTGTAAAGCAAAACATGCCACTACATAAGTACACACCAGTCAATCTACTGTTACTACCGACACTTTGCTCCAACATGTGTACCTCTTTTTATAGCTGGTATGACTGTTAACCTGTTATATCTCATAATTATAAAATGTGCAACTGTTTAACTAAGCAGAACATAATTTGTTAACACAGTGCTTACACCTATCTGCATATTATATCGTCTAACACATATATAGGCCTGCTGTTACTCAACATTTACTTAAAGCAAGTTTATTAACATAACCTTACATAATGCTTACCAATGTTACCTTTTGCATATATATTTAAAATGTGCTGTACTATCTAATGCCACTGTTATACTAAATGTGTTTATGCTCTTGCTCCTGCTGTTGTGGCAGCGTAAGACTGATTGTTATATGAGCACAACAAAAATAAAGAATTCAAAAAAAAATAAATGATAAAACATTGTAAGGTGTAGGGAGACCTATATAGTACTGGGGACATGGACACTGTAGTTATACAAGTTAGTATTCCTAATGCTATAGTGTTCCTTTAAAGTGTTAAAGACAGTGTGTGTAGCAGAATACTGCCCTCATCTGGAAGGAAAACCTTGTCTTCTGCTTGGTTCCTTCCTCATCTTGAAGGAAAACCTTGTCCTCTGATTGGTTCCTTTCTCATCTGAAAGGAAAACTTTGTCCTCTGATTGGCTCCTTCCTCATCTTGAAGGAAAGCCTTAACCACTGATTGGTTCCTTCCTCATCTGGAAGGAAAACCTTGTCCTCTGATTGGCTCCTTCCTCATCTTGAAGGAAAGCCTTAACCACTGATTGGTTCCTTCCTCATCTGGAAGGAAAACCTTGTCCTCTGATTGTCTCCATCAGAACTTTGGTGGAAAATTATTTCCCTTTAATAGGTTGAAACTCCAGCTTAATGACCATAGGCATGCACAGCCTTTTGCATAAGGGTGTGCATCCTAAAGCACAAACACACACACCGTGTATATATATATATATATAGTTATATATATAAATATACACACAAATATACACACATACACTGCTGTGTGTGTGTGTGAGGGTGCTGTGTGTGGGTGTTGTGTGTGTGTGGGGCGCTGTGTGTGTGTGAGGGCTCTGTGTGTGTGTAAGGGTGCTGTGTGTGTGTGTGAGGGTGCTGTTAGTGTGTGTGTGTGTGTGTTTGTGTGTGTGTGAAGGTGCTGTGTGTGCGAGGGTGCTGTATGTTTGTGGGTGCTGTATGTGTGAGGGTGCTGTATGTGTGAGGGTGCTGTGTGTGTGAGGGCGCTGTTAGTGTGTGTGTGTGCAAGGGTGATGTTGTGTGTGTGAGGGTACTGTGTGTGTGAGGGTACTGTTAGTGCGTGTGTGTGTGTGTGTGTGTATAAAGGTGCTGTGTGTGTGAGGGTGCTGTGTGTGTGTGGGTGCTGTATGTGTGAGGGTGCTGTGTGTGTGTGTGTAAGGGTTCTGTGTGTGTAAGGGTACTGTGTGTGTGCGCTGTGTGTGAGGGTGCTGTTAGTGTGAGGGTGCTGTTAGTGTGCATGTGTGCTGTGTGTGTAAGGGTGCTGTCTGTGTGAGGATGCTGTATGTGTGAGAATGCTGTGTGTGAGGATGCTGTTAGTGTGAGGCTGCTGTTAGCGTGTGTGCTGTGTGTGTAAGCGTGCTGTGTGTGTGAGGATGCTGTATGTGTGTGGGTGCTGTGTGTGTGAGGGTGCTGTTTGTGTGTATTTCTTTGGAGGGACTGTGGGGGTGGGTGGGTCCCTACCTTTTGTAGGGAGGGAGGACTGTGCTGCTGCCATCCCTGGTGGTCCAGTGGTAAGTGAACTCTAACCTGCGGGGCTAGAGTTCAGGCTTGCGAGATCTGAGCGTTGCCATGGCAACACTCCTACCTCACTAGAGGAACCCGGCGGAGCTGCTGGCCACAGCTCCCCGGGTCCTCTCCTGCCTCCCTCCCTGTCTGTGGGTTGGTGAGGGAGATCTTTGATCTCCCTCACCGGCCATGGAGGCATATAGCGCGGTCCGCGGGGATTAGGGTGTTCCCAGGCACACCCCGTGCGCACGCCTATGTTAATGACACAGTACTTATTCAACTGATATTATTCATAATAGTTTGTTGTACGTATACAGTGAAACCTGCCTTGCATACATTTTATTTTTACCATTTTCATTACAGCAAAACATTGCACTGGAGACAATGTTGGCAAGACAAGGCTTTTCTAATAACCGTAAGACTACAGAAAGATCAGTTATTTTTTTTTCTATTTAATTTTTAGCAATAATATAAATTATATTTATTTTTGTAGTTGAATAAATCACAGCTCTAAGTCAAATGGGGAATATCCTTAGAAGCATTGTAGTGGAATTAGCTCAATTCCCAATCTTTTTTTGTTTTAAATAAACATTTTTTAAGCTCATTAAGCAGTAATACCACTGTGAGAATAAATCTCTGTTTTGCTTATAATTAATTGTGATACTTGGACACAGTCCTGCATCCCAGATGTGTCACCCAGATGTTAATGATGTAACTACAAACAGTATCTGATCATAGGCATTGTGTGGATAAACACTTTCGGAGATAGATCCAATTAATTTGACTGAGGGGATTTTTCTGGAAACATACATGCTTTGTATCACCGTTCTGTTGCTGAGAGTAATTGTTGTTGATCCTAACGTGAGGAAATTTCAAAGTTACTTATGTGGCAAATTGTTTACACAGCAGGAATTTTCAATAAAAGGACTGTATTGTGTACAAGTACAGGAAGAACAATCTCTAGTTATTGTATATTCAGCCCAAAAATTACCGATCAGTTCAGGTTAGACTCATTCTTAGTTTCTGCCTGTTATTTTGTAAGCCCCAAACTCCCAGCTGCTCACAATGTCAAAATGGGCATTTGTTGCAAGGAGATATTAATAAGAAAATTGGATTTTATAGAGCTGTGAGTCTTGAGCTACCTTTTCTAGACAGGAGCTAGTCCGGTGGAAGACCGACCTTCAGTTTGTGAATGCGAGAAGTTTAATGCCTGGACTTTGCTCCAGGAGGCAGCACTGATAAAGTAACCATTAAAATAGGATTATTGTGACTATGATTTAATCCATCTAAAATGTCTAGGAAATTCTTTAATTAGTCCAAAAAAGAAAAATGTTTAATAGTCTAGTTTCTTGAATAAAATAATAATATTTAAACAAACATTACTGGTTATTTCCCTGATTGCTACAGGAATATGTTTTGTTTTATTAGTGTTGTGTATTTTGTTTATTTTTTTCCTAGAAACCTTAAACTAGAGTCGAAGATCCCAGCAAGCTTTAAGTGATGGAGTTTGATTAGTTATGTTTACTAGCAGAGCTTCGGTGAAAAGATGTACTTATACTTATTCATTAATATCGTTTATTATTCCTTCCAAATCCCTTCCTTTACCTCTATTTAATATATCTATGATTTTTCATTTACCTTGCAAAATCATGTTACCTCTACATAACTCAGAAATCCTGTCGTTCCTGGATTACTTACATAAATAAACTAATAAAAAATGTCACGTTATATTTTATTGCTCTCCAAAGTTGCACCCAATTTTCTTTAACTATGCACAAAAATATCTATATGCACTGATCATTTATCACTTGGATTATGCCAATCACACTCTGTCTGGTCTACCTAATATTATACCCACACTCTGCAGTCCATCCTCTACTAGTAGAATGCTCTTCCCTTTATGTACGATAACATTTACCCTTATTATTAAATTTACTATCATGGATTCCCATAGAGAGACACATTACTTTAAAAAAAAAAAAAAAGGTTTAACCATCTTTTTTACATCCTATCTTTTATCATGTTTCAGAATTCTTCTTATAATGTCTTTATAACATGCAGAATCAAGTAAACTATAAAAACGTATTATAGGTCCTTAGAATGGTTGGATTTAACGTAGAAAGATTAGTCACAAACAAGCCGAAGTCAAGGGCACAAACAGGAGCAAAAACGAGAAGACAAAGCCAAAGGGTCAGGGATGCCAGAAATACGGATAGTCAGAACAAGTCAAGATCATAAACCAGGAATCAAATAACCAAACATGCTCTCCGATAACCAAAGAATTGGAAACCAGGACAGGGCAAGGAAGAAATAAAGAAATGGGCTTATATATCCCTGTCCAGTCATTCATTGGTGGACAGGGGTCACCTGACTCCAGAACGTGCGTGTGCGTTCATTGTGTGACTGCACATGCACATCTGCATGGCCTCTAGCCCTGCTGGAGGCAGGTCTATATATATTGCTGCTTCTACAGCGGCCAGCGGACATAGGAACGCCACACTCACTGTGGATGGACACGCCGCCGGATCTGACTGTGATCTGCCGCAACTTAGGTAAGTCTATTTTATTTTTTAAGTTACCGCATCGATCTGGTGCGGTCACGTGGTGTCGCGGACCGGGAGCCGCGACAGTTCTGCAATATGACATGTAATGTGTTCAGTATATCTGTTTGTATATGTAAAAGAACAGATGAAAATTGTATCTTGTAATATCTTTTATAAGGCTCAGTAATATTTTAGATGTGATAAAGGGAGCTTTGGGAGGTTCTCCCAAAAGCTTGTAATTACAAAAATATTGTTTAAAAAGGGATTACAAGATATGAATTTTATCTGTTAGTTTTCATCACTGGACTAATATGGCTACAATCTCTACTCTTCCACCCACTGTTGGTATCATATATATAATATAAGCAAATGAATTCTAAAGAGATATGAGTTTGGTTCCCATGTCAAGTCTGTGTGAATTTAAAGCAATGATTTACTCTCATTGTGCCTAGGGTGTCAAAGTTTAATTCTATGCTGATTTCAGCATTATCTAAATAAATCTTTCTATTTTCTGACATAAGGAGAATGCTTTAGGTTATTGAGTAAACCAAGTAGAATTAGAGTACTCATGAAATTCTTGTTATGGCGTTCCAAAAATTACAAATAAAGACAAAATTTCAGAAACAGTATGAAACGTAAACATGAATAATTATATCTCAGGATTTCACTTTTCAGCTAACATAGGGCTTTGTTTCTGTTTAATTCTAAATGACTTTTGGTCACTCTTACATCCACCTTTGCACAGTTACTTTTTCAGATCAATTTTACATTTCCAGAATAATGAGAAAATCTTACAAATATACTTTCAACAAATTCTCTTAAAATACAAAACCAGTAGAACTGTTGGTTCTGATGTATATAACTATATATATATATATATATAAAATTGCTTCTTTATAGAATACCTATGAAGACAGAGTTCAAGATACATTCAAACAGTCTAAAACGCATTAGGTGCTATATAAGGCCAAGGTGATACCCAGTAATCATTGAGAACACGTCCCACTGTCCAGGGTTTCATGGATTCGTTATGGAACGTAAATGACTTGATGCTCATGCAATTTCAAACACACATGCATCAACCCAGTTCAACAGCTCTACTAGCAATCCTAATTCATTTATCTATTAATTCAGTGAAACATGGAGAAAAATTATAGCTCAATGGATCACTCCTGGGTTATGGGGCTTGGAGTCACAGGACACCATCTTAACTTTAAGAGCTAAACATCTTGGAAGGATTTAACCCCAAAGTTGTCCCCCTGCATGTCATAAAGCACTGCCTCCTCTCTCCTCCATTGAGATAAAGATGTTAGTGTTCATTTATTGCCTCTTTAACATGTATTTGTGTAATCAGAAAAATTTAGGAAATATGGCAAAAGGCTTGGCAAAATGAATGTATCTTCATGTGAGATTTTGCAGTTTCTGTGATGAGGCTGCTTTGTAGTAGAAGGCTATAAACAGAACAGGAGACAATACACTGTGCTAAATAAGGTGCCAAAAAAACACTTTTTTTTCAGGACATGTGTAGGGAGGCTGTGTGAGTCACAGACAGAAGAGGAGTGACTACGGCTACAGAAATAAAGCAGCTCAACTCTTAAACAGCAGAGAACTGAGTGGTGAGACTGCAGGGGGCATGATCTCTGCACCACAATCACTAGATTAATCTGAATAGTTTTTCTGATGCTGAGACTTACCTTTCAAGGTGGCTAGACAGTGAAGGATTAAACTGGGACCCAGACATGTTCCTGGTATGGGGGCTCCTTCTTAACTCGTTACATAGGGATAATATATGGGACCAAGCAAGTACATGGCTCCGTTCTAACCCATCAGACCTAGGCAGCCATCTAAGGCCACCCTGCAGTTAATCCTGCTCTGTAACTACGATAGTTGAGCAATCCTTGGGAAAAAATAATTGTTTTGAATCCCTTTAACTCTCAGTACATGAATAGGGAAATGAGGAGATCCATCTTTTTGCATTTTAAGAGAATACAGTACATCCTGTATACACAGGAACTTGGAAGCCCACTCACTGAAATGGCGCTCCAAAATTGCTTATGTTATTGCATGATATTAATTATTATTATTATTATTATTATTATTATTATTATTATGTTATTTATAGAGCACCGTCAAATTCCGCAGCGCTTTACAATGGGTGGACGAACAGACATGTAGTTGTAACCAGACATGTAGTTATAACTGTTCACTGCTGGAGGAAGGCTTTTGTACCGGTCAGTTGAGGCAGAGATACCCAATCTGAAATTCCCAATCACAACTATTAAGAACTGCTAGATAAGTAATCACAAGCCAGCACTTGATAAATAGTAACCGTGATAAAAATAAGTTGGCTAATAAACACAATACTCCAGTTTCAATAGGCATCTTTCTAAGCAATGTCCCTTTTAGAGAATACACAGTTTAGAACTTGTAGATTGTGTACATCGTTGTAATTGCATTTGTCAATGTATCCCCCAAATTTGATAAAGTAAAGATAGGCATGATATAAACCCATTATTATTTTTTTATTATTATTAATTTGTTAAGTCAGAAATCAATGAAAGATCCATGAGGCAAAAGAGAGGATATCGGCCATATGTTAAAGCAAACTCTCTTAAAAATACACTTGTTCTGTCCATAATGCTATACAAAATTCAACTACAGGCTTATTTACTAAAGTGAGAGATGTCAGGTATTAAATGTTAATTCAAAGTAAATTTAAAATGTAAGGCCCAAATAGCCCTAACATAGCATCACTGGCTTGGGATATTGTGTGGTGTGTGTATGTTTGTGTATATATATATATATATGTATGTATGTATATATGGAATTATGTGGGAAAAATTTGGTTATTTGTTGAGCTTATTTGCACATGCCTACCCAGAATCCCTTGGAGTTATAAGAGCACTAGTAAAGTGAGATTTCTGTGGGAAAAGCAAGTCTTATGGCTTGACTGGTGTGTGTATTTGTGTTTAGCACTATTTTACACTACTCTTATGACAATTTCTGAAATGGTTTCTCATTGCCCAAAAAAGATCTCCTGATCTATATTCCTTCCATATTTATGATTTGTTTTAAACCAAATGCGACATACAGGAAATTTCCAAATACTTCTTTCCTCTGTGTATGAGAATTCTCGCAGACCACTTTTTTGGCCGTACTGTTGAGATTTCATAAATAATTGGCCTTCCTTATATAGAAGACTTCCTAAACCAATTTTCCAGAACAAGATACAATTTCTCATTAGATGCGGCTGTCTGTTTCTATAAGAATGTCTTTGTTTTTAATGCTGCCATTTTTAATCTCAACAATTCTTTCTTTTTTTTTTTTTTTTTTTTTTTATGTAAGTCAGAAAACCAAATTGTTGGTCCCTCAAATCCATCCATGTTATTGTTTTGCTTTTAGTGACTTTAATGGTTAGGTCTTTAATGTAATTCAAAATATGACATCTATATTTTAACTTGGATAGAGTTATGTTTCCTGTTTTGGTCAGTTGTGGCTTACTTAAGAAGAATTTAAATGACCGGTTTTGTAATTGCTAAATTTCTTATAAGTTTGAGGAACATTTAATGTATAAAGGGGAAAAATGGGAGTTATTTTGGATAAACGTTCTTGGATGTCGAAAAGTTACAGCTATCTTCAGAGTGAGTTTAATGTGAAAATAATGTATCTCGAGAACACCTCATGCTAGAGAACTTAAGCATCAACGTATTGTTTCCAGATGTTTAGGATTGCAGAGTCTAAGAAAGGATTGGACGCACACCAATATAACTACACAAGAACAATCAGGGCTATTACAAATGGTAGTTTTATATTCCAAGCTAGTTCTGAATATAACGGAGGTGCTGACAGACCCGGATGAATAATCAGGAGAAAGAGTATTTTTCACAAAGAAGATAAAGGATTTGAATATCGTCAGCTTCATTGAAACCATACACTTTAAGGCATTTTGTTACACCGGTTTCCTGAATTATAAGCAAGGTAAACTTAATGTGAGAATGTGATAATACATTAGTATTAAAACATTTCTTTGAGATTAAAGAGAGAAGAATTAATCAAACTTAAAACACACTTAGTACGGGAATCCCCCAGGACCGAAAATGTAATACTGCCATGAAAATGTATACATATATATGGTATGTTTAGAAATAAAAGTAGAGATAAAGTTTAACTTAATAGCGTTTATTGGTGACCATAGGAATTCAGATTAGACGAGAAATTTTAAATACCTTCACTATGACATTTTTTATCTGGTGGATAGATTGCCAGAATGCAGTAACATTTCCATCTGGGAGTAATGTTGTGCTTAAAATTTTGCCTTGAATGTTTTGAACTTTGCACAAATCTTGTATCACTGGGTAAGTTCTATTTAAAGGTAAACTCCACAGTGTTATTGTACCCCTGATATTAATGTACCTATAATATAGAACAGAATAACAATGCTTAAACAAGAAAAAAATATATAAAATTGAAATAAACGACACTCCGTTTTAAGAAGTATTTACAAAGCAAAGAGCACACTTAAACCAGGAAGAATCTCTACCAACCAGGAGCTTGTTATTCTTGTCTATGTGAACTGGTTGTACCCTAAAAGAAACTGTCTAGCAATAGTTTAAGGGGTAAGTTGTTCAGCCCCATCAGTAGATACATTCATCAAATCTAATCAATAAAAGTGAAAAGAATCCGATTGCAGTCTTACAGCAGCTGCTGTCAATTCTCTGGAGGACCCGTTCACAGGTTTGCTTGACATTTGCCTTTGTAGCAAACTACTCATATCTGCAACCACAGGATCTTGAATTCTGTTTATTTGCCTTAAAGATGTGTTTATAGGCAGGTGAAGGACTAAACTATCTTCCTTTAATCCGTGAATGGGAAGTAACAAACTCATAGCATCAAGAATGTATTCAAGTCACTGCAGATATAAGCACCCATACACAGGGATGTGGGATTCCTTTGCCAAGGACCTATTCAGCAAACATAAGTTGTTAGGGTGCTTAAAGAAGTATCACTTTCAGTGTTATGTGAAGTCCTGTATTGATTATAGAAAAAAAACAAAGAAATAAACAGCAACATTATCAAACTGTAAGTGTACGCAAGCTACATAGGTGACATTAATTGACACAATGCAAACAAGTGTGTTTTGGGCTGTACTGGTATGTATGTATGTCAGTGAGCACGTTGCTTTATTCTCATGACTGCCTATCTGGAACAATGATAAAATATATCTATATATTTGTGGTCAGGGACAATAAGCCGAGTTATAGCAGTCGGTTGTGGTGTGCCGAAACGGAAGTTCGAGTAGGCCTGTAAAAAGAGGGCCCACCAATTTGAATGACTTCATAAAGAAAGCGGTGGGTGGGCTGGACCAAGCTCTATCGACCACAGGGTATCCTGTACGTTTATAGGCCGAGTAACCCCTCCCACAATTACAGGCTTCGTCTAGGGCTCACCCTTACTATATATCTATGTAAATCAGATAACACAAAAACCCTAGTATGTAAAGCTTTAGCGTATATTTATTCCAGTTTATTTCTCAGCTTTTTGCATGCTAGTAAAATTTACAATGAAGCCCTGAAAGCATATCGTCTGTACTTATAATGTAACCACTTGCTATAGTCTGCTGGACCCTTCAAACATTACATCATTCGTTCAGGGCTGCTGGGGATGTTTGAATGTAATTAAGCCTAGTGTTTTGCTACCATCCAAGCAGACAATGGCAACATATATGTAACAGATACCTTTAGTAAAGATTTGATGAATATAAATAATTTAGCATTGTGCCCGTCAGCTGACGTCAGAATTACTGTGTGATTCCACAATAAACCCATCTAATTATTCAGCCTACTGTGCAGCCTGTGGCTTTTCACTTTTGGATACATTGTGGAGGTTAGCGGACCTCTACCATGGAGCTCCGGTGCCACTATATACCACTGTGCAACACTCCACTACTTGTCTGCCTAAAATACCTTTGTGTCATCAAAAGTGTGCTTGATTGAGTTCGACCCCAGCGGTCAGTGTTTTTTTTTAGAAAGTACACCTATGCTCACTCTGCGTGCATGTAGATTAGTGGGCAAACTGCAAGATACAGGCTCACTTAATTGAACTTGCGATAACAGGAGTGGGTGACCAAAGCTCAAGAGCCCTGAGAAGTAAACCAAATCATTAGTTTCTTCTCTGATTATCGAGTTAAAATATCGTATTTGAATAATATTATATTATGTTTCACTCAGGAGGTTGCAGTTCCAAAGATGAGTTATGTGTGGAATGCATAGATTTTATTAAAATGTCTAATAAAAACATTTATAAAATGAGAATCCATACCTAACTTACATTATTCGTAGCAGGCATTGGACAGAAGCCAATAGTTCTTTTGAATGGTTATTTAATTCTATAAAATAAATGGTGAAAGCTTCAACATGTTGGATTTTCTATTATTTACATGTTTAAACCATTAAATAAAAGTTGCCTTAGTAAACAGCACCCACAGACTTCAGAAACCTACTCGGTGTGTCTACATTATTCTTCACAGCTTATGCACTACCAAACATTTGTATAAAAATGTTTTATTAGAAATTTGCACTGCCAAGAATGCATAAACATTTAACATGTAAAGCCTTGATTAACATCCATTTTCCTCTTGAAGTGAGCCTTTAGAGTATAAAGAAATACACATACATTACTAAGAAGACTTGGAATGGCTGGACCCTCTTCCTCGTCACAGTAAGCCCAGGTGAATTAAAAACTTTTAAGGACAATTTAGAATTATTAACAAATGTCCAAATGTAATTTAGCTAAGTTCAATAATATGATTGCTGACCTTGGAACCCACATATACCCGCTGTCTAAATGACACACAGATATTTTATTCAAATTTTAAAAATGTAACCATGCCAGCTTGAATATACCAACAACCTGCCATCCATTGGTGGGGTTACGCGTTGCCTCCATGAGTCCAAGGCAGTATGCCTACTGGCATCGTGCCTACTGCCATCGCGACTATGACTCCCCAATTCACCTGCTGTGACAAAACATAAAGACAAAACACACAAAGCAAAGCACGACACAACTTTATCTTCATCTTTATCTTCATCGACTAGAAAGTCTCCACCCTGTCCTACTTGTTATAAATCCTACCGCAGACTTGGAACATTGTATTCCTTCTATTCTAGGCCTCAAATTCATTGGCAATGCTCATGCTCCCCCTTCCCTTGTTGTTCAGGGAAATTTTTGAATTTTGACATCTCTAAATAATTCAGAATTAAGTAATTTATAACGGAATGCTCGAATCTGATTCTGAATGTCAGTCCTCATTTCAATCAAACAGAACTTGTCAAAAGGAAAAATTGAGTGAAAATTAGCAACACTTGGTTACTCCAACCCTTTTTAATAAAATGTATTGTTTTTTTTTTCTATAAGCATAAGTGTTCATGGTGGTTGGAGTAACCTTGTAATATTGTGTAATTAAGTTAAACATGTGTACATTTACTTAATGGGATACTAAAGCCACCAAAACAACTTTAACTTAATAAAGCAGTTTTTATGTATAGATCATGCCCCACAGTCTCACTGCTCAATTCACTGCCATTTAGGAGTTAAATCACTTTTGTTTCTGTTTATGCAGCCCTAGCCACACCTCCCCTGGCTTCGACTGACACAGCCTGAATAAAAAATAAAAAAAAGTCTAATTTTCAATCATGTGTGAACTTTAAAATATTTTCTCTTCTGCTCTGTAAATCGAACTTTAATTACAGACAGGAGACTCCTGCAAGGTCTAGCAAGCTATAAATAGAGTAGGACATACTAAATTAAACAGAATGTGCAATAAAGGAAGTGTAAACATTAGATGACTCTTTACAGGAAGTGTTTAGGAAGGCTGTGTAAGTCACATGGACTGTATAAACAAAAAAATTTAACTCCTAAGTGGCAGAGAATTGAGCAGTGATAATACAGGGGCATGATCTATATACCAAAACTGCTTCATTAAGCTAAAATTAGTATGGTGATTTTAATTTTTATTTCATGTGTTCTATGTGTCTCGACAGCAATATATACGTTTTCTGTTTTATCTTACATTTTATATTCTGGCTATGCATCCTCTGTTTCCAATAAATGGTAATGAAATACTTTTTCAAAACAAAACATTCTTGGTAATAAAGGGTTTGGCAAGGTTGTCAGTTAGTTGTCTCTACTTTTGTTGGATTGCAAACCCTATAATTCTTTTCTGGATTCTGAAGCAAGAACTTTGGGGTCAAAGTAAGATAACACAAGAAAACTCTCCAGTGTACCAGATCAGTGCACCTCAGACTATGGCCAGACAAATGATTAGTGCTGCATTTTTAAAGACTCATCATCAACACGTTTTATACAATGCCCATGGCTATAGGGACAGTCAATGCCAACATTTTTAAAGGATAGGAAATAATCATATCATTTTTGGAATAGTTTTTTGTTATTTTTCACAGAACAATATTTCTCTCTCTCTTTTCCTGTAATCAGTCCCATAACTGAATGCAATTTAGTAGGCAACATAGAGGAGAACATATTAGGACTCTTCTTTAACCCCTTAAGGACCAAACTTCTGGAATAAAAGGGAATCATGACGTGTCACACATGTCATGTGTCCTTAAGGGGTTAAAGGACCACTATAGTGCCAGGAAAACAAACTTGTTTTCCTGGCACTATCGGGTCTTTATGTTCCCCCCTCCCTCCCCCAACCCTCAGGGTTCCATTCCCACTGGGCTCAAGGGGGCTGAAGGGGTTAAGCTCTTACCTTTCTCCAGGGCCTAGCTCACTTGGCGCGGGGGAACTCTCCTCCATCTTCTGACATCAGTTCCGAAGGCAAGAACCGCGTGCGTATTCAATCAGTCCTTAGGAAATCATTTCTCAATGGTTTCTCATGGACGTCAGCGTCTTCTCACTGTGATTTTCATAGTGAGAAGAGCGGAAGCGCCTCTAGCGGCTGTCAGTGAGACAGTCACTAGAGGCTGGATTAACCCATATGTAAACATAGCAGTTGCTCTGAAACTGCTATGTTTACAGCTGCAGGGTTAACCCTATATGGACCTGGCACCCAGACCACTTCATTGAGCTGAAGTGGTCTGGGTGCCTATAGTGGTCCTTTAAGTGTTCGTGTATGTATGCTTTCTAGTGCTGTATGCTCTTAGCAAGGTAACAATGTATGCTGCTTACTGAATAGCAATTTCTCCTTTAAAGTCTATGGGGAAAATGCTATTCAGGATCAAGAGTGAATCCAGTTGGTAATGTAAACTTATGAGCACATATAAGTCCATCAGGGGATCAGTGATGTCAAGGTGTTCCCCCGTTGATTCCATGGAAAATACAACAAAATATCAAGTGTGAGATTATTATATGAAAAATGGCACCGCTATAGTTCATTTAGTCAATAAGTATTAACATTTCAACCACTATTGCCTCCTAATAGAGCAATAAGAAAAGCAAATATTTGAGTGATGGAAAATATTATTGTACAACTATATGTAGTCTTTTCCCATGACTGGATTTACACCAGGGGATCTCTGCTACATGATTGAAGTTCTCCTTCAGCTTAACGGTAGCCAGAATTTAGAGCTGAAGACAAGTACCGCATGACTGCATACAGAGCTCTGGTTACATACCCGCCAAGTGTCTTTAAGGCATGATTTTATTTCAGGCAGTTATTGTAACTCATGTAGATCCAGAAGCAAAATTGACTTATGAATCAGGTTCATTGGGCTAAGATTAACAATGCAGAACCGTTTCTATCTGTTTTATTGTTGGAGATAAAAATACAATAAATTCTGACCTCAGTAATGGAAACTTTCCCGATCATTATAGATTGATCTAAAACAGAACCCAGAAGAAGAAGATTCCGTGAATAACATGTGATTTGTATTGACTTGGGTCATAAACATGACAACAAGCAATGATTTTTGCATTTCTCCACCCTTAGTATATTAGACTCTGAAGAGACGTATATTATACCAAAATAACCCAGAGGTAAAGAACATTATAACAGTCATCACCGGACAAGCTATTAAAAGCCAAAGCCAAAGGGAGCCAGCCATGTCTCATCCGTGTTTATTTAGAGATCCCGTGAGCCTCAAAATTAGGTATTCTTTAAGTTTTTTCAATGCTTTTCCCACTGGGCGAATGTCCATTATTCCATATCAAATCACAGTTGAGCCAATCTCATTGGCCTTCACCTACCGTGTGTGTGGGGGGGAATGAGGGGGTGGGGTGTGGGGAGGGGGGAGTGATTTGTCTGTCTTAAAGCTGGATCTTTTTTTTTTTTCACAAACCCTTCCAACTGTGTGGATTTAATTTTGTTCCTTTTTTTGTCTATATTTGAACATTTCCATTTTTTTTTTGTGATGTCTGTTTTGATAGTCAGGCTATGAGATTATTATTATTATTATTAATAATGTTATTTATATTTTACAATTGCACATTCTGAGCTCAGTGAATAATACAACATCCTTCACCTCTCACTCCTCTTAGTATTATTCTTAGCATTTATATAGTGCCAATATATTATTTACAGTTATAGAAATTGGAGATTTAGGGGTGAAGAAGACTGTTCAAATATGCTTATAATCTTTGATTGTAGGTAGGTGGATGTATATCGTTAGCTGTGTTCCCTAAGGATTTACTGCTAAGGGGGTCTGACCGGAATTCAAACTTTGCTAAGGAATAACAAAGTGAGACTTTTTGGGGGGGTTCTCAATATTTAGAGAAAATGCTTTCAATAATAATAATGAATCTCTTTTTTCATTCTTTTGTAATTATCATTTTGTTTGTTATATACCTATTTGAAAACCGTTCTGCATGTTTTATGAGTTAATGATGGCATCAGGAAAGGGTGTGTTGTGTTCACTTGGGTTGTAATTGTGACGCAGAGCAGTATTGTGTGAATGATGGTGTCATGAGAGGAAGGGCATGACATGGAAGGAAATAGATAATAATGTTAGAACAAGAGTGTATGATGTATCTCGGGAAGAGAAAAAAAGCCCTATTTGTCACTACATGGTTCAACTGCAGGTGAACGTAGCTCCAATTTTCCTTTGAATCCTGACCTTTTTTAACCCCTTAAGGACACATGACATGTGTGACATGTCATGATTCCCTTTTATTCCAGAAGTTTGGTCCTTAATATTTTTTAAAATGTATTCATTCATTTTTTGCAGAAATACTAGAGTGGAGGCAGGGCAAGACATGGATTTAAAATTCAGCTGAAGCTTTTAAAATCAAAGAGGGATAGTAGGAAGGTGCAGGGCTAAAAAGAGCGTATTGAGTCATTGCCAATGACACACACGTCACACTGCATTTCAGTTTAATGTTCTTCCAGGGCAGCCCCGTGCAGAGCCCTGCTGAAGATCTCTCGCATGGGGAAAATGCCTTGTGCTTGTTTTGCACAGCTCAAGAGAATTTAATGACATGCTCGCACTGCCTTTACTTCTGACTTGTCTCTGGTGTCTCCATAAGTGAGATAAAAGGGCATTGAACATGCATCTGGAGGCTGGTTGTAATGTGGTGTATGTGTAATTAAGTGTTTCTGTTGTGTTGTGTTTGTGGTGTGCTATATGTAACTTGAGGCTGTTGTGTGTGTCTAGGGGCTGTAGAGAGAGTGTGTATGTCACATGCCAACTTTTTTTTCCTTAAAGTGCCAACACGACAATTAAACCCAAATACTGAGGTTTAAGTTTAGAAAAAATCTTGTACTGTTTTACGAACTAATAACTTTTGTTTTAAAAGAACACAGAGAGTTCAATGATACAAATAAATAATGATATAAATAGATAAAATTAAGCTTATATTTATTAGTATCTCCAACAAATGCAATACATACACACACAGACTGCTGAATACATACACACAGTCTGCTGAATACACACACACACACACAAGACTGCTGAATACAGAGACTGATGAATACACACACACAGTCTGCTGAATACACATACAGACAGACTGCTGAGTACACACACACAGACTGCTGAGTACACACACACAGACTGCTGAGTACACACACAGTCCGCTGAATACACACACACAGACTGCTGAATACACGCACACACACAGACTGCTGAATACACGCACTCACACAGACTGTTGAATACACGCACACACACACAGACTGCTGAATACACACACATACTGCATTGAGGTGTGAGGTGCTGTGTGTGGGGGGGGTGCTGTGTGTGTTTGTGGGCGGGTGCTGTGTGTGTGTGGGGGTGCTGTGTGTGTGGGGGGGGGGTGCTGCATGTGTGTGTGAGTGTGTGTGTATGAGGGGTAATGTGTGTGTAAGAGGGGTGCTGTGCTGTGTGGGGAGTAGGGGTGCTGGGCAGGGGTAAGGGTGCTGCAGGGTAGGGGTACTGATGTGGGGGGTAGGGGTGCTGTGGAGGGGTAGGGGTACTGCTGAGGGGGTAGAGGTACTGCTGTGGGGGGTAGGGGTACTGCTGTGGGGGTAGGGGTGCTGTGGGGGGTAGGGGTACTGGGGTGGGTAAAGGTACTGCTGGCGGGTAAAGGTACTGCTGCGGGGGTAGGGGTACTGTGTGTGGGGGGGTAGGGGTGCTGTGGGGGTAGGGGTACTGCTGGGGGGTAGGGGTACTGCTGGGGGTAGGGATACTTCAGGGGGAAGGGGTACTGCTGGGGGGTAGGGGTACTGTTGTGAGGGGGTAGGGGTACTGTGTGTGGGGGTAGGGGTGCTGTGGGGGGTAGGGGAACTGTGTGTGGGGGGTAGGGGTGCTGTGGGGGGTAGGGGTGCTGTGGGGGGGTAGGGGTACTGCGGGGGGTAGGAGTGCTGTGGGGGGTAGGGGTGCTGTTGGGGGTAGGGGTACTGCTGTGGGGGGTAGGGGTACTGCTGTGGGGGCTAGGGGTTCTGTGGGGTAGGGGTTCTGTTGGGGGGTAGGGGTTCTGTTGGGGGGGGAAGGGGTACTGCAGGGGGGTAGGGGTACTGTGTGGGGGGTAGGGGTACTGCTGGGGGGTAGGGGTGGTGCTGTGGGGGGTAGGGGTGCTCTGGGGGGTAGGGGTACTGCTGGGGGGTGAGGGTACTTCTGGGGGGGTAGGGGTACTTATGGGGGGTAGGGGTGCTGTGTGTCAGAGTCCCCCCTCCTTCTTACCTTTAATGAAGTGGGGGGGGGGGAACACAGCCATCCCTGGTGGTCCGGTGGTGGTAAGCACTGCAGGGGGAGGGATCTGTGAAGCAGCTCCCCTGTCCTCCCGCGCGATGCTGTGTGGAGCGTTGCCATGGAACAAAGAACCGGAAGCAGAGTAGGCACCTGCCGTTTCAGGCAGGCAGGCGCCTACTCTGCAGTGATGGCGAACCTATGGCCGCGTGCCCACAGAGAGGGCCCGGCGTGCCCCCTGTGGCACGCGTGCCATAGGTTTGCCATCACTGGTATAGGGGATGTAGTATGTGTGTATGTAGGGAATGTAGTGTTGGTATAGGGGCTATATATATTTAGTGTGCGTGTGTGTGTAAGGGAATGTATTTGGTACAAGCTAATATGATTATTTTTTATGACAGACCCATTTCAAATGCTACATGCCCCAAGGCAATTGCCTTCTTCTCCTTGTATGTACCAAAAGCCTGCCTGTTAAGCAAAATTACCATTTAGTTCTACTTTTTTTCTGAAAACAGTTTCCTGATTCGAGGGGATTATCTTTAAATTGGTGTTTGTGTTCACAAACCAATTAAACTCAAAATTGTGTTTGGCGCATACAGCGATTTTTGACTGGCCTTCTCATGATAAAGTAAGGTTTTGAATTCTGTTCAAAACTAACAGCTTGCCTAGAAGCACTGGGCCTTTGGCATAAGAGAATTCACTAAGGAATACACTCCACATAAAATGGTAACAGGAGGTGTAATGGCATGGCTTAACGCCAACAATTTTCTTAACAATTGGTTTATATGCATATGTTATAAATCTTAACAGCTATATTGGTTTTATTTTGTATTGCAGACAATACTTCAAAAATATCAATAATGGAAGAGTTCTAGAACCTTCAACATCTGTCAGTAGGAAACATTAAGATTATTAGAGCATAATTCTCTGTAGAATTTCCAGAATCTGGGAAAAAAATATAGGTTCCAATTTCTAACTGCCACATCTAACATAATTTTATGTGTTTCCTGCAATTATAGAGGTAGAATTGTCTACAGTCATTCATTCTTACAATTGACTTTAACACATTTTCCAGTACTTAGAAGTGGGGCATCAGAAATGAATTTCTCTGTTAAGTGCAAGCAGCGGAAGGAATCAGGTAAAGAAGTCAATTTAAAGCCTTTAAATCAAACCATAAGTTACAAAAACTGATGGTGATAATACATCATAAAATTAAATAGTCTGTGTTTCAATTACAATTTAATATGAGTTGAAAAATAATATGCTGATATGTAATTACAATTAATATTAAATTGAGAGCTAATAGAAAATATACATATTGGATCTTGCATTGTGATATCGTTTAATTTTAATGCACTTGCTATTTATTATTATTATTATTATTATTATTATTATTATTAGTGCATTGTGCTGGATTGATGAATATATTCTATTTTTTAAAACTGAGCATAAACTCTTTAGGGGGTAACTGAGTGTACAAGAGAGTATAAATATACAGTAAAACAATGCAAGCCAACTATTGTTTATGACGACTTTCTGCTACTTAAAGGGAAGTTTTATGTCAAAAATGCATATCATTTTAATGTATATAATCAATCACTTAAAAAAAAGAATTTACTAGAACTAGCACAAATATTTTTTAAGCCCTAAAACGTACCTTTATTGGCCTCTGCATATAATGAAGATCAAACGACTGCAGGGTATTATGGGATAGACTTCCTATCACATAGAGCAGTTCCAGTCATCACATAATATGTCTGGCCCTACTTTATACTGATAGCTGCCATACTGGAGTCAGTTTATACACAACCCTGTTCACTGTTTGGTGAATCAGGCTGTTTGTTGTCTTCCCTACCGTTCACACTGCATGCACACACCACAGAAACTGCAATAATTATCATTGCAAGGTTAAGGGGACAAGGACATTGCACCCAGACCACTTCAACGTGTTCTGGGTTCCTATAGTGTCCCTTTAACATTCTCTTAGTACCATGAACGTAGTAATAATGCATTGTGCTTATGGTACTTAGATTGACCCTTCAAGACATAGTTTCCCTTAGAGCCAAAAACAAGCTCATGATATTAGACTATCACATTTTTCATGATTTGATTTTATATGAACTAAGATCAGTCTGGTTGGTTGGTTATTTCACATTAGGATAATCACTATGGCATACTACAGCACATTTCCAATCTAAATTATGATTCAGCATCCAACTATTTTAAGAGCAGTTACATGATGAACATATATTTATCCATGTCTCGTCTTGTTAACATTTTTTGTCTTGCTTGATTTGTTGGGTATTTTGCATGTTCAGGAATTTGGGTGTGCAGTAAATGTGTCAGCATGCAGCTTCCCACATTCAAAAGCAACTGTTTTTCTTACAGTTACATTGCTACAAGCTATGTGTTCTGATTCCCAGATAAAAAAAATACTATATAGAGACATTTTCAGTTAATGAGAAAAGACAGGAAAGGCTTCATTATGAAAATCCAAACAGAAAGACAAAACCATTTTTATATTCTCTCTCTCTCTCTCTCTCTCTCGCTCTCTCTCTCTCTCTATATATATATATATATATCCTGGGAAAAAAGTGTGGGAACTCACATAAGATTTCCACCCCACCTATATATGTATATAGGATATGCAGTGCAACATTTATTGTAAAGTGCGGGTAGTGAGAAGAACGGCGTCTGCAATAGTAATAATAACAATACCTTAAAGTCACAAGAAGAGCTGGAAATGAATGAATATTGTTTTTTTGAGGTGTTAAAGGTGCAAGAAGAGGATGGAAATTAAATGCTGTTATTTCTTGAATAGGAAATATACAATTAAAGGGACACTATAGTCACCTGAACAATTACAGCTTAATGTATTTGTTCAGGTGAGATCTATAGCTCCCTGCAGGCGATCTAATGTAAACACTGTATTTTCAGAGATATTACAGTGTTTACATCGATTGATAGGAATACCTCCAGTGTCCGTCACTCAGACAGCCACCAGAGGGACTTCCTATCATATAGGGCCCTACAAAGGCCCTGTACACGTCAGACGTATTAAGATACATCTGACATGTGCAGGAGAGAGGAGGCACTGTGTGCGCGCCTTCTCTCTCCAGGCTGTCAGCAGAGGATGGGGCGGGCAAAGACCGCGAGCTGAGCTGTCAGTCAGCTCAGCTCGCGGACGCGCACACCATGCGCATGCGCGGTAGTGCGCTCAGGACTTCAGAGAGCGGCATGAATGCACATGCGCACAAGGGAGCAATGACGCTTCCAAATGGAAGCGTCTTATTGCTCCCTGCTTGCACCCGCCTATATCGTCATTTTGAGCTGGAACCAGGTGAGTAAAATACTCTGCCTGGAGAGTCCCTTTAATGTATTTATTTTGCAGTACACTGATTGGCCCATTTCCACACCTGAATCGGTTTTTAGATACCAAAATTCTGCCAAGCCGAACCGACACATGGCCGCAATTTGTCCATCCCAGAAACGTTTCTATTTTAAGAGAAAATTGTTCAACAGAGCCGAAGTCTAGTTATTTTCTATTCACGGCTAATGTTTGGGGTAGAGTTAAGGCAGGGTTAAAATGTGCATAATGATGAAGCATTCATTACAGAAAATACAGCAATTTTAGGATTCTGGGTACATTCACCAGCTGCTTGATCAGTCTTACTCTGTTGTTGCCCTAACATAAAAAAACATGAACCTCTCTTTATTTTTTTTTTCCAGCTGCTTAAATAGAGAAACTATTTTTTGAATTTTACATTGGCATGTTGGATCACTTACCTTATTTCATAGTAACATAGAATTTGACAACAGATAAGAACCATTAGGCCCATCTAGTCTGCCCAATATTTTTAATACGTTCATTAGTCCCTGGCCTTATCTTATATCTAGGATAGTCTTATGCCTATCACAAGCATGCTTAAACGGTTTTATTCTCTTCCACTTCAGCTGGAAGGCTATTCCATGTACCCGCTACTCTTTCAGTAAAGTAATGTTTCCTGATATTAATTTAAAAACCTTTGCCCCTCGAATTTAAGTCTATATCATCTTGTTGTGATAGTTTTTCTTCATTTCAATATACTTTCCTCTTTTACTGTGTTGATTTCATTTTTCACTGTGGTTCTGTTTGTTTTCCACACATGTATTTGGAGACATGTGTATATTTATCTGTGCTGTGTATGTACTGATATGAGATGTTGCTTTATTTGCATTTTATAGAACACAAAAGAATGAGAAATTGACATTTTTGGAGATTCCACAATCTTATTGCTAGTGCCCTAATCCTTCACACACATCATCAATAATATCTGATCTCATCAAGCTAAGTTCCACGCAGTCCCTTTATCTTGATTGCCACTTCACAAGAAATTCCCAGAGGGGAAAGAATATTAATCAGTACAAGTGCAGACCCCATTCTAACCAACTAGCATCTTATCCTGTCAAACACAGAATTATTACTGTTCAAGCAGCCTTAAAAGACATCCTTACACCAAAATATTACTCATCATGTAGTGATGCTACTGCTGAAATCATTTGCCTAGTGTTTTGCACTGCACTTCTATTTACCTGTTCTGTAGTTGATGTATTGTCAATTCTGTCATACTCACTATTTTGACAATTGTTAGGAATTAAACATGGAATTACGAATATTATCTGAAAAAATGATCAAAATTATATTCTGCTAATTTAGCCTGACATTTTTAGAGCATAGCCACCAGAACAACTACAGTTTAATGTAGTTGTTCTGGTAAGTATATTTTGTCCCTTCTCCTTTTTGCTGTAAACATTGCCTTTTCAGAGAAAAGGCTGTGTTTACATTGCTCCCTAGGGACAACTCCAGTGGCCATTCCTCAGACGTCTCCACGCTCTGTATGGAGATGCTAAACATTCCCCACAGAGGTGCACTGATTCAATGCATCTCTATGAGGAGATGCTAATTGGCTAAGTCAGCGCCACCATCCCGCCTCCTTGACGATCTCAGACAATCCAATTCTTTTGGATTGGCTGAGATTATCAATTCTGATTAAGTCAGCCAAGGAGGAAGATCAGGGGTGGGGTTAGCTTTGGAAAGACTGTAAGTTTTATTACCTTTTAAGGGGAGAAAAGGGTGGCCAAGCCACCTAAATGGTGGTTTAATCACTATAAGGTCAGGCCTGACATTATAGTGTCCCTTTAATTCCCCTTGTCAGTTACCAGTAATTCCTATTTACAAGGGTATATTCACTAAGATGAGAATTGTTGGGAGTTCAAAGGGAATTTAAAGTGAATTTTAAAGTTAGCTGACCTGGAATTTGTTTTCCAGTGGGCTACTTTGGATTTAAATTTGAAAATTCACTTTGAATTCATGGTAATTATCTCTTTAGTAAATAGCCCTGACTGTGTTCCTATTGCTTGTGTTCATATATTTGTATCAGCAGACATGTTGATGTCAAACTTTGCTTTGTCTTCACGAAATGTCATCCATCAAACTGTCAACATGAATTCTTTATCAGGGTTAGAATAGATTGTTCTTTTTTAGATGTATGTGCATATTGGTACACTAGAGGCTTTCTATGTGCCAGCAGTGTCTCAACCTGGACCTCTGCCATTTTTTCACATCTACTGAATAATCACATGAAAGTCTGAGACGATAGTAAATTTCATATTTATTGAAACAAATAGACATATCTTAAAGAGGAAATTTAGTGTTATTCATTTCTGATTAAATTGTAACCTATTTTATATGCAGTACGTGTTTTATTGAATTGAAATAATGACTAGAACCTACAGATCATATACACCCACACTTCATGTTTGTGGGGTGAAGGATGCTTAGTGAACACTTCCAGATTTTTGCAGACAAAATGAGACAAGAAATTATTGCATTTTAAAAGCATGCACAGCAGTGCAGTGGTGTATCCTGGTTTTGCGCTGCCCTAGGCAGGACAAAATTCAGGCGCCCCCACCCCACTCCAACCCCACCCAACCCTTCCCCCCTGCCCCACATTCTAAATACACACACACACATTCACTGACAGGTACGCATACACTAACTAACAGAAACACACACTCGCTAACAGAAACACACACTCACTAACACACACAACTAACAGACACACACACACTAACAGACACATATAGACCCACACTAACAGACATACACACACTCACTTACATTAACACACTTTTTTTTTTTTTAACCCCCTCCTTACCTTTGGGAATGCTGGGGGGTGGGGGGGTTCTCCCTCTCCCTGGGGGTCTAGTGGGGCTGCTGGTCGGGCGGTGCTGGCGAGGGAGAACTTTACCCTGAGCGCTCTGCTCAGCTCCCTCACGCGCCGCAGAGTGATGCCGGGAGCCGGAATATGCGGCGCGCGAGGGAGCTGAGCAGAACACTCAGGGGAAAGTGTTCCCACGCCAGCGCCACCCGACCGACCGCCCGCCTGGCTTATCAGTTAGCCGCAAGGCTAACAAGACATTTGCCCTGGGCATTTGGGGGCGGCTTTTTTTGCTGCGCCCTGGAAAATGCCGCCCAAGGCAAATGCCTTGTTTGCCTCGCGGCTAAAACATCCCTGCAGCAGTGTGAGCACAAGCAATTAAAAATAATGAAAATAAACATTTATAAATAGAATTTATTTTTTTTAAATGTGAGAATTTATTTTATATCGATGTAATCTCACTTTATTTTATTAGATTTTAATTTTTATTATTTATATATTTATTTATACTTATTTACTGTACAAATTGTTGTTGTTAGTATATCGCCATTCTTTTTACTAGATCTAAAGTTGGAGCGATATGATGGACACATATAGCAGCTAATTTATTTTTGTTGGCATTGCATAATTTTACACTATCAGGGTTATACACTAAAGTGGGAATTGCCAGGAATTCTCACTTTAGCAAATAACTCTGTATAAATGTACCGTAAGTGTAAATGCATAAAAGCAGTGTGATCATTAGAAATTTCCCCATTATGATTTAATGAACAATTCTTTTTTTCCATATAGGAACATTTTAAAAAGTTGAAAAAAGATGTTAACACAGTTTAGCTTATTCTAACATTCGTATTAAATGAACCAAATTTTCTATCTTTAGCCAGATGGTTCTATGTGAACCTCCAAATCTAGAAAGTTAAACCATTTGTCAAAGTTTTAGGAGAAAGGAGTAGAGCTGACATCATGCTTTTGAACAGTTTTATTCAGTGATAATTGTTGACATTTGCTTAACCCCTTAAGGACCCATGACATGTGTGACATGTCATGATTCCCTTTTATTCCAGAAGTTTGGTCCTTAAGGGGTTAAAGGAGCACACCACTGCCCACATGTTAAAAAAGAAAAATAACTATTTAGTAGATATTTTTAATTTGTGTATTTATTAGGGGTATATCTTAAAGAGCTTAGCATTTCCTCCCCCTTTTTTCCCGGAAGAGATTTTCAGCCTTATTGAGAATCCTCTGACTTGGAGCTCACGTGTGCGTGTTTGTAGGTAATTAACCTAATAATATGTTTGTGTGCGCAACGTCTGGTCATGGGCGTCCGCAGGAATTTTTCCGAGAGGGGGGGGGGGGGGGGGCATAAGTGTAATGACTTCCATGCTTGGACCCTTTTTGACAGTGTCATGAAAGGGGAGGAGCATAGTCATTATCACATAAAGCCAGGGTGAATAGCGTTTTCACAACTACAGTGTCAGGAATACGTTTCTTTTCCTGACACTATAGTGTTCCTTTAAGCAAATTAAAGGAACATTCTGGTCATCATAACAACTTCATCTAAATGAAAATTCTATGATGGAAGGAGGCCCCTGGGCGCTCTCTTTCTTTTAAGGGGTTAAACCGTTGTCAAACGGTTTAACCTCAAAGGCTTCCTACAGCTCCAGATCTCCAGGTCGCTCATTGGTATTCGGCTTCTGAAACTGAGTGTCAGGAAGTGCAGATTGATGTCAGGCATGGGTGCCGCTGATTGGCTAGAGTGGTCAGCTGTCGCTCTAAGCCAATCGCTAGTTCCCGATCCAGAAAAATTCTTTAAGTTTTTCTGAATGGGGAGCTACTGATTGGCTTAGAGTGCCAGCTGACCCTCTAGCCAATCAGCGGCACCCCTACCCAGCGGCCCTCTGTGTTTCCTGACACTCAGTAAATAAAAATGAACACATTAACACTGATACTTTTTTTACCTGGGGAGATGAGAAGGTCCAAAGTTTCCCTGCCAGGCCCAGGTACCAACGCCTTATGATCTGGTGTCCAGAATGAAGTGGAGGGATGTCCTTCACTTGTCCTTCCTGCTCCAATCTCATTTTCTTCTCCTTCATTTGACATAGTTTTATTTTTCTTCTGACAAGGGCTTCTCTCCTCCTTGGCTCCTTCTGCTCCTTTAACTTTCTGCTACTTTCTGCTTATTTTGCGCCCTTCTGCTCCTTTCTCTTTCTGCTTTTTCCCTTTTCTGCCTTTCCCTTTTTGCTCCTTGCAGTCCCTTACTTCTCCTTGCTGCTCCTTCTTGCTCCTTGCAGACCCTTCCTGCTCCTTGCTGTGGATATATGCAGGATATGTACGTATGCATATAAATATGAAGATTAATATGTGTATAGTTCACATTGGGTATGCGTCTGTGAGTGAGACTGAGTGTGTGCAGCTGACAGTGAGTTTGTGTACCTGGAGTGAGTGTATATGTGTGTGTGTGAGTGTATATGTGTGTGTGTGTGTGTATAGCAAGCATGTGTGTGTGTCTGTGTCTATAGCTGTTTGTTCCTTGGAATGTGCATGGCTGTATGCATGAGGATGTGTATGTCACTTAGAGTATGTGTGAATGCTTTTGTACGTGATACTGGGATAGTATGACTAATGGGGCCCAGGTAGTGATTTTGTAAGGTACAGAAAATAGAAAGGAAGGCAGCACCACTACAAACCACATAAATTAAAAGAGCATAGAATAGGCAGACTAAAATGCAATATATATAATAGATAATAAGCAAATAGAAGTCCAGAGTAAACAGTCTGTCTGGTAGATTGTAGCGGTACTTACCCTTTCCAGGGGCCGGCCGGGGTCCTCTGTTCAAGCCGCGTGCGGTCCTGATGCTGCACGAGCCGCGCGCGGCTCATCCGACGGCTGCAACAGGAAGGCGGCCAGTGACCGCGAGAAGTGGTCACCTGTCCCGCCTGACTCTAAGAGCGCGCCGCGGGTCTCGGGCGCGCTCTTAAAGGGACAGTGGGAGCCTAAATTGGCAAAGGCCTCCCATTGGTCCATGTCATGCCACACTCCCCATACACTTACCTTTTGGGGGCGTGGATGTGACAGGGGCCAATCAAAATAGATGTTAAGGTATATATACTCACCTTTTTCCCTAGTTCCTTGCCCTATCGTGGTTTCTGTTACAGTTCCCTTTAGCGCTTGTTGTGTTCAGTTGTGTTCCTTCGTACTTGACCTTGGCTTTGTTTCTGACTACGTTTTCTCTTTATCCTTATCTGTTCTGTTTGCTTGCTTGCTGTTTACTGTGTACCAGACCCCGGCTAGTCCTAGTTTACGCTGTCTCTTTGTGCCCTTGACCTCGGATCGCTCCTGACTCTCTACTCCTCTCATATACGTCGAGTCCAGCCATTCTAAGGTCCGGTAGACGTATCTCCCCTCTGTGTTGTCTTCTGTTGAGTTGAATCCTGCGTGTTGGGGTATATTTTCGTTACATAGATTAATCAAACAACGAGGTATATCTTTGTAGAGGTGAATACAGTCTTTAGTAGTGGTGGATTCTTCAGAGTGGTGTAGATGCGTCTTTGTACATTATATAAAATAAAAAAATAACAACTGATGGTGTAGTATGTCCCAAAAGGGGTAGAAGCAATAAAAGAGTATATGGTCCTACTCACGTTTTCAAGAGCTATGGACTTAGCTCTAGTGTTGATAATGTACAGTGATATAATCCAGTGATTTTGTAAGGGTCCACAATATTTCTTGTGGCACCCCTGAACAGACTATTTTGTTAATTTGCATGTTACTGCTTGTCTAGTGAGCGCACTAGATTTAACATATACACTGAACAATAGCTGTTTTCAGTCAATACTACCAAATTACATTTGGTAAATAGCGAATGTCATTATGATTTCAATGGGTTACTATGGACCACTCACACTTCATCTTACTAACTGGTTTCATGGCAAAGTTAAATGAGTTAGTAGCTTGCATTTGAGATGTAACTTTTCCATAATAATAATTTTTACGTCTGGCTCTAGTAATTGCCCTATAAGAGTATTACAGGTAATTGGGTAACGAGGTAATTATGTGATGAGAGCTTATAATAGATAATGATGAAATTAACACATTGTAACATTTTGAGAGAAAAACAAGTAGCAAGAGAGATGAGAATGGACAACAGCTCAATAAGCCTGCCCTTCGGTGGGTCCCCGCTCAGATCTCAAGCTGGTTTTAGCTCATCTAGTGCCATTAGAGAGAACATATCTGAAGCATATCAGATTGTTCCCCCCCGTACGGGCAGTCCAGATCAGAAATGCCAGCATGTTCCCTCTGCACGAGAGATACGGCAACCCCAGACGATCATTTCAACCTTGTAAGGTATCATCAGTGAGGTATAGCCAATATTCCTCTAGGCACTGTGAGCAAGGGGTCCACGTCTGGATTGCCCTTTAAACTTAAGGAGAGATAAACAAGTAGCAAGTAAGGTTCTAACTTTTTACTTATTTAAAAAAAATTGTGCAGTAACCAGTCGCAATCAATTTCATCTATAAACTGCCCCATAACTGCCTATATAGGTAGTTCATATATTAATTGTATATAAAAAGACAACAATAACATATATACATACATGATAGATTTAATTAGAGTAAAGGGAAAATACCATGGAGTTTGCTGTCAAATGATTATTCGAAAGAAAGAGACGCCTCCTCCAATTACTGGTTGATTTATTATAGTAAAAATTAATTCTATCAGCCATCTCTTATGCATGGCTCCAGGGGATATGGAGATAAATGAAATATTGAAAACGCCTCCACCAATTAAATGCTATTGAAATGGCAAATATATATATAGAGAGAGACAAACATACACAATGGCATATACAGATGAACATATATGTGTGTATGGGGAGAAGGTTACAGACGCATTTGTTATGCACAAACAGGCAAATGTTTTATGCATATGCCTTAAAAATACCTCCAGGGTAAACTTGACAAATAGGGAAAAATAAATGTACCCTTCCTTGTTAAACAATTAGATATTATTAATAGATACCAATATCTATTATACTAGTTAAGAAAGTGTGCCCAGTAAGTACAAATGTATGCACTTTTTCCATAATGTTTATATCTTTATATATTGTGTGGTTGTTTTAGGTTTTTTTTTCCTGTTAATTTTTACTTAACACTGGTACACAAAAGACAAGCAGTCTTATATAGATATGTGTATATTTAAAAAAAAAAAAATCCTTGCCAGAAGCTCTTTTAACATAACATTTTCTGTGTGATGGATATCTTCTGTGCATATGGCTACTCTATTAAAGGATTTGCATGTCTTAATGTATGAATCCATTGAGATACTGGGAAGAGCCCCAGAGACTTGTTTGTCTGCTGAAGTCATTTGGTGTGCCAGTGTATACTCTGGTTTCCTAGCAAGGGATTAGGGACAGCGTCTTTGTTGGTTGAATGGGAGAAGAGAGGCTGGGGATGAACTAAATGGAAAAAAAAAGCTAAGGCTGAAGCATCTTTTAGTCACTTCACTGCAAGCATCCTATGACATTTGATATATATTTTTTGAAAACTGTGGCAGAAAATTGGTAAGATAATTTATTTTTATTTTGCTGTTCTGTGCTAGTATGGGTAATTTCTCTAGGACATGTTATTTTTGGATGAATGGGAACGGATTCATCTTCTCGAGGAGATGTGAGTCCCGTACAGTCTTTAAGAACAGATGTCATATAAGGAGTAGGGTGATTTTACAGTCTTTCTATGCTTGACGGAACACCATTAACATATCCTTTTTTTTATTGTAGAAGCTTCTATTTCTTAAAATCTGCAGCAATTTCACAGCCATAAGATGACGTTTCTTTATGTTATATAAGTGATTCTAATGCGAGATAATGGTTAACACAATACAATACTGTAAATCGCCCATTGTGCATTATTCCTGGATTCTACAAAATTGCACTTTCACTTATACAAAAGTGTCTTATGTCTCATATTGGGAGACATATGTTATATAAATATCATATGGTACATGCATTGATAGGTCCATTTGGTATAATATTGTGTTTTTTTGAGGGGTAGTCTATACTTTGTTGTATTTAACATGGAATATTGAATATGATATAATATGGCATGGATATGGATGCTATATAAGAAAAACAATTACAAAAAATACATATACACACACACACACACACACACACAAGCACACAAGCACACACACACGTAAATGAACACATTTTTGTATATGAAATTAGATGACAGTGAGTAATTATTACAGGTGTTGTAAGCTGCATTTGTGGTATAAGATGAAAAAAATAGTTAAATATGTTTGCTTAATTGCGTATAATTCAAAAGAGTCAGCTATTGCAATGTTAATTATAAGTATATATAAAAATGTTAAACAAAAACACAATTTCAAAGTGTATCAAATTCTGAACCTATTTTTTTTAGTTTGCACTAGTTTTGCAAAACTTTAGGGTTTATTCACTAAACACCAAATTGTAGAGAAATCACAAGCACATCTAAAATCATAGCTTGATAGCCTTATTGTTAGTTCACTAAAGTTTTTTTTTTAGTTGACAAACTTGTCTATGTAAAGACTAAAGGGTAACTCATGACCTATGTAAGAGCTATTCTTTACTGTAACCGTGATGAAGAGATTATATTTGAAAATAGAAAAACTAAAATAAAAAACGGCTTTCTATTCAGTTGAAACACATTTTTCCTAAATGTAACTATTCTTCTTTTATCTCCAATTTCTTACTTGTGAATTTGTACATGAGTTGTGATTTCTAATACTGATAAGGGTTAACAAGGTTGGACATTGATCATCTCCCTAAACCAGGGATAGGCAACCTTCGGCTCTCCAGATGTTTTGGACTACACCTCCCATGATGCTTTGCCAGCATTATGTGTGTAAGAGCATTATGGGGGATGTAGTCCACAACATCTGGAGAGCCGAAGGTTTCCTATCCCTGCCCTAAACCATCCTAAACCATCCATATAGATGTGGTGATGTAATATGATTGTGAAAACTTTTTGACTTCTAGATGCTTTTATGACTACCTATGAGTTATTTTTCGTTGTCAAAAAGGAAACGTCATGTCTACAAAATTTAGATAAAAATAACTGGGACTTTTTTTCCCCAACACTGCTATTTTGTCCTTAATTTTGCCACCAATTCTTCAACCACCATGACTGATTCATTAATGATTGGACCCTAAGGTATATTTGCCTAGGTGTAGTTGTTAATACCAAACAGTGAATCTGGTACAACATATAATTATTTACTTTTAGTCATTGGTTAAATTCTATTATATAAGTGGCTATTTCAGTAGTTTGAACAAGCATTTCCAAAGATTTGCAAATTGTTTATCATTTTTGTTTGTTGTATATGTGTGCGTGTTTAGGTGGTGTATGTGTGTGCATGTGTCTGTATACTGTGTGCATGTGTGTGTATGCGGTGTGTTTCTGTGTTTGCAGAGAAATCTTGACCTGAAAGAAAACAGCGAATCAGAATTTAAAAAGTAAAGTGTAAGGAAAGAAATTCTTTGCAAAGAACAAATTATCCTGAGATAGGAAGAGGGAGAGGATATGGTGCTATTTACTACTTACCAGGCCTTTGTTGCATGAAATGCTATTAGGAAACAACACAGACGAAATATCTCTTTCTCTAATATAGACACATGAACGTAACCTGCTTAGAACCTCTAAATATAACTTTATTACCGTGTATCCTCGGGCCTGGAAGTTTAATAACACTTCATATGCCCAGTGTAAGAGAACAAAGAGAGCCATCATTTCTCATGCAATTGCTGAACTGGATAATTTGACAGGTAGTTATTTTATTGTGACTTCTGGCAGTGAGATGAGGTCTATAATTTTAAATTGCAGTGTAATCATGAAAACATCAGTTGTGTTTGAAGGTGACAAAGACGCAACAAAAAAACATGCCTGTGTACAAGGATCTACAGGTTAAGAAAAAAACTTACATTCAGTATTAGCCTTAGAATGATGGAATATGTCTTTTTGTGTTGTACTGTTGTGTAAGTTAGATAGTGGATAATATTTTTAATCGAGAAGTTATAATTGTTTGGCAAGGTCAGATGTATATATTTTACCATGAACACATTTTATCATCTTCCCCACAGTATTACCAGTATCTACCCGATCAACGTAGGTCATAGTTTGGAGTCTGATATCTAAAGGTCAGTTTGCCAGGTAAAATAGAGAAAAGTTTCAAAAATCAGCTTTTACTAAATGCAAGTATTTTGTAAAATCTCATATAGTAACTGTCTTTGAATTTGACTTTAGATTTCTGACAATTCTCACTAACAACCCTGCCAGTGTTTTAGGAAAACTACGGTATATTGCGACTAGAGACCTAAATATTGTCTATTTAAATCAAAATCTTTGCATGTAAGTTATATTCTTTATTTTCATAATCCTGCACCTCACTATGACTTTTGAACGTCTAGTTCTGGACTATGTTTCAGGGCCACTGGCACTACAATAATTGTTTTAGTAAAACTTCAAAGACTGATTACATCAGTGACTTGCTTGATTTTCCAGACTCCGAAACATTATTAGTATTGCAAGTGTTATTCAGGGTCTGAGGTGTGATATCCAAAAGCCAAAAAGATTAATGATTTTTAACAGTTTAAAATCATAATATCAAATAAGTTACAATATATTTTCTTACATGCTGAAATTTAATTGACCACGTGCTGACTGCAAATAATGTTTACACTGTCTATTTCCTGTACGCAAGAGAGTGAGGTGCTAAAAAATACTGCCCAGTGCCTTTCTGCTTTTTTTTCTTAGAAGAACTACAAAAAAAAGACATCACAAACAGAGGGAGTCTATTGATAATAGTCTTAACTGCAAACAAAACGTGTATGAATATTTATAATATTTTTCTTAACATTTCCATTTTCCATTTTTTTGCACACAACTTTGAGAGATATAAGCGTCTACACGCTAAATATAATTGGGAAATTTCAAGTGGACCATTTAAATTAAGTATTTTTAAAAGGACACTGTCTTCACCAGAACAACTACAACTTATTGTCCCTGCAGGTCTTCAATGTAAACGCTGCTTTTTTTAGAGAAAAGGCAGCGTTTACATTGCTGCCAGTAACACGTCTAATGAGAGTTACTCAGACGGCTACTAGAGGTGCTTCCTGGGTCAGTGCTGCACAATGTGTACAATGTGCAGCACTGATGTTCAGCGTCTCCACGCTGCATGGATGCGCTGAATGTTCTTCAGAGAGATGCAGTGATTCAATGCATCTTTATGAAGAAATGCTGATTGGAGCAGCACAGCGTTTTGCCGTGTATGCACAATAGCCTCCCAATGCTTTCCTATGTACATAAAGGCATGTAAACAAAAGAACAGACACACATCCATCATTGTTGTCCCTCTCCTCATCTCCTTTCCTATTTTATTGCCCATTGCCCTCATCTATGTTCCTGCTGTCCCTCTCCTTATCTCTCTCCTATCCCATTTTTGTGTCTCTTTCCCTCTTTCCTCACCCCATTATCTTTGTCACATGCTTTGACTAACCACTCCACAGTTTGTCATTTCCATTTTCTTTCATCATACTTCCCTCACTTTCATCTGACCTGACAGTGATATAGCGCAGTCGAGGGGCTGTTGCAGCTGCTGACGAGGTCTGGCTGCTCCGCCGAGTCTCATAATGAGATTTCATTGGTAGTGTCTGTGATATGGAGAGAGTGTGAACATGTAATGCCATATCTCCACCTTTCTAGCTTACAGACAGCACGTACTGAAACTTCATTGATGAGAGCAGAAACAACAAACACCACCTCATCCCACTATCAGCTGCTCTGCCAGCCGCTAAGCTGCATTACATCCGAAACCAGGGTGGGGAAAACATTTTCAAATATTTAAACTATGTAACCGAGGCCCCTGTAACTGATGAAGTATCCACTAAAGTGTTTGGGCACGCAGAGACTTAGCAGAATATGGGCTTTTATACCCTAATGGCGGCCCTGCATCCTTCCTACACATTTTCCTGATAGAGAGAGGTTTTTCTTTCTAACTTCCGCTATTGTACAGTGTGTTTCTCCTACTGTGTTTATAGCCTGCTAATGCTTCCCAAAAAGAAGGGATGGGTTGCTGAGGACTTCAGTATTAGAATATTAAAAACGATGTAATATTGAATGGAAGGACAGTGCCAGGAGACTCCAGACACTATAACCACTTTGAAGATATTTTGCCAGCACAGCCAGTATTTGAGGCTGTCTGGGCAGCACCGTTATTGCAAAATTACCAGCAATACGCAGGCTGGTATTTTTCTCTGATGAAACTCTGGGAGAGTGGTTAGAGAAATAGAGCTAGAATATCCACACACATTGCTATGTACATACATTAACACACAGACATAGTAAAGACACACTGCCCCACACCCACTCACAGTATAAAGAAACGAAGACATAGACTCAGACACAGTATGCACACAGCATTATACACACAATGACACACACACTCACTTTTCTGTGTGTATGTTAGCGTGTTTTGGTTCCCAGAATCGTGACACAGTCACTGTTATAGACACATTTAGACAATTACACACTGCTATACACATCATCTTTCGGAAACCATACACACATAATGGTACATGCACAGTCAATCAAAGTACACACATTATAAGAAGTTTATTAGCGAGACAGTATGTAACATCAGGTGATGCTGTGTCCTGTGATGTCACTCATGTATAATTCATTATGCAAATTAGCATGGCCAGTCCTATGTCTACAGTTTAACTTTAATGGTTTAATCTCAGGCAGTTTCCTTTGGAGCACACAGAAGTTGACAAGCAGTTGTGACATTGAAAAGAAATACATTAATAGGATATTTAATAAAAAATAAAAAATAAACATATTTAAAAAGCAGTTGCTACTTTTATTTGTTGGGTGTCACATACCACTGTCAGAGCTGTAATAGTTCCTGGTTACGCATCCCAGTTATGTGGCTTACTGTTAAGTAGAATATAATGCTCATTTTCCGTGACGGCAATAATGTGTTCTTTACAATTCATAAATGATCTTGGTTTGTTCATGTGTTTGTTATAAGAAAGAGCACAATCTGCCTTGATATATCAGTCGATAACGTACTAAGTGGTGCACTGTATCTACCGGGGCATGCAGGGATAGTTTTACTGAGGCCCTGTACCATATTCTCATCCATTGTTCTTAACTATAGAACTTAACTGATTAGACACCTATCGAATATCGATTTCTGAGAGGATGTACAATGTGTTTAATTGAAATGTGAGTTTGAGTTGGAGATGACTGACTTGATAAATTAACTTGTTATTGGATAAAGTTTTGCTATTTTTCTCGCACATTTGTTTAACCCTGTGAGAACTTCATGCTTACTGATCCCCACATTGCTCAGTTTGATATCTTGTGTTCCTGGTAATATCAGGGGTAGGCAACCTTCAACACTAGATGTTTTGGACTACATTTCCCATAATGCTTTTACAGCTACAATACTGTCAAAGCATCAAGTGAAATGTAGTCCAAAACATCTGGAGTACAGAAGGTTTCCTATATAGAGATTAGCATGATATCTATACCTCTGGTTACACAGATTTACATTGCAGTATTGTTTGGTTACAAATAAAGGAGAGCACTGACCTCTGACTTTGCAAAGTTCGGCAGTATCACAGAGACAATGTATTTATTGGGTATTCCCTAAAATTCTGTGGAAACAAGCGCCCGTGCACAGTGCTGACTGCACCACCGGTAGGTGTAACTTGCCATTGTTAATTTGGAATTGCTGATTTGAAATATTTTCCTGCTTGAGTGTCGATGTCATTAAGATACACGTTATTGACACGGGCTAAAATATCGATATCTTTAACCTCCAACTAAGTTTTAAAAACAGCTGCACTTGTAAAAAAAAAAAACACTTGAGTGTATAAGAGAACTCTTGTCACATCTAATAAATCTTGTTCTATCTCTCAATAAACAATGAGGTCTGGTTGTTTTCTCTACTCTTGTAATGTTTATTAAGAAACAATTTTCCTTGAGATCAGTTGTTCCAATATAAACTCACCTGGAAAACATTTCGAGTAATCTCCTAATAAGCTGTTCTTGTGCCTGTGAAATTGTAATGGAATGGAAAACGCAAGTTCTCTTGTTCTTTATCAACATTTTAGGTTAAAACGAATGTTAAAGGGAAACTCTCTCTGTATTTGTACAGTTAGAATATGAATGGAGAGGTTTAAATGGTTAGGTCCCACAATATAAATTAAAAAAGCTCAGTCTCCCCATGGTGGCCACTCTCTTATCACCATCATAACCATCGTAGTGGGTGAACTCAGTCAATGAAATGCGTCTCCATGCATGAAAATGAGGACTGGATATTATTCACAGACTTTACAGTTTTCACTGGGAAATGTTTTTATCGGCATAAACTGTTAGCATTTCTCAGAAATAGCCGTGTTTGCATTCATCAGCCTACAGGACAACATCTAGTGCGCAAATACAGTTTTGTATTCCAAACACTATAGTGTTCATTTAAAATGTTTGGATAAACCTTTAATATATTTAATATTATGCAAAATATTTTGTAATATTTAGAATTTTTTTTATATTTATTGATAGATTTTAAATGATTTTTTTTTTATATTTTAATAGTTTGAAAAAGTCAGTTTAAAAGTTTAGCCAACATTATTAAATCATTTTTTTTTTGTTTAATTATTTATTTTTCTTGTGCATTATAATACAAAACAGAGTGGTCTGTAGCGCCACAACAGCTGTTACAGGCCCGTCAGCGGCATACATGGTCATGGCATATATAAACTGCACATTTTATTATTTATATATGAATATATCACGCTAGGAACAAAGTTAAACTGAAAAAACATGATAAATGCTCGTATATGTCACGTTTTTGTTTTGTTGGGTCACGAGTAGATCGACAGCTTTAATTATGCAATCAAAGATATTGGCGCCTCGTTCAAAAATAGGTAAGCACAGGTAAACAATGCCTGAATAGTTCAGACGTATATAGAGGGCATCTTAGCTTGTGTTCCCACATTCTGCTGTGTTATCATGCGTGACATTGGTATGTTGCGAAGCTGGCTAAATTGGCTGTATCAGTGCATTTTTACTCCTGTCTTATGGTAGTGCCCTTTGTTGTGCAATCTTTGCTGGGTATTATGATAACTAGCGGAGAGACTCAAGATTGGGGCTACGTGACAGGGTTATGTATTCCGCTCTAGGGGGTAGTCTCCCTGCCAGTAGGCGATGTTAGGTGTTGTCGTGGTGCAGTCTAAATTAACATCGTGCTGCACGTCCTGTGTCTTTGATTATATTAATAGGTGTGTACAACTGTGTCGTGCAACTAGTTATGTTTAAGTCGTGTAATTTTTAGCTGCTGGTTTACGTAGGTGTTGGTGTGTCATTTCGCTATTCCCTCTTATGTCACCCCGAGAGTCCTCTTGACCAGTGACTGAATGTTACCTAACGTGGTATCGGAGAATAATAGGAGCGGAGAGGAGGCCGCGTATGCGGTCGCCCTGGCAAAATAATACGTGTTTCAATTGCTCATTAGAGATAATAAAAAAAAAAAAAAACAATAATATAAATGAGGCTGAAAAAAAAAAAAAGGTTAAGTAAGTGGTAAGTGAGTCAAATGGTGAGTCAAAATGCCAAATAAGTATGGCCAAACGGTACATTGTTGACATTGTGCATTGTCTCAGTAGAGTCGGGGAAACAGCTCGTGGGTCATTCTGGGTCTCTAGGTGCCGGCTCCCTCAGAAGGCTCCTGCCTGGGTCGTCGCGGTACAAAAATAGTTGCCCGTTCAGGGTCCCAGCTGTGTGGTAGCCTCGTGGTTGTTTGGGATGCTGTGCGGTGCATAGAATCCTGCGGTAGGCCCAAAGCCTGAAATAAGTCCCGTGCCCCTTGGAGGTCGTGGACCACATGCTTATCTTCGCCCTTCTGGATTAGGAGGGAGCGGTCGGGGCGCCACCTGTATGGTATGTCCCTTTGTCTGAGTATCGTGGTGAAGGGTTTTAATGACCCCCTCCAGGCCAGCGTGCCTCCTGTAAGATCCGCACAGAAAGACAGCCTTCAAACGTGAGTTGTGCCCGGTTTCTGGTCGCTGCTAGGGTTGCGGCCCTGTCCTTTCTGTGTTGAAAACGAATTATCAGGTCTCGAGTGGCCGTCGCTGGGGCTCTGGCCGGTTTCGGGATCCTGAATGTGCCGTCGAGTTGGATGGCTTTGGCTGCTTTCGGTGAGAGTAGTTCAGCCAGTAGCCTGCGTGTGTAGTGCGGTATCTCCTCGGCAGGTATGTCATCGGGGATTCCCCTTACTTTTATGTTATTTGCTCGGCGTGCATCCTCTACAGCGGCGAACCGCCGTTCAAATTCTGCATTTTGTTTTTGTAGGTGCGTAATCTCCTTCTGCATGGAGGTGATACTCGTGCTGTGAGCTGCTGAGGAGACTTCCATGGCTCCCAGCCTCGAGTTTATGCCTTGCAACTCCACCCGGAGGGTGGCTATGTCCCCTTGTAGCGTGGACTGTAGGTTGGCCAGCAGAGACTTTAATACCGAGGTTGTGATCGGCTCCCCGTCTGGGCTGTGGGGTTTGGTAGTAGCAGCCGGTGGTTTTGGCATAACGAGCTCGTCCTCCTCGAGGGAGATTTCATCGGAGAAGTCAGAGTACGTGTTGGCTAGGGCGGCCATCTTGGGCCCTGGTGCTCAGAGCGCTTGCCTCCACATTGCCCCGATATCGTGGTTATGTCCTTGCTGCTCCGGTTTCGGCTTTTTAGATTTCCGACCCATGTCTGGTCTGCCACTTCTTGTCGGTTTTTGTGCCGTTTTTAAAGGGTTTTGCTGGTCTGATATTACTAAAATTGTAAGGATTTCTCCGGAGCTTCGGCGCCATGCGACCTCTCCGCTTCGCAGCTAGGCTCCGCCCCCTAAATCTTTTTTTTTTTTTTTAAATGTATCCAACAATATTTAATTGAGGCCTGATAGATAGAAGTATACTTTTCAAAAGTAAATTGGGTTCTCCCTTCCTGGTTATTGTATGAAGATCAGTGACTTACTGCAAACGAGGAACATTCAGTTTTTTATTTCTAGCACATTTTCTAACACATTTATTTTTAGATACATTTTGCTGACTGTGCATTTTTAAATTTTCCCTCAAAATGTGTTCGTTATTGTGACTTCTGGCAGTGAGATGAGGTCTATAATTTTAAATTGCAGTGTAATCATGAAAACATCAGTTGTGTTTGAAGGTGACAAAGACGCAACAAAAAACATGCCTGTGTACAAGGATCTACAGGTTAAAAAAAAAAACTTAAATTCAGTGTTAGCCTTAGAATGATGGAATATGTATTTTTGTGTTGTACTGTTGCATAAGTTAGATAGTGGATAATATATTTAATCGAGAAGTTATAATTGTTTGGCAAGGTCAGATGTATATATTTTACCATAAACACAGTTTATCATCTTCCCCACAGTATTACCAGTATCTACCCGATCAACGTAGGTCATAGTTTGGAGTCTGATATCTAAAGGTCAGTTTGCCAGGTAAAATAGAGAAAAGTTTCAAAAATCAGCTTTTACTAAATGCAAGTATTTTGTAAAATCTCATATAGTAACTGTCTTTGAATTTGACTTTAGATTTCTGACAATTCTCACTAACAACCCTGCCAGTGTTTTAGGAAAACTACGGTATATTGCGACTAGAGACCTAAATATTGTCTATTTAAATCAAAATCTTTGCATGTAAGTTATATTCTTTATTTTCATAATCCTGCACCTCACTATGACTTTTGAACGTCTAGTTCTGGACTATGTTTCAGGGCCACTTACACTACAATAATTGTTTTAGTAAACATTATTACATTATTATTAAATCATTTTAAAAAAAAAATGTATCCAACAATATTTAATTGAGGCCTGATAGATAGAAGTAGACTTTTCAAAAGTAAATGGGGATCTCCCTTCCAGGTTATTGTATGAAGATCAGTGACTTACTGCAAATTTCTAGCACATTTTCTAACACATTTATTTTTAGATAAATTTTGCTGAGTGTGCAATTTTACATTTTCCCTCAAAATTCTACTCGTAAAGAAAACAGATTTAATAGTTTGTTAAATTAATGTTTTTAATATTAAAATAAAATATTTTACTGCATGTTGCCAAGGTAGCAGTATTCTATGTTCCCCTATCAGTCTCTCGATGGTTCACACAGTACACTGACACTTTTACAAAAAAAGATGTTAAGGAATACTCCCTCTCCATCATAAGTGTAAACGTGTGTCAAATGTGCAACATCAATAGTGATGGAAAAAGCAGAGCTAATTCGTATAGAAAAAAAGCTTTCAAGAAATATTCAAGGTCACGTTTGGGGAAATAGGTCAAATGAAAAAAAGATGCAAACGGCACAGAGTTCACAAGAGAGAAGGCTTTAGCACCAAGGGCACATAAACAATGACTCAAGTATTTTTTTTTATTTTGATTTAACAGCATCTAGAACAAAATAGAGCTAGGCATTATTCTAAAATTCTTCTTTTCCTTTCATTATTACCTTCAGTTTGTTATGGACAGTTCACACACCTGCAATATGTCATGCACACTTTATACACTAAATACTACTGTTGGTGTTTACTGCAGGGTGCAACAGCAGCCTGTAATGTCCCCTAAATAAAGATGTCTGTATTAATGTTGTATATTCTTCTGTCATTTTAGAAATATGCATTCCCAAAAATTTCCAAACATCATGACCTTACAAATACACGTGAGCGCGGTCGGTATGTGATCATTTAGTTTTTAAACAGCTTGTTATCCTGAGCAGCTGTTATGTTTGTCTCTCAAAATAGGATAACACACAATACAATTTAGTTTTCTAAGCCACCATAACAGTACTTTACACAATATACCTATTTCTTAAGTCTTAAGCCTTAGGGGGTTTCTTTATTAAACAATCATTTTCCCAGTTCACCCACCCTCCACAACCACACTACACACTATCATAGAATAGCTCTAAACTGAACAGCACGAACCGACACATCCCTAACACCGATCTAGATCTAGATTTAGAACAGTTCCCGGCGAACTGTTCGGGACATCACTAGTTATAACTGTTTTAACCATGCTAATGCTTTATGTTGTTCAAAACCCGCTGCAGCTGTTGGGGCGCAGCGGAGCGATATGTTGGTTGTTACCTATAATATGCACAACAAAAATAAAGAATTCAAAAAAAACAATCATTTTCAGTGGGTTGCAAACCCAGATTGGTGCCTCTAAACTTGCAATGTTTTTCACCTACGTTTTACAAATCAGATATTAACTCATTTCATCCCAATGTTCCATAAAGGTACCCTGAGGCTAACTATGGACTCTATTGAAAACAAGTTTAGGTAACAGAATAATTTGTTTGTAAAATGTAGCCCAAAATAGTCCAGTCTAAAAAAGTGTCCAAACTGGTATAAATGAAGATTGTAATTAATTCAACTATTTTAGCCTAAATTTTGCAATCTGGGCTCTCAGGTCATAGCAACCCTCTATTCAATGAATCAATACCTATACATGTAACTATAGCAGAAAACATTATTCACTAGTCTGGAACGATTTCACATTGATTACATGCTTTAGAACCCTTGCTTACTAGAAAGCTTTATTATTATACCTACACTAAGAGCATTGTTTATTAATTCCCTACATGGAAGCATACCATCAAAGCATCCCAGCTGCAATTTTCAAGCAGAAAAGCTTCCATGAATGTTTTCCATTGGAATCAGCGGGAGCTTTCCTTTGATAAATCATATTCAGTATGTTTTCAGAGAGTTTTGTCATGAGTTCACAGTGGAGAATGATTGATAAATCACCCTTTTCAGTTGTGCATTTATACTACGCAGCAATAAAAAAGGACACATGATGATGAAGAAATTAATTCAAACTGTGTTTAAACATTTGTCATTTGGCTTTGGAAAATAATACTGCATTCTCAACTTGACAGACACAGTTCTTCGTAAAATACAATGTTTATATTTAAAGGAACCGACATTCAAAAATAAAAATGTAATAGATAAGTATATGTATACTATACCGCAGATAAATCAAACCGTCCCCTTTATGTTTTTGGACTATGGCTCATGATGCTCTTCAAACCTCTGACTGATGACTTGTAGAGAATTTTGGGAGACACATTTAAAAACATCTGTTGGACACAGCCCCTCAATATCTGCACAAGCTGGATACAGTTAACCATTTTCCTCCTAAGAACACACCATCTTCAAACGACTCTGATACCTTATGGAGTTTTTGCATATTTTGCAAAGACCCTAGGCGGTGAGTGCTCAGCTTATATTGTTATAAGTTGGTTTTTACTGACTTGTGTGCACCACCATCTTATTCTGCAGGGTCCTCTTCAGTTCCTGGTGCTTCATCTGCCAGGAACCGCCATCAGAGCTTTCCTCTTGCACATGCTCGAAATTCTAACACTGCTAGATCCTCCATTAAAAAAACTTTTTTTTCCCCAAACCATCACTAGTGGCTTGAAAAGGCTTCACAAAAGGACAAAGGGTAGTACCGCCTTTTGTCAAGCTTTGTTTAGAAAAATATGTAAGACAAAGTAGTCCTTACTGTTTCATGCTATCTTTTGACTGGATTGAAATTTCAGTGAAAATCCAACACAGTATTTTTGAGCATCTCATAAAGATTTTATCTTCATGAATTGCTTTATTTTGTGAGTTGGGGGGTGGGGGGGCAGCAGAGCTGCTTTCACTGGATTGGTCCTCTATCATTATTGCACTTAAAATGCTAAAGGTATCCTTAAAGGGACACTATAGTCACCAGAGTAACTACAGCTTATTGTGTTTGTTCTGGTTAATAGAATAATTCCCTTCAGACTTTTTGCAGTAAACACTGTCTTTTCAGAGAAAATGCAGTGTTTACAATACAGCCTAGTGATAACCCCACTGGCCACTCCTCAGATGGCTGCTAGAGGTGCTTCCTGAGGAAGTGACTGCTATTCAATGTCTCCACACCAAATTCATTGATTCAATTCATCTATATGAGGCGATGCTGATTGACCAGTGCTGTGTTTGACTTGTGCTGGTTCTGCACCTTATCTGCCTCTTTGACAGTCTCAGCTAATCCTATGGGAAGGCATTGTGAATGGCTCAGAACACCACTTCTGGTGATGTCAGCAGAAGCAGGCAGATCAGGGACAGAGGCAGCAGCTGTAGTCTTGAATAACAGTAAATTTGTATTATATTTAGTGGGGTGAGGGGGGAGGGGCAGGGGGGCTAGATGGTGGTTTTAACACTATACGGTCAGAAATACATGTTTGTGTTCCTGACCCTATAGTGTTCCTTTAATTTGTCTGCGGTATAGTCACAGAGAAGACATTTTAAAATATTTTATAATATTTATTATGTCACCAAAATTCTTTAGAATGTTATTTTTGCTAAAAGTCCCATTGGTCAGCTATGACTGTACACTAGAGCAGCTGTAGTTGCTTAACCCAATAAGGAATTGTTACCTACACAGAACAGGTAACAGCTGCAATTTTTTACCACCTACAGCTGAGATTCACATGTGGTCTTCAGATGTAGGGCTTCTATACACATTTATGATAGTAAACCCTGGTGGCCTGTCCTTAACAAGAAGTAATGACATAAAACCTCTGAAAAACCACAATTACTAATGGATCGTTTAAAGTACATTAGTAATGTGAAATATTGATTCCTCATATGTCGCAGGAGAACTAAATAAATATAGCTGCTAATTTGTCAGTGCAATAGCTTCTAAGCAGATGGAGATGATTAGAAAAATATTTGTCATTATATACAAATCATTATAACTCGAAGTTCTGTATCCAGGCATCCATTACCTCTTGACAATGTCTTTTAGAGATATATTAACCTTTCCAGGGTCAAATACTTTTAAAAAAAAACTTTTAGTCTGTCTTTGGTTAAGTGTGAATCCCATGAGTAACTTTCTTTATATACAAGAAATAAACGCATACCTGCAAAAGATGTGCATATACTCTTTTAAATTATTTATTACTCCTGCAGGACTGTCAGTAATGAAAACAATGAATGGTCTCAAATTATGTTTTAAAAAAAAAAAGTAAAACATGCAATGTGCAATGAGTAGTGAGTTGAGAAGTGGGAATTTGCCTAGAATTGCCAAGGTAGATAAAATCTCCAAATCTGCAGATTTAGACATATTTCTAACTCTTAGTTAGTTTATAAGTAATTTTGGACTACATATTGCAAGTAGTTTTACAAGTCACCACAATTGTGTGTGTATATATGTATATTTGTAGTTGGGGACTAAAGCCGTATTTATGACAAGTTAGATACACGAGCAGGTCGGTTGTGGTATGCCGAAACCGACGTATCGGGTAGGCCTGTAATAAAAGAGGGCCCATCTGGCAATAGTAATATGGTATAAGGGAGCGGTGGGAGGGATGAACCCGGTGGCATCAACACTGTGGTGTAGGGGGCCTGGGTTTAAATAGCCGGGTAACCCCTCCCACAACTTCAGGCTCCGCCTTCTTATTGGTAGTCGGGGACTAAAGCCGTATTTATGACAAGTTAGATATATGAGCAGAATATAATATCGAGAAAAAAGCGCACTCGAAAAGACTTTGTAAATGAAATACTTGCATTATTCATTCAGCATTAAACACCCATCAACATGACTTTTTTTCGAGACCTTTTTTCTCTTTTTTTTTTATACAAAGCATGCACACACAATCTGTAATATTGCACTTTATCATTACAAGCATACATGCCCAGCCCTTATGCTGTCCTTTACATCTATGACCACCATCCACATTTTACACTCCGAATTTAAAGGACCAATAACTGGTGATTTTTTCTGCTTAGGGACTAGACTAACATCGCAATTAATTTCTATAAATATTTGGAATACCTAGACATATTCGTTGCCTTTTCACAGATATATTTAAACATGTTTTTTAAGGTCATTGTGTCTTTAACTCACACCACCAGCACGTAACAGAATTCAATAAAAATAATTTATTGCTGTCATATTGGCTTTGTAGAGGTTCACCAACTCTGTACATTGTCCTTGCCCTTCAGAAAGGTGCTTCCAGTCTTCCTTCAGTAGAAATTAGAATCTCGATAGAACCTCTGCTCATAAAATACATGATAAGGCTGTGAAGATAAAAACGGCTTTCATTTAAAATGTATCTTCAACACAGTGAGTGCACTACACTTTTTACAGTGTACCAAATACATGATAAAGATATGCCTACCAGTGGTGTGATGTGCTATGGGCAAATAGATCTGTGTTACATATGAAGAAATATGTTAATATATTTGCAGACATAAAGTCAATAGTTGTGGAGCATCATAAAGTAAAAGTCTCAGACAAGTGTGTGACCTTAAAAAAAGCATATGTGGCTTGAGAACTTCCCCGTTGGATATTCCTGACATCAGGATATCCATGTGCATCAATGGTGCTTGCGCTGTCTCTGATCAAACCGTGTTTCGATGATTCTACCAGAATTGTTTTCATTTTCTTCATCTCAATTTGCTGGCTTTGCCTTGATCTTCCCTATATAACAAACAGATGAATGAAAGCAATCTGTTTGATGTTGAATGAATCAATTGATTCTAGAGGATAAAGCAGCATTACAATTGCATTTGTCGCTAAAAGAGGAAAGGGTAAACTTGTCCTCTCTTCGACCTTCATAGTTCTAGAGAAATTCAGTATAGCAATGAGGTCACCCCACCAGGAGTACAGTTAGGAGATAATGGTTTCAGTTACCTCATGCAGTCAGAACAGTATAAACAGATTAATTTTAACCAAATAAGTCACATAAACACAGATAGTTAAATTAACTAATGTGCAGTCTTTGCCGTAATTTATGATATGTGCAATTTATAATGAAGACATTAAGTCTTATTATCAAGAGCTCCATTAGAGCCTTAATTATTTTCTATGCTGAGGCAAAACAATGGATTCAGCATATTGCTGGTTGAAAATGCTAGTGTACTGCTTAAATTAGATCTTGCTTCTTTATCAGACATGTGTTTATGGACTGAAAGGCCATCTCCCTTTCTTATGTCTAGTCAATAATTAGACCTCAGCTGGCATAGTAATTTCTAAATAGACTTTAGTCATTTACATGAACATCCATTGGAGTCTGCCAGAGCGTGTGGTTTATAGATTCACTCAACATCTTAATTAGCCATAATTCCAGCATTCGCAAGCCCCAGAGACTTTTAGAACAGTAAGACATGTTCTGGGATACTACTGGAGTTTGGCTCTAATACTTAGATGTCTAGATTGAATTGGTGTGTTGTTTGAAGAAAGAGACAAATCAGGAATAGTGAAGATAGGACAGATTAGTCCTTGGTATATTGTGGGCAAAAGCAAAAATAAGAGAAAGTACTCTAACCGTGTACAAGATGTCTGGTGATACTAGAAGAAAACTATTACGTTGAAAAAAAAATTAAAAGTAATTTCCTTAGAGGCACACGGTCGGATGTTTTAAGTCTAGGATGGTTCTGTTAATCACAGTTGGTATAAGTACTAACGTGATATTACTGGCATGTCCAAGACATGAGGCTGCCATTTCTACCATCTGTGCTTTGAGAATAAAATTATGGAATTAATTATAAAATATATATTAGAGTGGTATTGATTTGGACCAATGGCAAAGTTACTGATGTGATGATAAACACAAGTTCGCTCCAAAATTGACATAAACTCTACAGTAGATATCAAATCAGAGCTTTTGAAGCCATTGACTTCCTAGGTTTCAAGGATTGTGTAAAGCACTATTTTAGCTTTTTGATTCAGTATAATTCGGGTTATGTGTTCGCCTCAATAGTAACTGCTGTATTATGAGTAACACATACATGATTTGGGGTTGTTTAGTCCATTTCTGTTTTTAATACATATTTGACAGTTTTTTTTACTCTACCATTTGACCTTTGAGTACCTGGCAAAAATGGAAGTGTATTTAGGTTACTGACAAGTCAGATATTAAACTGTTATTATGCTATGGAGGAGTTGACACATAAAGCACATGAAAACAATGGTACCACTTACAAGGGATAGAACGTCCACAAGTTATTTATCAGGGAAGTGGCTTCCTTTGCTAGCTATTGGGAAACCGTTACACCTGAGGTTCTTCTCTATAATCCTTGGCAGTTTCCTTACCATGGAATATATGGATCTTAATTTACCTTTTTAATCATGACTATCTTGGGGCATGTTTACTCACGGCAGAATAGACTGAAGGCCTTACAGATTGACTATCTAGTACGTCACTATTGCACAGGGCTGACACTCGGTACTTCTATACCCTCTTGAGTTTTTTTTTTTTTTACTTAATCTCACTAGCAGGCTTTGGCCTCACGTTGAGCTCACGTTGAGCCTGTGATCTTATTATTGCTAATGCAAAACTTTCCTCTGCATAGGTTTTTAAGTATCTTTCATAGGTTTATTGCCATCTTTGATTAATAACCAACCTATGCATAAAAAAAGTAATTGGAAAACTAAGCACACTTCTCACGTAGACATGTCATTTATTAATTTATTTATTTCCTTCTTTATTTATTCAATTGTTCTTTTATAGCTCTGCTGTGCTCAGCACTTTACAGACAGGGTAAAGCATAATTAAACATACTGATACAAAAGGAGAAGAGGACACTGCCCATACATAGTCACAAAGATCTCATGACAAGGTTAAAACGTCTCTTCACTTTCTTCCAATAAACAGTGCTATTTCTTTAATGAATGTGTGCAGAGACATACTTTGACTTACAGTCATAAAAATGTAAACATAGCTGCCACGGTAGCTGCATAAGCAACTGACTGCACCCAAAAAGCACACATACAACACTTTGTGGAGTGACATACACATCGTTTAGGAGTTTATTAGCTATAATCACTTGCATCCACTTCCACTGAGCATGTTGAGTGAAGATTATACAAATCGTCATGCACGTACATCAATATCTATATGTTTGCAATTTCTCCAGTACAACGTATAGTTATTATGGATACCTGCCTGGTGCTGACTCTGGGATATGCTGATCCTTTAAAAGGTAATAAAATATTATATTATAATTTTTAAAAAAACATGACAATAAGCAAATATATTTAAACCATTCAATATTATATCTATATCTCATCATTGACATCTTACATTAGATTGGTAAATCTAAATTAGGCGAAGCCAGAAGACCACTGAATTGTCCAAGTCCATGCACTGGGTGCTTTTTAGATTTGGTGAAACGTCTTTTTAGGAGTAACATTTTCATAAATTACAGCTTGTAACACCTTTGATGAGATATAAGAATTCAATATTAAATCAACAGTGTGAATCCTTTTTTTATCTCAACTTCTTTTCCTAAACATCTACAGCTGCATCTTACCATTTGGTGTTAGTTCACTTTTTCCCCATGTTCTCAGTTTTATCTTCAACAATCATTGTATTTTATCTATGTACTTAATAGGCACATCTCATGGGAATCTGTTTAGAAGTTCTTTCAGTTTGTGTTTACTGACCATTTGCCTGTTACATTCCATGTGATAACAACCCCCTAGCTAGCATGTAGAATGGTAATGAATTAGTGAATGAGACCCACATGGTCTTATGGAGGAAATAAAAGTGCATCTAGTTTGTTACTCAATGGACTTTTTTTTTAATGTGCTTTGAATAGCCGTTCACCTAATTGCTGCTTTCTAATTCACTTTCATGAACTTGGTTATTTATTGCAATGTTAATTTATGGATCTTCTTTTACACATAGAAAAAAATCAGACTTGACACTTTTTTTCTGTTATTTTATTTAGATCGGTCGTAGGTAACCTACAAATTTTTTTTTCCTGCTTATAGATTTATTTTACTATAGTGCAGCACTATTTTGTGAGATGAAAGTAGAATACATAATTAAAACATTGTCTAGCCCCGTGCAAGAATATATATTTATAATGATAATATGCACCAAACTGACAACAAAAATATACAAACATTTCTCGTGTGTTCTAAAATTCTAATATATTATATGGCAATGTTACAATAAGTAGCAATTATACAGCCCCAAAATGTTCTGCATTCAAATTTTACAGTTGGGCATAAGCTGCAACGAAGAGCCGAACAACAGGTGTTAAAAGGAACAGAGGCATACGATGCACATGACAAAAAGAGCTTGCAATCTCCTCGTTGCTGAGAGTTTACAATCTCGAGTCGTATGTAATTTAGACACTTTCAAAGAGACAGCCATCCATAGTACAGCGCTTACCTACACACAAGGCATGGCAAATATTGTGGGAGACCTACTGAAATTTGTGTGCAAGATGTAAACGATGCCATACATATTATCTGCTTACAAGTCACACAAATAGTATCTTCGCCACACATCAGATGATCTATCAAGCGTAAAATTTAAAATTACAAAAGAGTTGCTGTAGAAGAGTGCATTCATTATATGGATAGGTCAATTCCACGTATGTAAGCTACAGATATAAATGTTTATGTATATAAATGTGGAACTGAAATAGTGATGACAGCACGTGTAGCTGTATTAAATTATAGATCCATTTTATCACTAGGATTCTAGTCTTTTATAACAAACATTGAATAGAGCTAATTTGATTTGTAACAACTGTAGCACATCTTCATTAGTTTACATTGGACTTGATTTTTTTTAGCTAGATAACACTAATAATCATTACCAAGTCACACCACCCACTGATCAACTATCAATGAGGAGGCCAGAAGTTAGCTCACTTTTTAAAGCACTTTTTCAAAACATGTTGTAATATAACTATTGACATGAACTTTATCTTCTGAATAAAGAAATTACAAAATAAAAACTATTTAGAGGAAACATGATAAAATACAGTGGGAAATGACTTTAAAATGCCTCTACTTTGAGTTTTAAGAGGGCCTGTCTTTTTTTCTTTATGAACGGTCGTAACCTCAGTACTATGCACTGATGGAAGAGAGGCTTCTGTGAAAGGAATCAATTCAATTTGTCATTTCACTGTAGATTTGCATGTAATTCCTTAAGTGCATGCCAATATTAAAGAGGTAGTTAAAATGATGAATGTGGGAGAATAAGGTCTGTTTAACAAATTATCTCACAAAGTCTCTGGATGTTATTGCTTAACTTCTCATTTTTCCCCAAAGGTTCCTCAGGTCAAGAAGGTTACTATAACAAGTAAATGTAGGATTTGCTGAATTAATCTATTTGCTTGAAAATCTAATTTGATTCAGGGACATTTGAATTGTGTGACATTACAGCTGATTAAAGTAATGAGTATAAGTAACAGATATTTAGCAATTCTAACATAATTGCCATTATAACATCTCTATAGGTTAGCTTTTCATATTTTGTATTGCAAAGGTTAGAAGAAAGGTACTTTGTAAGACACCTATATTAGTTATAACACAACAAGCCACAAGCATTGTTTATTTTTCATCTTTCTCAGAATTAAAACATTACTTAGGACAGATTTCAAAGGACGGCCAAGAGACCGATTTCATTTTCATTTCCAAATTTTATTATTTTAAGATTAATTTGTTTGACAACTACTTTCAATTGTAAGTCAAGACAAATTCATTATCTGTAGAAGCTTAAATATGTTCTCCAAATTTTGTAATTAGAGTACAATAAACCACAATAACTTTTTTCCTTAAAGGGACACTATAGACACCAGAACAACTACCGCTTATTGCATTTGTTCTCGTGAGTAGACTCATTCCATTCAGGCTTTTTGCAGGAAACCCTGCTTTGTAAGCGAAAACACAGTGTTTACATTACAGCCTAGCGATACCTACACTGGCCACTCCTCATATGGCTGCTAGAGGTGCTTCCTGGGGCAGTGCTGCAGAGTGAGCAGCACTGACATTCAGTGTCTCCACCCTTTGCATGCAGACACTGAACTTTCCTTATAGAGATGCATTGATTCAGTGTATCACTATGAGGAGTTGCTGATTGGCCAGGGCTGTATTTGACTTGTGCTGGCTCTGCCCCTGATCTGCCTCCATGACAGTCTCAGCCAATCCTATGTGGAAGCATTGTGAATGGCTCAGACCACCACTTCTGATGATGTCAACAGACAGAGGCAGTTCAGAGGGAGACAGGGGCAGAGTCAGCAGCTGCAGATTTGAATACAAGTAAGATTGTACTATATTTAGGGAGATAAGAGGGGGGCGATGGGAGCTAGATGGTGGTTTTAACATAATAAGGTCAGGAATACATGTTTGTATTCCTGACCCTATAGAGTTCCTTTAATTTTCTATTTTCTGCAAACACGCTACAGTAAGGTCTCTGATAGCTTGGGTTGGTTCACTTGCTGTGTCTACCTTCTAGTATAATAACAATATGGTCCAGCTCCGCAGCTCAAAACATTTTTGTAGATTTATTGGGAGAATATACTAGAATGTTTCAACCTCTCAGGATGTATTTTTAAAGCTTCAAAAGCTTATGCTTAAAAAAGACTTCCCGAGATGTCGTAATGCTGCATTACATTCCCTCAATAAATCTGCCTATATTTTGAACCTTGAGTGCCTGGACCATCTTCTATCTACCAGCTTTATGATTGAGGTCTAACCTCCGGGTTCTGGAGGGAGTGCGGTGTTCTTATTATCTATTTCAAAACATTGTTGTGACTGGCTGCTCAAAGAACAACATTGATCATTCTTTGGAACAACGGAATCGTTAGACACAAAAAGTGTTTCAAGTGTGCTTTACAGTGTATCTAGTATATTGCCAAACTTAAGCATTACACTTGTGAGCAGTGTATTAAAATATACTAACACTTTGTCCAACTAGTCAACTATGGGAAATTCAACTGTCCCCTTTTGATACATATGTGACTGTCAAATCAAAATAGCGAGTTGCCTTCTTTTGTATCAACATCTGAAAGGTTAATCTCAATCGCATTTTTCTTTTTTATAAACTGCAATGTCGCTTTTTGAAAGTGACAGATATCTGGGGGGAAATATGTTTCTATAATGGCAAAATGAGTCGTACATTAGAAGAGAAGAAAAATGGTGTGAAACAGTTTGATTGAAAATTTCTAATTATAATTAATTAAAAATGCATTGTGAAATTGTGACTAAATGTAACACCTGATGGTAGAGGTAGATTAGATCACTCCTAACCATATGTTTCAGCAGTTCTGACACATATTCATCCATTATTTTGCTATGTAGTAGTATAACACATACAAATAACACATCTGCGCTCCCTTGTGTTCATCCTTTTTTTTTTTTATCTTATGCTTATATTGTCTTTCCATTACAATTAAAGCCGTCATTTTCTGAGAGAGCTTTAATATTGTTCCATTATTGGTGAAAATTTACATTTATCAGAGGTTTGAGTTTGTCTGCAAGTAGAACAATATTGTTTTGGCCAATGTTAGGGGGACTCACAAGTGACTCTAAAACAAGATTTGTAGCAATCACTCTTTCTATCCTCCACCCTCAAACTCTCCCCCTTTGACCTCCCCCTCATTCCTTCCACTCTCACATTTCTGTTATAACATAGACCTGTTGGATTACCTTATTCCAAAAGGTGTTGTGATGATCTGACATGGTGAATCAAGGCAACCCCTTTATTGAGACGTTTAGATTGTCAGAACCCTTCTAATATTATTTGACAGGCAATCATTGGGTTTATCATCTATAATTTCCAATGTTGCGCAATGTGAAAATTTGGAAACTATAGATTGTCAAAAAGCTAGGACAGCTAAGATAGATATCTCACTCCTCCTCAGAAGAAGGGGGAACCACAGCCGCTCAAGAGCACGATGGCTTATCAGATTGTCACACACAGATTGGTCCATAAAACGCACGTTGATAGAATCATCCCACAAAATACATGACTAGTGATTGGTGCAACCTCTTTATGGTCTAGGAGAAGTCTGTCTGCTGCTGACCACATGCATGCCCATGTGTAGTAACTTTAATAACTTTAAAATCAAGTCTTTTTTTTACTTATTTTTGAATAAATATTTTATATAAAATGCTTAAAGGAACACTGTAGGCCCTATCCCCCCTTTCCTCCCCTCACATCGCCCTCCCCCCCCCCAAAAAAAAAAAAAAAAAAACCTGTTATTTCAATAATTAGAAGACTTAGAAGTGCGGTTTCAAGCCACGCTTCCAAACTCTCTGGTAGTGAGAGCCGAGACTGTTACTTCCCAGCTCTCATACTGTAACATAGCATTACGCCACGCTTGCACAATCTGCCATAGAGAATTAATGTATTCAATGTTTTTCTATGTCAGAATTAAAGGTACATCGTGACCAGTAACAGCTCATGCGCCTATGGTCCCCTGTACTCCTCTATGAGGAGAATTGGCTTGAACAGTCATCCTGGAGGCACATCCTCCAGGATGATGTCACTGGAGATGGAAGCTGTGGCAAGAAAGGGTCACTGCTGGAGAAAAAGTTAGCCAATTGCATTCTTTTTTACACATTGCATAAGAGGGGGCTCTTAATTAAATAGCTACACCAGGATACTGTATGCATTCCTAGCGCTACAGTGTTCCTTTAAAAACAAGTGGGGTAATTTGTTAGTAATTACTTTTCATTGACTTGTTAATACAAGGTATTGTTCAATAACCTAAAAAATATAGTTATATAACTCTTTAAAGTAGGCTTTGCTTAGAGAAAGCCTGCCATGCAGCCTATTCACTTTAAATGAAACCACAGTTATGTATCATAGCCGGCTATGCAAATGTTGTGTTTTTTGTTATCCAACGCTATGATAAACTTACCTTAAGGGAATAATATAATCTCCATGTGATGAAGCACAGGAAAAGGGAGTGCTTGAAGCATCTGGTTTCAGTAAAAATATACATTTTCTTTTTTTAATAAATTAATACTGAAACTCTATCAAATATCGCAGACTGTGGTTTATTGATACATCGCTATCATAGTAAATTTGTTTTTGGATTATATTTAATTACTCGGAAATGAAACTATACAAGGAGTTATGTGAGGCTTGGCATTGTTTAAAAAGTATTGGTTGCCAAGATATGTTAGAGAAATAACTGTAACATTTGGAATGTGATATTTCTGTATGTTGTTTAAATAAATGACAAGTAACCGTTAGCTCAGTAACACTTGTCCATCAATAGCAAATAGATTATACTGTGATATTGGGTTTTAATCAGTTTGATGCATAGAAAAATTTATAACAAAACAATTTCAAGTACATATACTGTAGTAAAAAAACATGGGTGGGTCACTGGTTAAACATACATTTATTACAAATTATGTTAAAATTACTTCACTATACATTGAGTACACAATTAGGCATAATTGCACAGAAGAAAAATACACTGCTTCAAATCTAAAGATTTAGTTCAATCATATAATGTGTTTAACTCATCACTGTGTAACAAGTAACCCAACACAGTCTTAATGCTTTACATAGGCTCACCTACAATTTTTTTAAAAAAACACTATTGGGTCAGTTACACAAACATGTATTCCTGACCCTATAGTGTTAAAAAAATACTATCTAGCTCCCCTGGCTTCCCTGTTGCCCCCCTAAATATAATATCATCTTACGTCTCATCTGCCTCCATGGCTAACATCATCAGAAGTAATGATCTCAGCCAATCACAATGCTTTACCATAATAAAGCATCAGATTGGCTGAGATTTTCAATTCTGATGATCTCAGGCAAGAAGGTGGGTTGGGCTGTGGCCAGTCAGCACCTCTCTATGCAGAGGAGACACCTTGCTATATATTTTTTAAACTACTTGCTACACTCCTTCCCGATATCTAAGAACCCAAATTCAATATTTGCTAGATTATTTCATTTGCTCTAAAAATCAAATGCAATTTTTCGCTAACCAGCGACTTTTGGCGAAATGACACTTTTGATAACTTTTGTCCAAAAGAACAAAGTTTCTGTTAATAACTGTGCCGAACTGTAGATTATTTTCTAATTCTCAAACTTTTGAAACTTGGTTATCAACACACAAGTCACTGTTTAGTGAATAGATCCCAAACTCTTTCTCAAACAGCAAAACAATGCTTTTTCTATCATTAACCAAACATTAAGGATAATTCACTAATTGTGATTAATATACCCATTGTTTTATATTAAGAGATTATTTTAACATTTTTATTTTCCTAATACATCAATCCGTATGCTTCTGTACCAGTGATATGCCTTGCTCACATACCTCATCAACACAATTATAGATGGAAATGTGCTTACATTTTACTTTCTATCGCAAATACTGAAGAATTACCAAGGACACAGGATCACAATGTCTCTTTGTTTCTAAGAATTAACAGAGATGCCTTCATTAATGAGCCGGGTAATGAATGCAGAAATGGTTTTCTAGATGGGACAGTCACCAGCAACACGATAATGTCTTTCAGTTGGACTCATGCATGATTAACTTGCCTTTTGTTCTGTTAGGCATAATTAGAGAACCTGATATTGTCCCTCGTTCAGTACTAAGCATGCTATGTAGAATAATGTGTCTATATCAATGCAATGGATGTGGGTCACTTCTGTTAGGCACTGCTCATCCTCTGTTCCCCATCATTTATTCTTCAAATACCTCCCACTTGGAGATATAGCCACCCGTGGAGACAAATTGGTTCTCGATACTTTGCACCTGAATCCATCCAAGTCTTTAAATTAGCCTGGCCCTGGTAATATGCAATCCTAAATGTTTTGGTTCTAGTATAGCCTTCGCCCCAGGGGTCATGAATCAATGAATAATAAAAGTGGGCTTTTTATCCTGAAAGCAATTAATTATTTATAGCAGCTTGTCACTTGCATTTTTCTTATTAAATAGCTTTAATGTTGGATTTTGCTATAGCTAAATTTCCATTGTATAAAATAGTTGCAATATTTATACTTTTTTGTAGTTATACATTCCCATTGTATAAAGTAGTTTGAAATATTTAGTCTTTTTGTTGTAAAGGAAATTGCTAAACTTTATAGAAATTACAAGGTAGGCCAAAATAAGTTGGGGTGTTAAAGTAAATTTTATCGACACTTTTTTTTATATTTCATGTTATATCTGCATTATACAAAAGCCAAAAATTCGAACTGCTCAGCGATGGAGTAAACTATATAAAAATGTATTGTAGTTAAAAAGAAAATCCAAAATTGAGAGCAGTCCACAGCAATAATGTGTTGGCAATGGTGTTTTAATAAAATTGGCTCCACACTGCACTAGTTTATAGTGAATCTAAACAGTATTAGAATTGTTTTTTGGGGATTGAGAAAGTCGCCAGGAACATGAGGAAATATAAGAGTACTGTCCGTTGGTTCACCAAAACAAACATTTAATGGTTGGTGCACAAGGGCACTATGGAATTTAATATGTTTATACCCCATGTCAGTTCTCTGTGATTAATGGGAACACTGTGGTCTAAGGTTAAAAAAACAGAGCTTAGGGCAAGTGTAATAATTTAATTTAATATTAATAAAAAAATTAAATAAAAACAAGAAAAAAACAAGAAAAATGGGCCAGTGAAGTATGACTTGTGTTACCCAAAATAAGTTAATATTTATTTTGGGTTTAACTATATATTGTCCTGTTTTAGCTGAAATTTTCAGATGTAGAGCTGGTAAAGATTATATATTTATGTTTATTCCAATGCTTTCATTTTCACGGAGTTTTATATTTGTATTCTGTATTTTTGTTAAAGCTGCCATTGTTGTAGATTGATATTGAAGGATACTGTATTCTAACAGGGATACTTTTAAACATTGAGTGGGTGACTATGGTTGCCATGGTGCCAGAATTGTTTGCTTTGTTTAAAAAAAAATAAAAAATGATGGTGAATGTTATCAGTTAAACAAGCTGGATAACAATGCAGTGAACGATAACTAGAAATAATTTTTGAGGTACGTGTCTTTAATCTAGTGAAATAAAGTATGTAATACATGAGAGACCTGGAAACATGTTTCTGAGGGCACGCATAAACCCATGCCCATAATACTCACCTCCTTTTATTTCTTAGGTTTTTTGTTTGTTTGTTTTTTCTCAGGTTATGTAGAAAGCAATATAAGACATGGATATCATATACATATCATATAAGCAGAAAAACAATAAATGCAGAACTGCTGTCAGAAATAGAAAGACATGTGAATGGAAGTTTTGTAGTGAATGTAAAGGAGCATAGGACATAGAAGTCCTCCGTACAACAGTATTGATTTCTGAATAAACAAAGAATCGAGGACCCATGCTGTGATCCTACTGTGCCATGGGCTGACCTAGCTAGAAGAGTGAAAATTCTTGAAAGGCAGGCACAAATCAGGAAGGTGGAAGGTGGGGTAAAACAGCAAAACAGGTGCTGTAAAATAGCCTACGGAACAAGAGGGAAAAAAACAAAAAATAAATACACGTTGTAAAACCAAAAACAATACACAATGCAAAACATAACAAGGTAGAATTCATGCGGATTTGTGAAAAATGATCCATGATCCCTGTTAAAGCTAGGCCTGAACAAACAGAGAAATTGTGCCAATAACCTACGATTTGCGGTCTTGTGGTGAAAGAGACTCCATCGCTAGTTGGCGATGGGAATCAGTAAGAAAATGCATTCTGCCCTCCTTCTCTGCTATCTGTCAAGGGAGTAGCTTTGTGATATTGCGAAATGACTGCCTCCAAGGCATGTTTGATTTTGAAAGATCCCTATTGAAGGATAACGGGGAGCCCTCAAAAGCTATTTGCACATCTCTATCAGAGTCTCTCTGGATCTGTAAAAAAAAGTCCCTGGAAGGCTTCAAAGAGTTCTTTGGGGCCTTAGGGAGATGAAAACATTGATCAATAGCAGCTTGCTTGGCTTGCATAGGGGATAGCAATGTGAATATTAGTCATCAGACATAGTAGGGTAGCACATCAGGTGAAACAGCATCAGGCACTCCTCTGAGTCTAACATTGCGGGTCTTAGTCCTATGTTCAATATTCATAACTCATATGCTTAAATCTCCACATCTTTTCGGTAAGGTGTTAAGCGCAGCATCTGCAGTGGATTGCACCACGTGTGTGCCCTAAATCTTCTTCTCTTGCTAGTATACAGTCTGCCAAAGCTGCCATCGCCTCCCTAACAACAGCCATGTGAACCTGAATCATTGCTTTAAGGTCCTTTAATATTAGTCAAGGTTGGGAGAGCAGTATCCTCTGGCGCTAAAGTCAGTGGTACCTGCAGGGAGTTTGGGAAGTCATCCTCCTGTATGCTGTCAGCCTCAGAGGAATCCATGGAATAGGCTCCAGCAACCACCATCTTGGAAGGTTGCGGGTTGTTGGGTTGGAAACCGTGAAACTCCTTATTTATTATTTATTTATTATTGCAATTTATATAGCGCCAACAGATTCCGTAGCGCTTTACAATATTATGAGAAGGGATTTAACTATAAATAGGACAATTACAAATAAACTTACAGGAACAATAGGTTGAAGAGGACCCTGCTCGATCGAGCTTACATTCTATAGGAGGTGGGTGTAAAACACATTAGGACAGGAATTTGCAATCAAATAAGGTGGACTGCCCTTTAGGAGAGGGCAAGAGACAGGTATGTGAGGTAAGGGTTAGTCTTGGAGGCCATATGCTTTCCTAAAGAGATGGGTTTTAAGGCACTTCTTAAAAGATGCAAGACTAGGGGAGAGTCTGATGGCGGTAGGCAGGCTATTCCATAGGAAGGGAGCTGCCCGCGAGAAGTCCTGCAAGCGCGAGTTGGCCTACGAGTGCGGACAACGGACAGGAGGTGGTCATGGGCAGAGCGGAGAGACCGAGAAGGGACATACCTATGGATCTGTGAGGAGATATAAGAGGGGCTAGAGTTGTTCAGTGCTTTATAGGTGTGAGTTAGTACCTTGAATTGACTCCTATAGCATACAGGAAGCCAATGTAAGGACTGGCAGAGGGGTGAGGTGTGAGAGAAACGACTAGAGAGGAAAATCAGTCTAGCAGCAGCGTTCATTACGGACTGTAGGGGTGCAGTACGGCTTTTGGGAAGACCAATCAGGAGAGGGTTACAGTAATCCATGCGGGAAATTACCACAGCATGGACAAGCTCCTTGGTAGTATCTGGTGCAAGAAAGGGGCGGATGCGGGCTATGTTTTTAAGATGGAATCTACAGGATTTGGCAACATGCTGGATGTGAGGCTCAAAGGAGAGACCAGAGTCAAGTATGACGCCAAGACAGTGTGCTTGCAAAGATGGACTGATGTTGGTACCACAAACTTCCTTCAAACATTGTCCCATAGGCAGCGGCTAGTGGTGTGCCACAATTGGGTTTGATGAGTGCAATAGCAAGAATAGGAAATGACTAATAGGGAATTATCAGCCAAAGGCTTGCTAGCAGTGTGACTGTAGGCCACAAACCGGAGCACAAAAAGGTTGCACTTTAACTTATTTAATACTGTACTGGAAAGGACCCTGCACAAATACACTACCCTCCCCCCCCCTACCCCTTCTGCAGTACTGTGCGAATAAACAAGTCAACTCACCTCTTGCAGTATTTAATCAACAGATGATGGCTGATGTATGGTTGCAGCACGCATGTATGATTGTAGTTCTGAGGTCCTATTATTATTATTATTGCCATTTATATAGCGCCAACAGATTCCGTAGCGCTTTACAATATTATGAGAGGGGATTTAACTATAAATAGGACAATATTGTAAGCTTGTTTAAGCAGGGCCTTTTTCACCTGGTCTCTGTTATATATAATGGTATATGGCAGTGATGGCGAACCTATGGCACGCGTGCCACAGGTGGCACACCGGGCCCTCTCTGTGGGCATGCGGCCATAGGTTCACCATCAATGCAGAGTAGGCACCTGCCTGCCCGAAACGGCAGGCACCTACTCTGCTTCTGGGTCGGGAGGCAGGGCGAGGGATCTGTGATGCAGCTCCCCTGTCCTCCCGCGCGATGCTGTGTGGAGCGTTGCTGAGCGTTACCATGGCAACGCTCCACACAGCATCGCGCGGGACGACAGGGGAGCTGATTCACAGATCCCTCCCCCTGCAGTGCTTACCACCACCGGACCACCAGGGATGCACTCCTACCCCCCAAACACCCCTATCCCCCCAGCAGTACCCCTCCCCCCCACAGCAGTACCCATACTCCCCCACAGCATTACCCCTACCCCCACAACAGTACCCCTACCCTCCAGCACCCCTATCCCCCCAGCAGTACCCCTACCCCCCAGAAGTACCCCTACCACCCCCATCAGTACCCCTACCCCCCAGCAGTACCCCTACCACCCCCAGCAGTACCCCTTCCCCCCAGCAGTACCCCTACCCCCACACACAGTACCCCTACCCCCCAGCAGTACCCCTTCCCCCCACAGCAGTACCCCTACCCCCCACAACAGTACCCCTATCCCCCCAGCAGTACCCCTACTCCCCAGTAGTACCCCTACCACCCCAGAAGTACCCTTACCCCCAGAAGTACCCCTACCCCCCAGCAGTACCCCTACCCCCCAGCAGTACCCCTACCCCCCCAGCAGTACCCCTACCACCCCCAGCAGCACACCTTCCCCCCACAGCAGTACCCCTACCCTCCAGCAGTACCCCTACCCCCCAGAAGTACCACTACCCCCAGAAGTACCCCTACCCCCCAGCAGTACCCCTACCCCCCCAGCAGTACCCCTACCACCCCCAGCAGCACCCCTTCCCCCCAGCAGTACCCCTACTCCCCCACAGCAGTACCCTACCCCCCACAACAGTACCCCTACCCCCCACAACAGTACCCCTACCCCCCACAACAGTACCCCTACCCCCCAGCAGTACCCCTACCCCCCTAGCAGTACCCCTACCCCCCAGCAGTACCCCTACCCACCACACACAGTAACCCTAACCCCCAGCAGTACCCCTACCCCCCCACAGCAGTACCCCTACCCCCCACTGTACCCCTTCCCCCCCAGCAGTACCCCTACCCCCCCAGCAGTACCCCTACCCCCCCACAGAAGTACCCCTACTCCCACAACAGTACCCCTACCCCCCAGCAGTACCCCTACCACCCCCAGCAGTACCCCTACCCCCCCGCAGTACCCCTTCCCCCCAGCAGTAACCCTACCCCCCAGCAGTAACCCTACCCCCCACAGCAGTACCCCTACCCCCCAGCAGTACCCATACCCCCAGCAGTACCCCTACCCCCCAGCAGTACCCCTACCCCCAAGCAGTACCCCTACCCCCACACAAACAGTACCCCTACCCCTCCAGCAGTACCCCTACCCCCCCCCCAGCAGTACCCCTACCCCCCACAGCACCCCTACCCCCACACAGCACCCCTCTCACACACACATCACCCCTCATACACACACACATACAGCACCCCTCTCTCACACACACACACACAGCACCCCACACACAGCACCCCCCACACACACACACACAGCACCCCCCCACACACTTACACAGCACCCCCACACACTTACACAGCACCCCTCATACACACACGCACCCCTCCACACACACACGCACCCCCACACACACACGCACCCCCACACACACACGCACCCCCCCCACACACACACGCACCCCCCACACACACACACGCACCCCCACACACACACACGCACCCCCACACACACACACGCACCCCCCACACACACACACGCACCCCCCCACACACACATGCACCCCCCACACACACACGCACCCCCCACACACACATGCACCCCCCCACACACACGCACCCCCCCACACACACGCAATTGCCGTGTTGGCATGTATTGCGCTTTGGGCACTCAGGCTCAAAAAGGTTCGCCATCACTGGTATATGATGTGCCTCCATAAAAAAAAAATTAAATTAAGAAAAGTCAAAAGAGAAATTGAAGACAATTAAGATTGTGGCTAAGCTTTTGCGAGAAGGTGACTATATATTAAAGACTCGTCCTGACACCAGTGATACAGACATTGACTTCAGTGAAAATGGCAATTTAGGCATTATGCCTTGCTAAAGTTCTATGTCTTAAAAGGAATTTAAAGTCTGAAAGCAGTTAACTGTAAAAAAAAGTAGTAACTGTAAAAAAGAGTTTGTTTCAAGCAGATAAACAGACAACAAAAAAGAGCACTTTCAGCTCTCATAAAGCCTACTCCTTTGATCTTCTCCTACACATAACATTATGTTTATTTGAGTCTATTAATGAGTCTATTAACCCCTTAAGGACACATGACGGAACTATTCCGTCATGATTCCCTTTTATGCCAGAAGTTGTGTCCTTAACCCCTTAAGGACCAAACTTCTGGAATAAAAGGGAATCATGACATGCCACACATGTCATGTGTCCTTAAGGGGTTAAGGGGTTAATTATGTAATTTGCAGAAAATGTGTTTGACTTTCTATTCACGAGTCATCTTGTGACACTAGGAGAGATCACACCAGATTCCAGTACTTTAAATGTGCTAGTTTTATTTACTTGTATAAATGTTAGAATTACATTCTTGCAACTGCTCAAATTCTATGATTTCCTTTGATATTTCGAGTTGTAGAACAAGTAGCCTCGTTTGCTTTTTCCAATAGGTTGTCCTCCACATTTTCTAGATCTGCAACTCCCTTGAGTATGTTCTAATCTAGAGAATAGCAGTATGTTTTCATTATAACAGCTACAAGAAATTAGCCTTTAAAATTGTGGAAATGATAAGATAGAGATTGATAAACAGATAGATGGGTAGACCTTTGCTGGGAAACAAAAACAAAGTCAAATAATTTGTTGTAAAGTTCCTTTCATGAGTTATCATTACTATTTGTTCTTTTCCAGCAGGGAAATACAAGTAGCTTATCAAATCAAAGTATTAGATTAACTCCCAAAGCAAATTTATTCAACGGTTTACTGAAACAAGCTTTATAACACCAAAATAACTGTGTTCAAAACACAGTAATGGCTGCCTACCAAGTAAATAATTTGAAATAGTTTGGAAAGAGAGAGTTCTACAATGAAACATACTCTAGATTTACACGGCTCCATCAAGCCTCCGCATTCCTTCCAATAATTTATATTTTCCACAGTTGAGGTTCAATCAAAAAGAGCTATCCAACTAAACACTGGCAAAGAGTTGGTTTGATAATAAACCTTTTCAAGGAATCGAAGATTTGCATCAATTTTCTTAAATATCCAAATTCTAGGTATGTTCCAGTTTAATCTTCTAAAAATAAAAATGTAGGGAATTGTGTGCACAAAATAAAGCTTAATCTTGAACTGAACCTTATTGTTACAGTATGGTTCTGCCTATTTCTCTCATTTTAATGAGCGCAGACTTAAAACGTGACTTTAAAACAGGGTTTTGAATTTCTTGGGGGGAGGATTAAAGGACCATTCGATAATTAAGAAGGCAGTTTAACTAAAATGTATGTTAACATATTCCTTTTTGGGGTTGTCTGGAGAGGGGCTGTGATAGGCAACTATCCTATACACTGGGAGAGGTGGTGGAAACGTGGTAGGTTTTATATAGCACTAGAAAAATGTCTTCTTGGGTTGAGATTTACAAATCTGATCCCCTTAACTTGTCAACATATACATATGGGGAGAATTATATCAAAATCTCTGATAAATATCTGAACAATGTACATATCAATATTTAATGTATTTATCCATGGTGTAGAAAAGCAGTAGAACAATTACAGCTTCACTAGTAGAGATGTCCCGAACGGTTCGCTGGCGAATAGTTTCTGGTGAACATAGCTTGTTCACGTTCGCCATAGACGGCGAACATATGCGATGTTCGGTCCGCCCCCTATTCATCATCATTGAGTAAACTTTGACCCTGTACTTCACAGTCAGCAGACACATTCCAGCCAATCAGCAGCAGACCCTCCCTCCCAGGCCCTCCCACCTCCTGGAAGGCATCCATTTTAGATTCATTCGGAAGCTGCATTCTTTTTTTTTGTTGTTTTTTTTTTTAGACAGAAGTGTGTTATATTTGAGCATGCTAGGCTGAATGTGCGTATATCATGGCTAGTTGCACTGAGGGTATGAGTATATAGCAGTACATTGTTGTGAAAGATGGCTGTCATGTTTAGGGTGTAGCTTGCACGTTATCAACTGTGTATTTATATCAGCAGCTCCACCACTAGTTATAAATCAAATGTGAGTCGCCCCATGAGATGAGACTAGTGAATAACATAATACATGAACGGTTAAGGTAAAGGCATGTAAGGAACTACGACAATAAACTCTTTAGGAGGTGAAATAATTACATGTTTAAACGCTTGCTACTTTATGATTAGTTAATGTGCAGAGAGCAGTTCATGTGATCAAAGGCATGGTGTGGAGGATTGGCTATAGTGGGACATGCTTGGCCGGCTGCTGTTTACTGCTTGTGCTCATCCGATCCCTTCTGGGTGCCAGGTGCAGACCCTGGGAGTCCCTGATACCTGGAACAACAAAGGCAAGTCTCTGGCTGAGTGCCGGGTTCGCGGCTTGAGGTGGTGGAAGCTTGTTTTGTCGGGTGGTCGGATCTGTCCCGGTGGTGCTTCACGTCCGGTGCGGGATTGTGGTGGCTTAAGGTGGAGGCGAGTGCTTGACGTGGGGCAGGCTCTGCATTTCTGTTTGTGCCTCCGGTCCCGTCTTCGACGCCTTTTGTGCTGGTGGATTTTAATGGGGACTGCTTCGCTTAGCTGTGGTGGAGCTTGTTGGGGCTGTGGTGGAGCTTGTTGGGGCTTCCTGCTTGTTATTTGCTTCCAAAATTGATTAAAGAGTCTGTCCAGCTTAGACTCAATATCCTGCCATGCTTTGCTGGTACCAGGAGGACATGCGGCTGCCGCCATATCTGGAGAGTCGCAGATGAGTATGTCAGCCTGGGCGGCTGTGCGCTGTGCGTCCATTAGCTCCAGACAACCCCTCAGGGGTGGACCGGGATAACCCCCACCGGTCCGAGGGGGGGGTAACAGAGCATCCCAGGATCAGGAGATCGGCCGCCTCTCCCGCCCGGTGAGCACCAGGCCAAACTTGCCACGTGGAGGTAAGTAAGACTCTGTCGAGTTGCTGACCGCTATTAAGCATGTCGGGTCAGTCAGGTAGGAGCAACATTGCTGGGTCATCCCCTTCTGGGGTGAAATTTGCTTGTTGATAGTTGCTTAAAGTGAGATATTGAGGGAGCTCACACGAAGTGCGTCTTTCCTTCATGACAGCTAGGCCCCGCCCCCCGGAAGCTGCATTCTTAGTGAGAGGAGGGACAGTGTAGCTGCTGCTGATTTAATAGGGAAATCGATAGCTAGGCTAGTGTATTCAGTGTCCCCTACAGTCCTGAAGGACTCATCTGATCTCTGCTGTAAGGACAGCACCCCAAAAAGCCATTTTTAGGGCTAGAACATCAGTCTGCTTTTTTTTTTTTCTGTGTAATCTAATTGCAGTTGCCTGCCTGCCAGTGTGTGTGTCAGGCTCACAGCGTATACTGTGCCCACTTGCCCAGTGCCACCACTCATATCTGGTGTCACAATAGCTTGCATTTAAAAAAAAACAAACTTTTTTGACTGTAATATAATAGCAGCCAGTTTCCTTCACACGTGTGCGTTTCAGGGCCTGCCAGGGCACAGTGTCACACCAGTGCAACTCATATCTGGTGTAACAGTAGTGTACATTTAAAAAAAAATACAGGGGGCTTGTTGTCACCTTTCGGGGACCCTTGGTGTTGTACATGGCTGGGTGGAGGAAGAGACCTTCAATGACATCAGTGAGGACAAGGAACGGGACATGGCTAGCTTGGTATCCAACCTTGTGCAAATGGGGAGTTTGCGGTTGTGCAAATGGACTGTTTGCGGTTGTTTGCGGTGCGTTAAACGGGGAGTTTGGTCTGTCACTGTGAACCGGGCGTAACCCTTACACTACCTGATCGATACAACATCATACCTGATGTTTTAAAGCACGTTATTCCAAACAATTTAGGAATGTTAGGTGATTTATGCCCTTTATGGATTAAAACCAGACTCTGCATCAACTATGTAATTTTCCATGGGTGTTTTGCCATGGATCCCCCTCCGGCATGCCAAAGTCCAGGTGTTAGTCCCCTTGAAACAACTTTTCCATCACTATTGTGGCCAGAAAGAGTCCCTGTGGGTTTTAAAATTCGCCTGCCTATTGAAGTCTATGGCGGTTCGACCGGTTCGCCCGTTCGCGAACATTTGCGGAAATTCACGTTTGCCATTCGCGAACGGAAAATTTTATGTTCGCAACCTTTTCTTTTCACTAGTACTAGTCAGTGTGGGCGCTAGACGCCGTTGAGTGAGCATGCGTACTGTGTGGCTGTCGCATTCAAATTACTGAGTGAGTAGAGCAAATAATCACTTTCCTCCTGGACAACTTGGGAAGGGGGAGCATGACTGCTGCCCATGTATGGTGGGCTGGTCTAAAATGGATAGATTGTTGAAAAAGCAAGTAGTTTTGTGGAAAGAAGTAGGGAGGAGACTTATCAGTCAGCAGAGACATTAGAGGGAACCTGGCTAAATTTCCCACCCTCCCTCACTGGTTAGGGAAGGGTTGGTGGTTTGTTGTCTTGCTGTTTGTTTCTTGCTTAGTCACAGCTTGGCGGGATCCCTGGACAGCTCAACTATGAATAAAGGCGGAAGACACGGAGTTGAATTGGGGAGACGACATGAGGGCTGATGGCAAGTGCCGGCTGTTGAGACTCTTGGGAAAAGAAGTTGGAGAACTGTCTGTTGGGTTAACCACCTAACAGCTGATAGGTTATGGTTAATTGAATTGAGTTGAACTTAATAAAGCTGTTGCCGTTGCCCTTACCCACAAAAAAAGGCTTGTGGTGTCATATTGGAGGGGCAAAGGGAGAAAGGAGTAATGGGTCAGTAGTCATGCATAAAATGTTGCCTTAAGCTTGAACATTCCTCCGTGGAAATTATTTGGATAATTCAGAAGGCTTTTCGAGGACGATGCAATGAGTGCAGCGTAAATAAAAGTGTGGCTCACATGCTTCAATCATAAGATGGTCGAGAATCTGTTGAAAGATTTAGCAACATCTGACTTCTGTTTTTTTCCAAAAACTACAATCACTTTTGAAAGGGAAGAGATTACAGACCATCGATGAGATTCAGGTAAATACGAAGAGGCAGCTGATGGCGATTCCAGCAAAGGATTTTGCACAGTGTTTTAAACAGTGGAAGAGATGCTAAGAGAACTGTGTGAGGTCCCAAGGTGCCTACTTTGAAGGGGACAGAGGCATCATTGTTCTATGTACAATGTATCTTTTTTAATAAATGTCTCTATTTTTCATATTACATGGCTGGATACATTCCTGATAGACCACGTGTATATATATATATATATAAAGGTAGAAACAGGAGCACTCACTTGGATTTTTGAAACGTGTATTAACAGTCTTAACACAAATCTACATCAACGTTTCGACCCTTCAGGGTCTTTATCACGATCTTGATAAAGACCCTGAAGGGTCGAAACGTTGATGTAGATTTGTGTTAAGACTGTTAATACACGTTTGAAAAATCCAAGTGAGTGCTCCTGTTTCTACCTTCATATCTATTGGCCTGGAGGCACCCTGGTAATATACTTATATTCAATATATTTTTGGGGGGGGTTGAGTGCCAGAGTCTGGACTGCTATATATACATAAATATAAATAACATCTGTACCCTTTAGTTGTGATTAAACCTCTATTTTATTTAGATGTAGCCAGTGAGGCATAAGGTGTTTAGTAACTTGTCTATAGACCACACATCAAGTTATTTATCATTTCTGTTTTAATTTACCAAACATATATTTGTTGCCGAAGGATGCCTTTTGTTGTGTTTGCCTAAATTACATCATGGTGAGAAGAGGTCAACTGTATTCTTTTGAAATAATGGTTTTGAACCATGCAGCTGAATAGCTCATGTTGCTATCAACCAGAAACGACATATAAACACAAACACTAACTAATCACGATACTGCTCTCCCATGTGGGAAAAAATAAATGTGTAAATAACAAAACATACCTCACTTAAGTGTATGTTCAGTGTATTCTCAATTGTGGAGTTGTTTAGTTTAATAATCTGTGTCACATTTTGCAGTGGGTTAAAGTAAGGAAGAAAATTGTACATGATAATCTTTACCCAAAGGCAATAGATTTGTGCAGGGCTGTTTTTCAGAAAGGTCTTCTGTTTGCTCTAAGCAAACCCTATCATTTCTCTTTGCAATTTCATCCCTTGACATTTCCGCAATACGTGACATTTCTATCTAAGAGTATTAAGGATCCTAGAGATAAACAAACTCTAAACTCTGAAAGCAGAATAAATATTCCCTTTATTATCTTCTAGAGTTTTTGAAAGCATGAAAGCCCATATATTACTAAATAGTGTTTGTTTTGTCTTTATTAAAGTCTAACCTACTCGTATTTAAGAGAATAAGATGGAATTCATAAAAAAAGACTTGTGGGCTTTCAGGTCAAAAATTATGATGGGAAAACTAGATAAGACTAGAGCACAAAATAAGGAACAAAATGTAATAAAAATAAAATAATATGAAAAACAATGTGATAATTAAAGGAACACTTTAGTTTTACGAATAAAAAGATGTCTTTCTAACACTGTGTCCCACTGCCCTGTGACATCGACCACTGCTGTGGCTGGTAAGCAAAGGTGAGTTCTACTTACCTGGACCTGTGCCTTGTGGGTGCAGCCATCTTCTCCTTGTGGGTCCTCTTCTGCTGAAGCATCAGGAGCCAATGTTACTGTTGAACTCACGCGCATGAGATATATGGAGGATCCAGTGGGTAGCAGGATCCTCCATAGCTAAAGCCAATTCACTGCAGACGTCACTGGTGACAGCTGGCGGTTTGACACTTCTAGACAGTGATTGCTCCACCCAATGTTTAGAAGTATCAGGCGTAGGAAACATACAGAGACACATGTCTCTGTCTCGGTTTCTCTTTTGACTGGGTTGGAAACCCAGTGAAATTCCAACACTGTCAGAATGTGCATTTCATAAGTACTCTATCTTTATGAAATATTCATTTTTTGGGGTTGGGGGAAGGTAAGGGGGGTTACAGTGCCTTTTAAACTTCCTATATTATTCATACTATTTTTTATTATTTTTTAGCATTTAAATAGTGTCAACATGTGCTGGAGATTTGTACAATTGAGGGAATACAGACATCCAATTTGCAAACTGGCATAAATGGAAAAGAGGAACCCCACCCATGAGCTCCCAATCTAGCATTTACAGAATTTTTTATACTAAGTGCTTAGCAAGATGACTCTTAAAACCTAATAATAAAGGGGAGTTGAGACAAGGAGTTGCAGTGTCATTGACCTCCGGAGGTTTTTTTATTTATCTATTTACTCTTAACCAAGCATGTCAAACTCGCGGCCTGCGGACCACATGCGGCCCACAATCAAACATTTTAGGCCCAGCGAGACGCGATTTTGCCATGCTTACTAAGGCAGAGTAGGCACCTGCTCGCCCCACATTGCAAGTGCCTATTCTGCCAAAATAACCCGGCCGGGGAGGAGGCGACTGGGGTTTAGTGGAGGAGGATGCTGTTTTTTTTATACTGTACTTTTCAAACCAAACCTACGTTTCTATGGAAATTTAAGGTTTTTTTTTTTTTGCAGCCCACATAAACTTAAACCTTGTTTATGTGGCCCGTGCTATCCTTTGACTTTGACATGCTTGCTCTTAACTATTAAATAGGCAGCTGGCTGGCAAATGCTGACCAGCTGCTACAGGTTTAACACTTGCACCACATTTTGTAAATCCAGGCCCGGATTTGAAACATCCGGCTAAAATCTGAAGAATGTGGTCCGTATTTCAGCTATCCGGCAATGTTCGGTCTAGCTGAAATTCTGAATTGCAAAATCCGGACATTGTTGAATAGCATGAAATGATTGAACTGAATTGAACTGTATGCAGACACGTGGTTTTGTCCCATTCAGTACAGCCCCCTTGAGACTTTAATGAATAACCCCAAAGGTTTTGACATTTTTGCTTACAAACCAAGCTACATCATTTACCGCAATCTCATTATGGAAGTCATCTTTCTGTTGTTTGCAACTGTTATGATCACCAGTCATTTCACTGGCAATTGCATGGAGATTTTGCAAATTACAGAGGCAACAACCACTACCTTCCCAGCATTGAATGTCTTGTTCAGGATGCCAATATTCATTTTAATACTGGTGAGCTGGCACACCCACAAAAACAATACTTACACTCAGACCAAGCCCAGAATATATTGTTCAAATAATCAGGAATATAAAAATCTGGATTACAAATAAGCAAAACAAGAATTTAGCTCTTAATCCATTCCCTGTTGGAAGTTAGCCAAAGCCTAGCCAAAGTAAAGTACATTTCTTTTCATCTGTAGAATATACACGATTGAAATACAATATGGTCAAGCCCAAAGTATTGCATAATTTAACGTTTGAAATACTTTATGTGAATTCTCAACAGTTTATTAATTTATTTTGGCAGAAGAGCTGAGTTCCTTTGTCTAGTTGTAATATTACAGTGGTTTGAAAATAATTTTCCATGAAACCTAAAACTGCTATTATCTATTGCAAACTATCTGAAATTCTATTAAAAAAAAAAAAAACATATTCAACACATTTTACTTGAGCCAAAAGCGCATACTATGTAAATACATGTGTTTTTACTTGTATCCCCTTATTGTGTTGCGCTATTGCAAACAGATGATACGATTTTAAAGACTTCAAAGAGTACAGATACCTATCTTCATAATTCCTTTACACTCGCTAAGGTTCCGTTTCTGAGAAATACTAAATCTTTGGTTCCGATTGAACTTCATGCTGCAAGGCTTTGCAATAGCAACAGTATGCTAATATACACCATGTAAGATCTATAATGAGCGCTGACCCATAGATTGTATAATTTATGTTTGCCATGTTGCAGTTTAAAGGGATATTAGAGTGCCAGAAATACAAAGCTGTATTCATGGCACTATCGCTCCCCCTGCCTTGCCCCACCCTCACGCCCACCGCTGGGTCAAACCCCTTTATTTACTTACCTTATCCCAGTGCCGATGTCCCTCGGCGCTGGGTCAAAGCTCCACCCCGTCCGACGTCCCGCGATGAGTGGGCGCTAATGCGTATGCGCAAAAAATTCTGCGCACACATTAGATCTTCCCTTAGCAAAGCATTAAGGAAAAATCTGACACTAGGTGTCCTCATGCAGAGTGTGAGGACGCCCAGCATCAGATACCGGAACAAAGGTCCCTTTCAATACAGGAAGCCCTCAAGTGGCTGTCTGGTAGCCAGGTACTAGAGTCTGACTTAGTGCTGCAATGTAAACACTGCATTTTCTCTGGAACTGCAATGTTTAACATTGCAACCCTAGGTGCAAAAGGGACATTGCACCCAGACCACTTTAATGAGCTAAAGTGGTCTGGGTGCCTTTAATGTCCCTTTAACTCAAGTTCCAAATTAATCACTCATAGTGTTATACACTGCATATGCATAAGGTCACCCATATCTTAGGAAAGAGACTTCTTGCACAAAACATAAATCTTAATTAAGAAACTGTTGTTACAAGATAACATAACTGTACAGTGAAACCTCAATGGAAAGGTTAATTATTATATAATGATTTTAGTGGGGAATCTCTAATGCCTATAGGGATTTTAACGTACACAGGGAACTTTATCTGCAAATGTTGGGATTTCATATAGGGATTTTAATTAGACCAAATGAAATATTTGCATTTTATTTCAAGTTCATCATTAAATGATATTTCAGAAATCCTTGGGATGTGCGTTAGACCATTGAGCTAAATACACAAGTCTAAAAATGGCAGACTAGAACAGCTTATACAGGTATTTAAGACTGTTACCTGGCATTATAATTAAGTCTCTCCATTTTCCGAACATTTAAAAGTAACTTTACTTGTTAACCCCTTACGAACAAATAACAGTCTATAGTATCGACACATCAATCCGAGCCTTAGAGATGGAGTAGACTTCTTGTGTAGATTTAGCAATTTGATAGTTAATACAATGTTAAACAAAAATCTGCTCACCAGTCAAGCCATAAGACTTGCTTTTCCCACAGAAATCACACATCTGCAGTGATTTTACTACCGCAAAGGATTCTGGGTGGGCATATGCAAATTAGTTTAACAAAGAATCACATTTTTGCCTCATTCCATTTTAAACATGGATTCCTTTGAGTCTGTGGTTACTGTATACAACAGCTTTGAAACACAAATTGGGAAAAGATGCAAAGCCAGTGAACCAATCATGGACAGCTGTTTCATTGTTAATTCAAATTATCAAAGGAATCCATGTTTAAAATGGAATGAGGCAAAAAATGCGATTCTTTGTTAAACTAATTTGCATAGTATAGTGCAAAACCAGTATATAGTACCAAAACCACAATGTAAGTAAAGTGCTAAATGCAAAAACCCATTAAAAAAGGTATACTGACCAAGAGCAGGAGAAATGAAACCCTCTGGCTTCACCATTTTTCAGTAGAGCACTTCCTGTAATTTTATGTTTGTAACAGATTCTCTTCCTTTAAGAGCACTCTGTACCTTATAAACCACACACTTATTCCCCATTTTTCAGTAGAGCTCTTCCTGTAATTTTATGATTGTTTATATAAGTAGATGGCAGGTCATACATACAAACAAGCATATTAGTTCAAAAATCCAATTCATACTCTATCACATAAAGTTTTATATATAAGAAGAGACACAAATGGAGGGGGAAAGAGAAAGACATAAAGAAACTGTAGAGATCATGAAGTCACACGCCCCAAATCTTGCAGTAAGACCGGCTTGAGCCACTAAGTTTTGCGGTCATGCAACGCCATTTCTATACCTCATTTTATTGTTCTGCCTATCTACTTGGTTATATGGTAATATATGAGGTTTGCTCAATTTACCCAATATGCAGTATTGGTTAAGATTTGTCCTCTTTAATGTTTTACTTATTTCTTTCATGTCTTCGGTTTTCTGAGGGGAGATATATCAAGGCAAAAAAAAGGTTTATAATAAGGCAACGTGCTAGATAAGGATCAATCACTATGGAAACCAGTAGAATGTCGCTGAACAATTAAAATATCACTTATATTTATACTCAGTGGTTAGTGGTGATACCTTGAAAATAGCACCAGGCATTCCTCTTTTATTTGTAGTAATATTCTTTTGTTTTTCTTTGTTTGTTTGTTTGTTTTTACTGTTTAACTTTCATTTTTTATTTTGCAGCCACTGTGTTTTTTCTATGTGAACAAATTCTCATACATTCTGTTAAGAAAAAAAGAGCTACAGAAAAAAAGGCTAGTTTTTGATTTATAACACACAAGCATTAAATTACTTCTGATCATTAAGTTTACAATATAAACATTTTAATCATGGTGATCTTGAGAGCACTTAAAAAACACTTACAGAACTAACCTTGATTTAGTGCAACATATGTTTAATGAACAGAAAATACATTATTTTGCCATCAAATTCTGCTTGTGGTTCATTGAAATTCTTCATTCTGTGAGCTGCACAAGCCCTGTTTAATGCAGGTTTCGATTGCTGAAGAAGACTAAATGTTTACGTTTTGAAGCATGTGGGCATACATGGACGACTTCCCAGAAATGTGTCAGACAAAAAAGTTTCTATTAAAAAATGAGGCATACATTTATATTTCAATCCTGTTATTCTTGCTTCTCAGAGTATAATGATTTACCTCTTTAACACAAGAATAATTTAGCTAATTAAAGGGATACTATAGTGCTAGTAATACAAATCTGCATTCCTAGCCCTATACATCCCTCTGCCCTCCCCCGCCCCCTCCCTCCCGGTCAGCCCTCCCCGGGGTGTAAGGGTTAATAAAGCCTTACTTTATTTACCCAATCCCAACACCAAGGGACATTGGGGCTGGTTGCACGTGTGCGGAAAGCACTGTGGGCTTGATGTCCTCATGCAGAACGTGAAGGCGTCCACATCAGTTAGGCGACCAAAAGTCGCCTAACAAGTAGGAAGTGCCTCTAGTGGCTGTTTGATTGGCAGCCACTAAAGGCAGTCTAAGTCCTGCAATGTAATTATTGCAGTTTCTCTGGGGATTAGGACACTACACCCAGACCACTTCAATGAGATGAAGTGGTCTGGGTGCCTATAGTGTCCCTTTAAGGGAAAATGGAATTTAGATTTGTTTTTGTTTAGTTTTTTGCTTGTTTCATGTTATTATTATTATTATTATTATTATTATTGGTATTTATATAGCACCAACATATTCCGTAGTGCTTTACAATATTATCAGAGGGGGAGATTTAACAAAAAATGAGACAATTACAAACACTCACAGGTTGATGTGAATAGCAAGTGAATAAGGAAGTGGTTCTAGTTCTCAGCATGTTAGCACCTAAGGAGTTAATCACAGTAAACATAATTGAAGACACTCCTATAGTTTCCCCTACCATTAATACACAAGAAAGTAGGTATTGTAAGTCTACTATAGAATTAAATGTAATATTATTAATACTTTGTTTTGCTAATTTGGAAAGCCATGGACTTTGCATCCCTTCCTCCTCTTAGTAGCATGAATGGCAGTGGAAAACAAATTAATCGGGTACCCTCTGGTCCTAGTACTTTTAATGTCAGGGCAGTAGTTGGCATCATCTTGTCAATAATATATATAATTTATCCAAATCCCTTGTCCACAGCCTGAGGATTCATAAAATGATTGGACGTATATTTTTAGCACATATCCCGTTTATTGTATTCCTATATAGTTTGCACATTGTGTTTTACTTACTCTGTTTCAACTTTGGTTTACATTTTATTTTCTGTCCAAATAACTGATTTGATAGAAAGAAATCACAACCCATTTGATTGAGTTTTAAGGTGCAGAAAAAATAATCTTAAAACAGAGTCAACGACATTAAGAAAAAAGTTATTATAATGAGATTAGAGATGTCGCGAACATAAAATTTTCCGTTCGCAAACGACAAACGCAAATTTCCGCAAATGTTCGCGAACGGGCGAACCGCCATAGACTTCAATAGGCAGGCGAATTTTAAAACCCACAGGGACTCTTTCTGGCCACAATAGTGATGGAAAAGTTGTTTCAAGGGGACTAACACCTGGACTGTGGCATGCCGGAGGGGGATCCATGGCAAAACTCCCATGGAAAATTACATAGTTGATGCAGAGTCTGGTTTTAATCCATAAAGGGCGTAAATCACCTAACATTTCTAAATTGTTTGGAATAACGTGCTTTAAAACATCAGGTATGATGTTGTATCGATTAGGTAGTGTAAGGGTTACGCCCGCTTCACAGTGACAGACCAAACTCCCCGTTTAACGCACCGCAAACAACCGCAAATAGTCCATTTGCACAACCGCAAACTCCCCATTTGCACAAGGTTGGATACCAAGCTAGCCATGTCCCGTTCCTTGTCCTCACTGATGTCATTGAAGGTCTGTTCCTCCACCCAGCCACGTACAACACCAAGGGTCCCCGAAAGGTGACAACAAGCCCCCTGGGACGCCTGCTGTGTTTGGTCTTCCACCTCCTCAAAGCCACCTTCCTCCTCTGACTCCTCTTCTTCAGACTCCTCTCTCTGCGTTTCCTCTCTCTGCGTTATTATAAGGTGTGTTAAGTAGTACTATTCCTATCAGTTTAATCCCTGTTACGTCGCCTATCAGGGGACGTGTATATGGCATCGATTTTAGGAACCGGGAGATGGAAAAAGATGCTTGGTCGGTCCTCCTACTTCAAATTTGGGGCACTGCGCGTGCAATCTAATGTGCCACCAGATAGGAGTGGTGTGTTAAGTAGTACTATTCTTATCAGTTTAATCCCTGTTACGTCCCCTATCAGGGGACGTGTATACGGCATCGATTTTAGGAACCGGGAGATGGAAAAAGATGCTTGGTTGGTCCTCCTACTTCAAATTTGGGGCACTGCACGTGTAATCTAATGTGCCACCAGATAGGAGTGGTGTGTTAAGTAGTACTATTCTTATCAGTTTACTCCCTGTTACGTCCCCTATCAGGGGACGTGTATATGGCATCGATTTTAGGAACCGGGAGATGGAAAAAGATGCTTGGTCGTTCCTCCTACTTCAAATTTGGGGCCCTGCGCGTGCAATCTAATGTGCCACCAGATAGGAGGTGTGTTAAGTAGTACTATTCTTATCAGTTTAATCCCTGTTACGTCCCCCTCATCAGACCTTTTTTAGTCGAATGTATCGCCCAGTGTCAGTCCCTTCGGGATCCATCCCTCATTCATCTTAATAAAGGTGAGGTAATCTAGACTTTTTTGACCTAGGCGACTTCTCTTCTCAGTGACAATACCTCCTGCTGCACTGAAGGTCCTTTCTGACAGGACACTTGAAGCGGGGCAGGCCAGAAGTTCTATCGCAAATTGGGATAGCTCAGGCCACAGGTCAAGCCTGCACACCCAGTAGTCAAGGGGTTCATCGCTCCTCAGAGTGTCGATATCTGCAGTTAAGGCGAGGTAGTCTGCTACCTGTCGGTCGAGTCGTTCTCTGAGGGTGGACCCCGAAGGGCTGTGGCGATGCATAGGATTTAAAAAGCTTTGCATGTCCTCCATCAACAACACGTCTGTAAAGCGTCCTGTCCTTGCCGGCGTGGTCGTGGGAGGAGAAGGATTACTTTCACCTCTTCCCCTGTTAGATTCCCGTTGTGCTGTGACATCACCCTTATACGCTGTGTAAAGCATACTTTTTCATTTATTTTGGAACTGCTGCATCCTTTCTGCCTTGCGGTAAGTCGGTAACATTTCAGGCACTTTCTGCTTATACCGGGGGTCTAGTAGCGTGGACACCCAGTACAGGTCGTTCTCCTTCAGCCTTTTTATACGAGGGTCCCTCAACAGGCACGACAGCATGAAAGACCCCATTTGCACAAGGTTGGATGCCGAGCTACTCATGTCCCGTTCCTCGTCCTCAGTGATCTCACTGAAGGTATTTTCTTCCACCCAGCCACGTACAACACCACGGGTACCAGATAGGTGACAACGAGCACCCTGGGATGCCTGTTGTGGTTGGTCTTCCTCCTCCTCCTCAAAGCCACATTCCTCCTCTGACTCCTCTTCCTCACAATCCTCTTCCAGCATTGCCGCAGGTCTTGCAAGCGATGCTGATAAGGCTGTTTCTGGTGGTGATGGTGACCACAACTCTTCTTCTTCCTCTTCACGCTCATCTATGGCCTGATCCAGCACTCTTCGCAGGGCACGCTCCAGGAAGAAAACAAATGGTATAATGTTGCTGATGGTGCTTTCGGTGCGACTGACTAGGTTTGTCACCTCCTCAAAAGGACCCATGAGCCTACAGGCATTGCGCATGAGCATCCAGTAACGTGGCAAAAAAATTCCCAGCTCCGCAGAGGCTGTCCTAGCACCCTGGTCATACAAATAGTCGTTAACGGCTTTTTCCTGTTGGAGCAGGCGGTCGAACATTAGGAGTGTTGAATTCCAACGTGTCGAGCTGTCGGAAATCAAGCGCCTCACTGGCATGTTGTTTCGCCGCTGGATATCTGAAAAGTGCGCCATGGCCGTGTAGAAACGCCTGAAATGGCCACACACCTTCCTGGCCTGCTTTAGGACGTCCTGTAAGCCTGGGTACTTATGCACAAAGCGTTGTACGATCAGATTACACACATGTGCCATGCACGGCACATGTGTCAACTTGCCCAAATTCAATGCCGCCAACAAATTTCTTCCGTTGACACAAACCACTTTGCCGATCTCCAGTTGGTGCGGAGTCAGCCACTGATCCACCTGTGCGTTCAGGGTGGACAGGAGTGCTGGTCCGGTGTGACTCTCTGCTTTCAGGCAAGTCAACCCCAAGACGGCGTGACACTGCCGTATCTGGGATGTGGAATAGTACCTGGGGAGCTGGGGGGGTGCCGTTGATGTGGAGCAAGACGCAGCAGCAGAAGAGGACTCAGCCGAGGAGGTTATGGAAGAGGATGGAGTAGGAGGAGTAGAGAAGGGGGCAGCAGGACTGCCTGCAAGTCGTGGCGGTGTCACCAACTCCTCTGCAGAGCCACGCATTCCATGCTTGGCAGCCGTCAGCAGGTTTACCCAATGCGCAGTGTAGGTGATATACCTGCCCTGACCATGCTTTGCAGACCAGTGGTCAGATGGACCCTTGCCCCAACACTGTGTGCCAGACATGCCATTACTTCCTTTTGCACAATCGAGTAGAGGTTGGGGATTGCCTTTTGTGCAAAGAAATTTCGTCCGGGTACCTTCCACTGCGGTGTCACAATAGCTACAAATTTTTGGAACGCCTCAGACTCCACCAGCTTGTATGGTAAAAGCTGGCGAGCTAAGAGTTCAGACAAGCCAGCTGTCAGATGCCGGGCAAGGGGGTGACTTTGTGACATTGGCTTCTTACGTTCAAACATGTCCTTGACAGACACCTGACTGTGGGCAGATGAGCAGGAACTGCTCAAGGCGAGAGAAGGAGTGGCGGATGGTTGAGAGGGGGCAAGGAGGACAGCAGTGGTTGACGTGGCTGAAGATGCTGGACCGGGAGGAGGATGGCGGCTTTGAGTTTGTGTGCTGCTTGTACTCATGTGTTGATCCCATAGGTGTTTGTGATGTGCGATCATGTGCCTTCGCAAAGCAGTTGTACCTAGGTGGGTGTTGGACTTCCCACGACTCAGTTTCTTTTGGCACAGGTTGCAAATGGCATCGCTGTTGTCAGAGGCAGACACACCAAAAAAATGCCACACTGCTGAGCTCTGCAATGACGGCATTCTGGTGGTGGCAACAGCATGCGTTGATTGGCGTGCTGTCTGGCTGACCCCGGGTGCCAATGCATGCTGTCTGACTGTGCCACTAGCTCCTTGCGACGACCTCCCCCTGCTTCCAACTCGTCTCCTCCTCCTCTCTGTCTCCCCATTGAACTTTCCCCCTGTTCTTCTTCTCTTCTAGCGGGCACCCACGTGACATCCACGTGACATCCACTTGTATCTGACAACTCAGCAAAGGAAGCAGCAGCGGGTACAACATAATCATCATCACACCGTACGTCCATGTGTGTAATGCTGCCTGACTGAGACATATCCCTGTTATCTACATCCTCTGGCAATAATGGTTGCACATCACTCATTTCTTCCAACTGATGTGTAAATAACTCCTCTGACAGATCAAGTGAAGTGGCTGTGGTGCTAGTGTTGGTGGTGGCGGCAGGCGGGCGAGTGGTAACTTGAGAGGTGCCCAAAGCTAAGCTGGAGGAGGATGGTGCGTCAAGGTTTCCGAGCAGAAGCTGTAGAAGATTGGGTGTCCTGTGTTAGCCAGTCAACTATGTCCTCAGAACTTTTCGAGTTCAGGGTACGTGGCCTCTGAACACTGGGCATTATTCTAAGGCCAAAGGGAATCACAGCACCACGACCACGATGGCCCCTGTGGGGTGGCCTGCCTCTGCCTGTCATTTTTTTTTCGATTAGTGGTACTATGCGTGCAAGCTACTGTGACAACAGATATGAGTGGCACTGTGCACTGGCAGAAGTTGGCAGAGTAGACGCTGTAGGCCTGACACACGCTTGCAGACAATTAACTGCTATTCAATCTATTACAGTCAAAATTGTATTTTTTTTTTTTAAATGTACACTACTGTTACACCAGATATGAGTTGCACTGGTGTGACACTGTGCCCTGGCAGGCCCTGAAATGCACACGTGTGAAGGAAACTGACTGCTATTATTTCACAGTCAAATTTCTCGTTGTTTTTTTAATGTACACTACTGCTACACCAGATATGAGTTGCACTGGTGTGACATTGTGCCCTGGCAGGCCCTGAAATGCACACGTGTGAAGGAAACTGACTGCTATTATTTCACAGTCAAATTTCTCGTTGTTTTTTAATGTACACTACTGTTACACCAGATATGAGTTGCACTGGTGTGACACTGTGCCCTGGCAGGCCCTGAAACGCACACGTGTGAAGGAAACTGACTGCTATTATATTACAGTCAAAAAAGTTTTGTTTTGTTTTTAAATGCAAGCTATTGTGACACCAGATATTAGTGGTGGCACTGGGCAAGTGGGCACAGTATACGCTGTGAGCCTGACACACACGCTGGCAGGCAGGCAACTGCAATTAGATTACACAGGAAAAAAGAAAAAAACAGACTGATGTTCTAGCCCTAAAAAGGGATTTTTGGGGTGCTGTCCTTACAGCAGAGATCAGATGAGTCCTTCAGGACTGTAGTGGACACTAAATACACTAGCCTAGCTATCGATTTCCCTGTTGAATCAGCAGCAGCTACACTGTCCCTTCTCTCACTAAGAATGCAGCTTTCGGGAGGGCGGGGCCTAGCTGTCATGGAGGAAAGACGCACTTTGTGTGAGCTCCCTCAATATCTCACTTTAAGCAGCTATCAACAAGCGAATTTCCCCCCAGAAGGGGATGACCCAGCAATGTTGCTCCTATCTGACTGACCCGACATGCTTAATAGCGGTCAGCAACTCGACAGAGTCTTACTTACATCTGCGTTGCAAGTGTGGCCTGGTACTCACCGGGCGGGAGAGGCGGCCGAGGAGCAGCTACTTCCCGGCAGGATCTCCGTTACCCCCGCCCTTCGGACCGGTGGGGGTTATCCCGGTCCACCCCTGAGAGGCTGTCTGGAGCTAGTGGACGCACAGAGCCCAGCCGCCCAGGCTGACATACTCATCTGCGACTCTCCCAATATGGCGGCAGCCGAGTGTCCTCCTGGTACCAGCAAAGCATGGCGGGATATTGAGTCTAAGCTGGACAGACTCTTTAATCAATTTTGGAAGCAAATAACAAGCAGGAAACCCCAACAAGCTCCACCACAGCCCCAACAAGCTCCACCACAGCTAAGCGAAGCAGTCCCCATTAAAATCCACCAACACAAAAGGCGTCGAAGACGGGACCGGAGGCACAAACAGAAATGCAGAGCCTGCCCCACGTCAAGCACTCGCCTCCACCTTAAGCCACCACAATCCCGCACCGGACGTGAAACACCACCGGGACAGATCCGACCACCCGACAAAACAAACTTCCACCACCTCAAGCCGCGAACCCGGCACTCAGCCAAAGACTTGCCTTTGTTGTTCCAGGTATCAGGGACTCCCAGGGTCTGCACCTGGCGCCCAGAAGGGATCGGATGAGCACAAGCAGTAAACAGCAGCCTGCCAAGCATGTCCCACTATAGCCGATCCTCCACACCATGCCTTTGATCACATGAACTGCTCTCGGCACATTAACTAATCATAAAGTAGCAAGCGTTTAACCCCTTAAGGACACATGACATGTGTGACATGTCATGATTCCCTTTTATTCCAGAAGTTTGGTCCTTAAGGGGTTAAACATGTCATGATTTCACCTCCTAAAGAGTTTATTGTCGTAGTTCCTTACATGCCTTTACCTTAACCGTTCATGTATTATGTTATTCACTAGTCTCATCTCATGGGGCGACTCACACTTGATTTATAACTAGTGGTGGAGCTGCTGATATAAATACACAGTTGGTAACGTGCAAGCTACACCCTAAACATGACAGCCATCTTTCACAACAATGTACTGCTATATACTCATACCCTCAGTGCAACTAGCCATGATATACGCACATTCAGCCTAGCATGCTCAAATATAACACACTTCTGTCTAAAAAAAAAAATACAAAAAAAAAAAAGAATGCAGCTTCCGAATGAATCTAAAATGGATGCTGTCCAGGAGGTGGGAGTGTCTGGGAGGGAGGGTCTGCTGCTGATTGGCTGGAATGTGTCTGCTGACTGTGAGGTACAGGGTCAAAGTTTACTCAATGATGACGAATAGGGGGCGGACCGAACATCGCATATGTTCGCCATCTGCGGCCAACGCGAACAAGCTATGTTCGCCAGAAACTATTCGCCAGCTAACTATTCGGGACATCTCTAAATGAGATTACATCACAGGAGTTAAGTGGGTTGACTTCATTGATTTAAACGGAATATATACTTTGTTTTATGCATGGGAGAAAATACAAAAGTAAAGAAAACAAAACTGGTAGAGAACATGGAAAAGCTAGAGGATGGGGTGGTAGATGGGTAAAGGAAAGAGAGGGAAAGAATATAAGAGGTAAAGAAAAAAGGAAAGGAAAGAAAAAGCTGAAAAGGATAAAGAGAAGAAACGGGCGAGCTGGATGAGGAAGAAGGATAATCATGAGGTGTGTGTGTCTGGACTGGGGTCATGTTTCTTCAGCCAAAGGCTTCACATTTTTAGAAATGCAGGAATAGAGTTATGGAGTTTAGCCATAATTGTTCTATGGAAGCAATGAACTATATCTTTTGTTTTATTTGGATAAGGTAAAAAAGGGTGTTTTCCATCAAACTTTAATTTAATGCTCACTAGAGATCTGAATACCAGGTCAACATTTAGAGCAGGTCAGCTCGTACTGCTAGGTTTGTAGACAATGCCAGCATGCCTAGGGATTGTCTAAATGGATATACCGTGAGACTCCTCAAACATTAATCCTGCCCTACGGTCTGAAACCTTTACTGATCATGATTAAAACAAGTTACCAGCTATGTTCCCTGTATTAATGTATGATAAAGAAAGTATGGAGAAAATCTAATATGCAAACTCTCTCCATTCTGAAATTGGAGCAAAACCCTGGGGCAAATTTTACATGAGACATTATTCAGTTTCTGACTCGACCCATGTCGAAAAAATATTCATTAAATGAAGAAATCGCCCATTACTATAATGTACTGTTAATTTACCTTCATATGTACCCTTCCACCGTTCCACCGTTTGGCACTGGAGATTCAGCTGCTGAAATAATGCATCATAGCTTTTTGAATTGCCAATATTTAAACTACATACAGATTTTATTACTTTTTTTTTTTTTTTTTTTGCATATACAGCATTCTTTCCATTCACCCTTAACAGATCCTTTGCTTATTTCTACAAAAAAAAAATGTCACTTGCATTGGTAAATTTCAATTAAAAGTGAGTGTTGGATGAAGCGGTTCTACAATAAACCACCACTTTAAAGCACATGAAATATACCTCGTTTTAAAATAACGCCACGATCCCAAACTGTCCGAGATTATGTTTCCATGTAGCTTACATAATTCCACGGAACAAATCCTTGTTTCTACAATATAACATAATACCTTGAGCTAATGTATGTGTTATTCCTTAGACATATATTCTCAATAGGTTTGTGTGTCAATCTCACACCAAAAGGAATATGTATTTCTTAGCTTGCCATATAACCTTACCCATAATAAGAAACACATTAGCCGTGAAGCAATACTTTGTGGCCTGTTTCAGTCCTCCCTTTGGTTCTTATCAGCCAGATAAAAGCCTCTGATAAGGAAAGAGCTTTATTGCTTTTGGAAATGTCCCAACCAGAGTTGAAATCAATGAAATACCATTATAAAAAATGTGTTTTATCCTGAGAGCATGAGATTCTGCCCTGAACAGCAGGATTGAATTTTCTGAAAATAAGTGAAATTATTTGGTGTTCAGGAGTTTAACATCTGGTAAGTATGTGCGTAGACACCATAACAAATGTATGACGCAAGAATGTCCTGCTTGCTGTACAAACATTTTTAGGATCTCATTATTTTATTTTTATAGAGGGTCAACTACTGAAGAGAGATTTACAGGATAAAAGTTTTTAGGCGAGGAGGGGAACATATAACTAAAGTACAATCTAGAACTAAGGGTAACTCATTTCACTTCCAAGCATTGCAGGAACTAATGGTTGTATGTAAAGATTATACACAGGGAGCCTCTTTAATCTCAGGAAAGATCCGTTTCTGGCGAGGTGAAGTGGCTGACAGGTTTATCAGTTTTATAAAAAATAAAAAAAATACATTAAAATACTTCAGTCTTGAAGATGCATAGAAATAAGAATTCTTCCTCTGGTGTGCTACTAGGGGATTGGTTTTCTATGGCATTTTCATGCTTTCACATCTTTCTGTCTATGGAAGAGGAAGGCAACCTTCGGCACTCCAGATGTTATTAACTGCGTCCCCCATAATGCTCTTACACCCATAATGCTGGCAAAGCATCATGGGAAGTGTAGTCCAAAACATCTGGAGTGCCGAAGGTTGCCTATGCCTGGGCTCTATGGGCATCCCTTGTCAGAAAAGGTTTGTTAGCAAATGGTGACAACACCAAGATTCTTGATAGGTCACATTAAATGGACACTATGAGCACCATAATTGCGTTATCACATTGAAGTGGTTATAGTGAAGACGTAAATAACTGTGGCTTACTAGTGTTTCAGGCCTATATCAGAGTGGAGCAAAGCCATCACGTAGGGTACAATAGCAGATGTGATCAACACTATATTGAGACAACGACTGTGACTGAAAAAGGTTAAGCCAATATTAACGCATGAGAGCTATGGTACACAGTGATCCTTGCTTGTAGCTGCTCACTATCTCATTCATGCAATGGTATGTGATTTCCATTTTGTGGATATAACAATGTTTGTATATGTTCCCTCCCCCCCCCCTCCCCACCACCACCTGCGTGTGGAAATCCCCTCATTAATCTCCCTTTTTCCTTTCTGTACCCTTTTGTCGTAATTTACTCTTCAGCCAAAGAGAAAAACCAAATAAAAACAGATATTGAAAAAAAAAAATAAGTGGTTATAGTGTCTGAGTCTCCTGGTGCTATCATTCCATTCAGCATAAGACCATTTTCTATGTTTTAATGCTAAACACGAGTCCCCAAAAGCCCATCTCTCTGTCTGAGCCATACCTCCAGTAAGGGTGAAGCTATAGAAAGCTAGGGACCCTCATTAAAGGAACACTATGGGGTCAGGAACACAAACATGTATTCCTGACTGTGTAGTGCAAAACCCACCATTAAGGTGGCTTGCCCCCTCCCCCTTACCCCTCGTAAAAGCATGACAAACTCACCTTATTTCCAGCGCCGTGCAGGTACGCCAGCACTGGCACTGCGCCCTTGGTGATATCATCAGAATTGCCGATTTTTAGCCAATCCAATGCTTTCTCTTGGGGAAAGCATTTGATTGACTAAAACCGGCAAGGGGCGGGGCCAAACGCTGTTTTGGCCAATCAGCACCTCCTCATAGAGATGCATCGAATTAATGCATTTCTATGAGGAAAATTTAGTGTCCCCATGCAGAGCGTGGAGACGCTGAACGGCAGAGATGCCTACTGTGCAGCACTGAGCCAGAAAGCACCTATAGTGTCCCTCTTATTTGAAAAGGCAGTGTTTGCATAACAATGCCTGAAGGCAATGATTATACTCACCAGAACAACTACATCAAGCTGTAGTTGTTCTGGTGACTATAGTGTCTCTTTGAGTGTTAAGCTGCTCAAAAATGGATTGACACTGAATGGAGGGACAGGGCCTGAGGACGACAGGCACTATATCCAATGCCATTAGATGAAATGGTTTTATATATATATATGTGTGTGTGTGTGTGTGTGTATGTATGTGTGTGTGTGGTAATGGTTATATGGCTACAGTTTCCTTGTAATTTTCATGTATATGGATAAGGTGTCACATCCTAACCATGTGATGAAGTGAACTATTAGAGGCCACTCACTTTATGAGGGAAGCTGCCTCATCCCAGGTACTCTTAGACAACCTGTCTTTACCCCATGTGTCTCCTACCCCTTCCTTATCCTTTATGTGACTCCTACTCCACTCATATCTTTTTGTGCATCTCTTAACTCCCATTGCCCTTCTTATGTCTCTTATCTTAGCTCCCCCCCCCCCCGTGTGTCTGTAAACCCTGTACATACCAGCTACAAACAAAATAACAAAATGTAGAGATGTTTAATTTAGTCCCCATCACTCACTCTGCATGCTGCTTCCTATCAGACCAAGCAGAGGAACATGGTAATCCTCTATCTCGGTACCACTCACTCACTCTAAAATGGGTGATGGCACAGGGTACAGGGCACTCTGTGAACCCCTGTTTTATCTGTTACCTGGTGCAAACCAACCCTGCACTTCCCAAGGCCCAAAAAATAAACTTGTTACAACTCCTACACCTGGCACCCTCAGATTTGACTGATTAGCTGGAATTCCATACAAGATGTGTCAAATGTACAAACATAAAAGCACACATGAACATATCAACTATAAAACAAGTGTTATATAAAACAAATATTACATTTAGCCCAGTATATCAATATCTCTCATACTGTTATAAATGTATTTGTGTAGGAAGGTGGGAGTAGCATCTCACAGTGTTCTCAGGTAGTATATGGAGTTGAGCACCTCTCCTACCTTATCAATACAGTCAAAACTCAAAACGCGAAACTTCCTATATAAATCATGATATATATATAGATATATATAATCTGTACTTCTCTTTGTATAGGTGCTTGTGTATGGATGGATGTAAGTGAGCGTGCATATATATTTGTGCATTTGAGTATATTTATATGTATGTATGTGTATATATTTGTATATATGTATACGTGCATATCTACATGAGAAAAGTATTAGATAAAATCTAATTGGCTGTATTGAAGCTCCAGGAAAGTGTGAGTGCACATCTTTTATCTTACCTATCGCCACTACAGTTTTAAAATACTACACTATTATTTCTCCTCTGGTTCTCTCCATGCATACCTTGTCAAGGATTACTGAAGTGCTGCATCCACCCCACTGCTTTTATCCAGATCGGAAAAGAGACATAGTTTTGCTTCTGAGCTGAATTTATTTTTGTGTGATTGTGGATCTAATCTATATGTATATCTATGTATATACTCAGAATGTACTTAGTTATTTAACTAAATCTAGGTTAAAACATGCATAAATCTGGACAAATGTGAGGAGTAAGTGACCATCTGCAGTAAAACACGATATTTTAGACAAAGGGAAAAATTGCTGTAAATAATATTTGTTTACTATTGATTTAGAGCCTCTGGCATTGTGATAGCCTCTGACTGACCTTTACAATCATCCTCAGCTCCAGCAATTCACTGACAAAGTTTGTTTACTATTGATGCACACAAGAGATAATTGATTATGTGACCCTGTGATCTGGCTGGATCCCGACTCTGGAAAACCCAGAGTGAAGTAGTTTTATTTTTAATGCAACATATATAGTGTACATGTGGCCATCATTAAACAAATTCATTTTAATTGTTGTTGTATATTGCATTTATATACCCTTAAATATTCAATAAAATGTTATGTCAAGTGCTGCTGGCTCAATAAAGAGCCGTGATTGGCAAAGTGTATTTTTTTTTTTCATTTCAATGATATAACATCAATGACTTATAATTTTAATGAAATATAATATTAAAAAATACATTCAACGTTTTAGACAAGTTAATTAATCTGATATCAGCAAACCAATGCTGACATCATTCAGGTTTGAGAGTAAATTTCAGATTCTAGATCTGAACAGGAAGAATTCTCCCACTCAGTTTTACAGATTTCTTGGTCTGAAATTAGAAATTGAATTTGAATATTGAAATGCACACTTTAGCAAACAATACGGTTTGTAGCAGGCTTTGTAATGTAGACAATGAAACATAACAAAAAAACTAGCTAAGCATTAATGCAACCAGTCCAAAGAACTGAACATAATGTTAATAGCCCTATATGTCTTCACCTCCCCAGATGCTATGCAGGAGGGCGAAATTAGCACCAAGGTTCGCTGTTAATGAGTAAGTCAGTGCAATATGAGGAGAGATCTAATCTTATTGAACAGTAAACCTGATGAGTATTATGCCACCACGTGTTCATTAATTGTAAGCCTTTCTTCAGTTTTATCACACGCAGTTTGCACTTCTTAAAAGAAAGAGAGGGTAATCATGTAAATGAGTCTCTTATTGACAAAACCATTTATTCTGTCCTTTGCTGAAAATGTGAGTGTGAACTTGTTAGAATATGCCATGCGTTATAAAATATCTTTATCTGATGCAACAACAACAAAAAAATACATTTGTTAAAAGTTAAACTTTCTACTGCCCAGATTTTTTTTACAAAAATCAATGTTTAGTAGATATACCCGAAATGAAAACATATACATTTTTTAATTGGGTTTATATCTCAAAAATAGCTTGCAAAAGCTTCAGAGCTCATGTCTGCAGCCTTTGTAATCTGCGCTTTTTGTAAAATGAAAAAAATAGGACACACTCTTCACACATAAAGCACTGAAGTGCTTTAGGGGTCTGCAGTGTCCCTTTAATACTTCTGCTTTGACATTTGCTTACTGTGCTCAGCACAGCCTTAATGCACATGCCATGTGACCTAGAATGTTTACATGACCTTTGACCTTTTTTTTCCATATGTTTAACACTTGCTCGACTGATCTATTTTTGTTGTCTTTCGCAACTATAATTTACTCGTCACACTCCCAACCTCACTTATTACAATACCCATTTTTGACGCAGCTTGGATTGAAGTGGAAGTTGCTGTCTATATAGATTGTCACTATAGACTGCTAAAATGTTTGTGTATCTCTCTTGATGTGGTGATAATGAAATTCGGCAGGACAGCGAGGCAACAGCACATTTCAAGGGGCACTGTAAGCTCGCTCATAGAGTTTAAGTTCTTTCTCATAGATAAACTCATTTTATCAGGGCCTTCTTCACCTCTTGTCTCTGTGATATTCCATATGTTAATTACTTGTTGACAAATATCCTCATTTTATAAATGTAAAGCACCACAGAATGTGTTGTCGCTATATAGCTGCAAATAATAATAATAATTATCATTTCCAAGGATTTTTAAATGCCAGCTGTTGACATACGATTTTATGTATACGTTGTACTTGCTGTTTTGCTAGCAAATCTATAGATTACCCATTGTACAGCGCTGCGGAATCTGTTGGCGCTTTATAAATAATAATTAGGAGAAAAAACTATTTGAAACTAGGTTTTTCTCCCACCTCTTAGTCAATGTCTTGGTGTGCTGAGGCATTGACTGACAAGGGAGATCAGAAAAGACCTCCTACAGGAGATCCCACTCCTCTCCTCCCATAGCAGCCACAGCGCATGCGCTGAGGTTGCTAAGGAAACTCCATTGTACAGCGCTACGGAATTTGTTGGCGCTATATAAATAATAAAATAATAATAATAATAATAATAACTCCTTAGCCGGCACTTCTAGCACTGGCTAGGAAGTACAGGAATGGAGTGACATTGCGTTACTTTGTTCCGATGCCAGCATGCTGGCAATGTCACTGATGAGATTTACCCTGCTTGGGGATCTATCACCTTTCCCATGCGATCTAAGAAGGGCCGGAGACCTGAATAGTTAGTTAAACATTATAGTGTTAGGAATGCATGTTAGAATTCTTGACACTATAGTGTTCCTTTAAGCATTGACCAACAAGGCATGCAAGCCACAAACAGAAAGACACTATAGTGATGTAAGATGTATCTTTTTATCTCTGGCTCCAGTAGGACCCTAGGGGTATGGATATCTGTAAATCAATACATTGTTCTAGCCTCACTCACTCTTTTTTTACAACCATTAGAGACCATTAATTCCATGCACCACTCACTGATTGCCTTCTGTCTTTCGTACTAATTTCGATCTCTGTACACATAGACATATAGTATGTTTTCATCGTTTTTCCATCATGTGGGAGATTTACCAAAGTTTTGCAGACAGATTTGCACTTTTTGGCATGTTGATATCTCTCAGATGTTTTGTTTATTGCTTGTTTTGCATTCTTTTAGTTTTAAACGCTATTTTTTCAGAGACATAATGAATTTATCAAGCTGTCTGTCACTTTTTCAATTAGAAAAGTGCTCTGCTAACCTTCTTGTTTTTCTAACACTCTAAGTTTGAAAGTCTTTTCTAAACTTCACTTTTTTGTGAAAAATGGCAGAATGTAGGAAAATTAAATGAGATAACAGATTACAAAAAAGGACAATTTTCAGATCACTTTGATAATGTGTGTGTGTTTATCGTTGTCTGTAAGCATGTGACTGCATGAATGGGAATGTGTGCATATGTGTGTATATTTGTATGCTAACGTGTGCCTATATATATATGTTTGTGTGTTATGGTTTGTCAGTGTATATGTGTATCAGCATGTGATTTTGTTGCCAATTATGTAGATGCATGTGGAATGTTAAATATGAATAATTCTACATTCACATGTGCCATTGTAAAGCGCTGCAGAATTTACTGGCGCTATATAAATAATAAAATAATAATAATAATGTTTCTAAATAGATGTTTGCAAGTGGCTAATTATGTATGTGTTGCTAATCTGCTAATCATGTATGTGTTTTTATGGGAGAGAAGTGGCAAAACTGTCCTGCCCAGAGAATTACAAATTGTAAGGGATTCCTTACAACATCATAATATGACTCGACTTAGCAAATGCATTTTTAATTGTAATGTATCAAATTAAACTCTAAAAAAAATTTATTTCTCTTGCACGTATGAGTGCCATAGATATGCATGTTTCTTCAAAAGTCATGTTACATTACACATGATACAACTAAGGTCTCAATTTAAAGGAAGATTATAGTGTCAGGAATACAAACATGTATTCCTGACACTATTGTTCTTAAGTGGCTGTTTATGTCTCTAGCCCCTCTCCTATCGCAATGAAAGGGTGATTTTACTCACCTTTTCTCCCACACCGCGCCAGTCTTGCCGCCACTGGCCACGTCTGGCTCCCCCATAGTAAAACATTGGGTAGCTGTTGTGCATGCATGGTAAAACACCGCCCTGGCCAATCAGCATCTCCACATAGAGATGAATTGAATCAATGCATCCCTATGGGGAACGTTCAGAGCATGGAGACACTGAACATCGCCAGTGCTGCACTCTCTGCAGAACTGGACTTGGAAGCACCTCTAGTGGCAGCCTGAGTGACTGCCACTAGAGGTGTTAATAGCTGTCAATGTAAACACTGCCGTTTCTTTGTTGGGGTAGCGTTTACAGTGCTCAACCTGCAATGACAGGCTATAGACACCAGAACCACTACAGTTAGCTATGGTGGTTCTGGTAAATATAGAGTCATTTTAATATTGTTGGAAAAGCTTTCCAATTGATTTAAACGGACACTAGAGTCACCAGAACAACTACAGCCTAATGTAAATGTTCTGGTGAGTATAATAACTCCTTCAGGCATTTTCATGTAAACACTGCCTATTCAGAGAAAAGGCAGTGTTTACACTGCCCCTAGGGACACCTCCAAGTGACCACTCCTCAGATGGCCACTGGAGGGGCTTCCTGGCTCAGAACTGCACAGTAAGCAGCCCTGCCGTTCAGCATCTCCACGCTCTGCATGGAGACGCTGAATTTTCCTCATAGAGCTGCATTGATTCAAGTGAGACATACAGGTAAAGAAAAGTTTTTCCAGAAGCTTTGGGGAAAAAGGGAGAGGGGAGGACAGGTCGAGGGATGTTTTTTTAATGATAGGTACTACAGTAGCATGTTTAAGGTCAGCAGGGACAATGCCAGAAGAGAGTTAGCAGTTGAACATGTGTGTTAAGGAAGGCACAAGACAAGGGGAGAGAGATCTGGTAAGGTGAGATGGTACCGGATCAAGTGGGCAAGTGGTTGGGAAAGGAGAAGCGCAGCCACCTCTTGTTCAGTAGCCGGGGAGAAAGTCTGAAGGGTAGGAAAGGCATGATCTACATGTGGTTGAGAAAGGCAGGGTGGGAAGAATTTTTTCCTTAGCTGTTCAATCTTGTCGGTAAAGTAGCATGCAAAGCTCTCAGCTGTAAGGTTAGTTTGAGCAATATTCATGGAAAAAGCAAAGGTTTCAATAGCATAAAACAGGGCAACTTTATTTGTACATGGATCTATAAACTGATTTGATAATACAATGAGGTAACTTGGAATTGGTAAGGTGAAGCTGTATATAAATGCTTGGTATTCCTCATACTCACAGCAGCAGGTTTGGGATATTACCTGTACAAGGGGGTGTCTACAATGATGTGGGTATTTTTTTATCTTCATTCATTACATTTGTGATATTGAGTGGTGCAGTATTGCTGAGATAAAATTAATAAATGTACAGGATGTATCACTTTATTCAGTTTTAGTTTACACCAACAGTCCTTATTTTGACAGAATATCCCATTGTCAGGAGTCAAACCATGCTTTTTATTTTTTATTTTTGTGAGCGCATTTCCTAATACATTTTGTATTGTGTATTTACATTGTTTTGCTACTGTGGCTATTCTTACCCCTTATTTTATTTTCCACCAAGTGAGGATCGATTTTTGGAATTATACTGTATGAAGATATCAACCTTGATTTATCTTTGAGAGATAGTGATATACCTTATTTTATTTCTCTCGTTGCAAGTGTGTTTTCAAAGATTTTTTGAAGGAGTGGAGACTGGGTGAAAGTCTAATGGAGAAGACTTTCCATTATAAAACTTGCCATTATAAAACTGTATATTTTGGGTTTCTTATTTTGCAGTTTGTTTGTGGCCTAAATTTAAATTTGTCAAATTCTTTAGCATCTTTATGTTTTTCTCTTAAGCCCGATCTGTCACTTATAGGGGGATTTGCATATTTTACAAAGACATCTATGGTTAGGGTCAGACAACCGTGGGATGCAATCAAAAGTAAGTTTACTTTCCTGAAGCTGAGTCTCATGGCTGCCGTCATCTTTATCCTGGGGACCTTCTTCAATACCTGGCCCTTAATCTGCATGTGCAAGAGTACAACAATGAGGTTTATGGAGGATCCTTCAAGTCCATGGTAGCATCCATAGATTATTATTATTTCACTATTTATACAGCGCCAGCAAATTCCATAAAGCTGTACAATGGGTGGACTAACAGACATGTAATTGTAACCAGACAAATTGACACACAGGAACGGAGGGGTTGAGGGCCCTGCTCAATGAGCTTACATGCTAGAGGGAGTGAGGTATAGTGACACAAAGGGTATAAGTAGGGGTAATCAAATAATTTGCTAGAAAAGTATTCACTGAGAACTTTGTAGGTTATTTTTGACAGTTGCAGGAGAGGAGTCATTGGGTTGGTGTGAGGGGGGGGGGAGGGGGTGAAAACCCGCTAACAGTTTAAATTATATGCTTTTCTGAAGATGTGTGTTTTCAAAGATTTTTTTGAAGGAGTGGAGACTGGGTGAAAGTGTAGCGGAGAAGAGAAGGGAGTTCCACAGAAAAGATGCAGCCCTGGAGAAGTCTTGGGGACGAGCATCAGATGTTGGGAGTACGGAGAGAGGATAGACGTAGGTCTTCGCAGAACATATTTGTGTATTAGGGAGGTTGGAGCAGCATTAGATCAAGTATAACGATGAGAGAGACAATGCCTGAATCCCACTGGCAATACTTGTCACTCACAATCCCTACTTTATCTTGTGGACTCTTTGGGTTGTGTTGTAATTTCAATGAAATTCTCATTCATTTAGCATTAGTATTTCATAAAGATTACCAGGGTTATTCACTAAAGTAAGAATTCAAAAGGAATTTCAAATTCAAGGTAAAAATAAACGACCTGGAAACATTCTCTAAGTCGGATATGCTTCCAGTTTGGCTTCTTTGGCCTTAAATTTCAAGTTCAGTGTAAATTCTCACTTTAACAAGTAACCCTGTATATCTGTATGAAATACCGAGAAGTGACATGGCCATTTTAATTACTCATGGCTTTCATTAAGCAAAATTGAATCATGCGCAATGACATTACCTTCTTGTAATGGAGATGATAAGAAAAACTCTAAAAATGAGAAGGGGAAAAAAACACAGGTTTACATTAGAACATTCTCTCACTATCATTTTCAGCATATCAGAATACTCTGCATGGATTGTGTCCAAAGGTTTGTTCAATAGCGTGACCTCTTTGTAACTTATCAATTTTTTAGTGATTTGATGTGCTTGTGTTGATGAGAGAGGGAATTACAGCACTGAAAACCGAAGCTCTTCATTCATTCCCCTGCCAAACTAACATGTCATTTTGACGTGCAAATATTCCTGCTATTTATTTCCATAATGACTCGAGGGAAATCCCCACTGACACGTGGGAAAGGTCACTACTAGAAAAAACGCCACCAGTGCGGTGGATTATTTTAGTGATGTGTTATTGGATCAAGGTTTCATTACATTTCATATTTTGTATTTATATAATATGTAAAGCGTTATTTTAGACTGACGTGCTTTAGATGTTTTATTAGATGTATATATCAACGTTTCCTCTACTTTACAGAATATGAATTAGAAAAGTCTGACTTAATAAATATTGTAATTTTTCTTTAGCTTATACTTGCAGTCTTTATTTTGACTTGCTGACATTCCTAAGAAATGCCTACTAAAAAAGAAATCTGTAGGAGACTATATAATATTTCAATTATATTTCAACAAATATACATAGAATCATTTATCTTTGATGTTCTGTGGTTTTGTAGCCATTCACTTACTATTTTTGTAGATTTCATGTATTTTTTTCATCAATACAGCATGACCTGTATCAACCAATAACCGAATAGCATTAGCAGGACAAAACGCAGTAGGCGGGGTTTCTCAACTGTAGGTCGGAGTGCCAGTGACACAATTATAGAGACCATTACCTGTGCCACATACACTTTTTTGCACATGTCCACATGCTTTGCAATGGCTTTGCACTAACTATTTTGGATTTTTTTTTTTCAAGTGTCCATTGTAACAGAACACCAGAGAAAATCTGGGGCAGTGGTTTCATATCAAGACTGCCTCAAATCAGGATCCTGACAAAAACTGGCATTCTATAAATAACACTTCTGTTGCATGTAAGGTTGGCTCACCTACTGGTGAAAATGTTTTAGTCCGTGCAGGATTAACCATGAGGCGACCCTAGATGGCCACCAATAGCCAAAGGTTTAAACAAGGACCTGGAACCATGTATTAGCCGTCCCTATGTGAAGAATGAAAGTGGGGGTCACAAACTGGTACCCAGCCTATGGGATCTTAATTCTTCCGGGTTTCAGTCATTGAAAAATTACATGGTAATACTGTTTGGAACATGAAACTACATCTATATGTTGTGCTTGACAAATTGTTCTCAAATACATACATTATTATTTATTTTTATCATTATACCCCTAATCTGCCTTTAGCACTATGCCTACAACTAAGCAATCTGTTTTATGCTGCATGCAGTCATGTAGCCACCAAATGGTGCGTCAGTGTCCCACAATTCCTGATATGCAGACGTTTTGGGATGCTATAGGTGTCATTCTTGGTTGGACACATTGTACACCCTGTTATCCCATGTTGAAAAAAGGGGAAACGATCTGTTAATCTTTACATTTCCTACCATTTATACCACTTCAAACTTTCCATTTTATTAAATTTTCATGAAACTACCTAAATGTGACCTTGTGAGCGTGTGAATGACAGGTCTATTTTAAATTAAATTAAATAGGATTAGGGATTATTTTCTATAATCAAACAGACAGAGATTGGTTTTAGACCTCAACTCCAATACTTCAATGCAATCAACTCTGCCTTTATATTGCTTATCTGTGTGCTCCATTAAAAAAACCCTTATCCTCTTCCTCTGTTTGATTAATTAAAATCAATGCCATCCTCTATAGCCCTATGATAATAAAAGGATAAGAGTCAGAATTATCATGGCATGGAGTACCTGTCATTATAAATTCCCATTTATTCATTCCAAGGCAGCAAATTACTTATAGTAAAGTCATTTAGTTTATTTTTTAGCTTTGGTCCATTAACCTATTCTTTCCTGCTAATACATTAATTGAGGTTTTAATTTGCAATCGATTTTTTTTTTTTTTTTTTAAACAGCTTCTATGTAAGAATCTTGTTAGAGATCTCTGCCAGAAATCAATGTCATTATAATTAAAATCCCCGGTGATGAGAAAAAGGTTTATGTCAATAAAAATTAACGTTTGCAAGTTGCCAAAACGCAAAATATTTATTCAGCTATGCCATTGTATTCTCCCAGTTATTTGGACAGTGGACATAAAAGCTTTTTATATTAAGTTACTGCAATTGTATTCTCGTGTCATGCTTTCAGAGTTATATAATTTGTCTGGTTTATCATTTTTGAAAGGTTTTAGGATTTTGAAATAATGCATGTAATGTATCTCTATTACAAAATGAGCACTTTATAAGGCGTATTGGTATTAATGACACAGGTAGTCAATGCTTATTGGTATCTATGTTTGTCATATTCTGCCAATACCCTTTTATCTCTAAACAATTCTCTTCCGTCTCCCCATGCCAATCCTGTATCCTAGACTGCTTTTTCTTTCTCCCATACTTTTTTCTATCTCTCCTCACTCCCTTCTGTTCTCCCCTGCAACCTTCTGACTTTTCAGACCTCCTCCAACCCTTTACCGTGCATTGTAGCTGGTTGTATTGCAATAGAGAGCAACCATTCACTCTGGAGTTATTAAAGGGACACTATAGTCACCAGAACAACTACAGTTTATTGAATTTGTTCTGGTGAGTAGAATCATTGCCTTCAGGCTTTTTGCTGTAAACACTGTCTTTTCAGAGAAAATGCAGTGTTTTACATTACAGCCTAGTGATAACTTCACTTGCCATTCCTCAGATGGCTGTTAGAGATCCTTCCTGGGTCATGGCTGCCTTAAATGCATTCAAACATTCAGTGTCTGGGCTGTGTTTGAATCATGCTGGCTCTGCCCGTGATCTGCCTCGTTGTCAGTCTCAGCCAATCCTATGGGGAAGCATTGGATCAGACTACCACTTCTGATGATGTCAGCAGACAGCTTGTTTTTTGAGACAAACAGCATGTAGATCTACAGCTTCAGGCTTGAATACAGTACAATTTTGCTATTTTTAGGAAGGCATGAGAGGCCCAGGGGGCTAGATGGTGGTTTTAACACTATATGGTCAGGAATACCTGTTTGTGTTCCTGACCCTATAGTGATCCTTTAAGAGAAAGAATATGGTGTACAGTGACATTCCCTCCCATCCATAAGCGTGTGTGTGTGTGCTTGCGTGTGCTTGTGTTTGTCTGTGTGTGTGTGTGTGTCTGTGTGTGTGTGTACAAGTAATGTTTTTTGACTGTATATAGACAAATATATTCGCCTTATACATATATTTCCTATAACATTGTGAAATATGCGATCGCCATATATTTAGGTACAAGTGGAAAAAAGAAAAAAAGTCATGATGCTAGATTCCTTTTATCGATGGAGGAGAATAGTCTCAAGAGATACCTGAAAACTTGCTCTGTCTCTGAGCCTGCAGCACAGTAGCTTCATTTCCCTATAACCTTTGGAAAGTCATTGTAACTCAGAGTGCCAAAGGCAAACAAAGACTTGCTGTATGTGAAAATGTGTATTCAAAGCAGCAACGATACTGCCAGTTTATATAAGCATGATATTCATAACAATATGTTTGTTTTGTTGCAGGCACAATGTTAGCTGCATGGTGTGAGCGTGCAATCCAATGTGTGAATAAGTCATGTTCGGCTTTTAGAGAGACTCTGCTAGTAGCTTTGTATACATGACAGGTGTAGAACAAAAGTAATTTATGCACCCTTTTAAAAATAAAGAGAACATATGGGTTAATTCACTGTAGTTAGAGTTTCGAGCATTAACAAAGGAATTCAACATTTATAACATTTATTTATTTATGAAAAAAAAAAAAAAAAGCTCAGCTATTTTTCTGTTTGGACATTTTAAAGGGACACTATAGTCACCCAGACCACTTCAGCTCAATGAAGTGGTCTGGGTGCCAGCTCCCTCAGGATTTAACCCTTCAGATGTAAACATAGCAGTTTCAGAGAAACTGCTATGTTTACATAGCAGGGTTAATCCAACCTCTAGTGGCTGACTTCCTGAACGTCTATAGGAAAGCATTGAGAAATGCTTTCTTTTGGACTGTTTGAATGCGCGCGCTGCACTTGCCACCACTTGCTACATTACGCCACCACTGTCTTTATAGTTTACGATAATGGAAGAGCGGAGAGGCCTTGGAGGAACTGTGGTACTCTTCACAGGGCAGGATTCAGGCATACGCTGAGATTTGTGCGCAGTGGCTAGCTTCAGCCTTTTCAGTGACTTTCAACAACAATTCCTAGGTCTACAACCAAGGCCTGATGTCAAGACTCTGATAATTTCCTTCTCCATGAAAATCTATCTTTTTCCCGTTCCCCTGGGTTTTTTCGGTTCCCAGATTGCCATATACTTTCACACGCTGTATACTTTTACTTTTATGTACATCTACACATGACCATCAGTTCAGGATGTAAATTTGTTACTCCATTTCAGTGGAGTACTTTATCATACTCATATTATAATTTATTATGTGGAATATGTAACTGTGGCATGTATCATTCTAAGTGATCATGAACCTCCAACTCGTTACAAAACATATCTGCTTCTCTTGTATTCTTGAATAGGACTTTTTGAAGTGACGATATGTAGATATTCTCTAATAACTTTACTGCATACCCATGTCAATGACCCTTCCTCTGTAAATCACTAAGAAACCCTAAACAAACAGTAACTAAACAATAAAGAGTATTTTATAGAAACCGAGGGACAAAGTCATGCCAACACGATAACCACGAGATGCAGTGATTATAATGCTTAGAGTTCCACTATAAAGTGAAATAAAAAAATAAAGGATACATTTACTGATTAAAACAGAGAATGAAAAGGGATCTGGTTACTGTATAGCTCAGCTGGAATTACCTCCTTTCATTGCACTCTTCCTCACGTAACACCTGGTCAGTGGAGAAAACTGGATCTATTGCTTTCACCTATATTTAGCCAAACGTCTGTCACCCTTTGTTCTAGATAGAATCTAAAACTATAATTTATCACCAAAGTTGAATTTAAGTTGAAAAAGTTGAATTTAAAAAGGAACTGGTTTTTTTTTCTCCCCTTAAAATCCTGCATTTCGCAGCATAGTACATTACAAAAATAACAAAACAATAAAAGGTATCAATGTTACTTTTTATCAGGGAAAGAAGAACATACAGAACAATAAAACCTACCTACCTGGTTTCCTTGCAGAATATTGTCTTGTCCAAAGCATAACCCTGCCCCTGCTGGCCTTGCTTCTCCACGTGCATCCTGCTGCTATCTCTTTCCAAGATAAACTACACACACGCACCTGGCCATCCACCTTATCTTAAAAGAAATGTGATTAATCAGACTTGGCAACCTTCTTACATTGCTCCATGGTCCAGTTCTGATGCACACGCCCCCATTGAGGGTGCTTTTGCCGGTGGATAGGGGTCATCATGAGCACTGTGATGTGATCAGACCAGACAGTCTAGCCTTTGCTCCCCACGTGCACCTTGATTGCCTATGACCCTGACATCAGCTCACGGGTTTACGTGTTATCCTTTCTTGCACCACTTTTGGTAGGTATTAACCACTGCATACCGAGATGCTCTGACCCAGTCATCTAGCCATCACTACTTGGCCTTTGTCAAAGTCACTCAGATCTGTTCACTTGCCCATTTATCCAACCCATGAAATTCAAGAACTGACTTTTCACTTGCATTCTAATAAACCCCACCCGTTGGCAGTTGCCATTGAAATGATATAATGAATGTTCTTTACTTCACAAATCAGTGGTTTTAATGCTGTGGCTAATCAGTGCATTTACCTATATAGAGGCTCTTAGAAAGAGAGAGAAGACATAAGTATGATGCTATTTAAAATTTTTGATGTATGCAAAGATCTTTTATCAGCCATGATGCAAAGAAGAATGTCTTTCTACACACTGTGCATGATTTGCCTTTAAGAGCACGGTGCACAGAGGCATGTTAGATGTTTATAGCTGTGGATAAATAGAATGTCAGTGCCTGCTGCCCAATTATCCAAGTCTTGTTGTGTCAACATTACTTTTGACCTATAATCCCCTGGGTTCTGCTCAGTGTGCAGCACTTGTGACTCTCAGTCATATAAGGAAACCTTCGTTCCCATGTGCACATTATAGGGCCAGCAAATAGAAATATATGCCTTCTTTGTCATATTAGCTTTGCTATAAGTCGTACGGAAGAAGGATGCTGAAATTATTTGCTTATACTGTGGGGAAATTAAGTAGCTGATTAGCCTAATTTCATATTAAAATTGTAAGAATTATTTATCTTTTTTTTTATTTTTTATTTTTTTTTAATGTATGAGCAATCCCATGAGACACCAGGTTTTAATATACTTTATCTTTTTATATGCTCATTATTTAAATATTTACATAACTAAATAAAATACTCACATTTTTTTTTTTAATATAGCCCTATCAGTAAAGGAATTGCTGGGCAAAAACATTTTACAATAATTGAAAAAAAAAAAAAAAAATAGCCGTAAATATAACCCATTGTGCAGCTGTACATTAAAATATTTTCCACACCTACAGAAGTCAAAGGTGCACCATCTGAATGTGGAGAGACTGCTCACAGAGTGACTAATGATGTGTCATTTATTCTTTTTCTTATATTATTTTACCTCCATGAAAATGTATTTTTTCCATTGTTGTGGACAGAGGTGACAGATCCTGTCTAACTTATTGTTCCAAAGGAAGGATTCATAAAGGGAAATCAAATCAATATCATTTTATATTTTCATTCACTGCAGTTCCGGTAGTCTGCTTTTCATGACATTCTAGGAAAAATATAATATCTAGCGGCTACTAAAGTAAATCCCTTTACCTTATGTCATATCGGTGAATTCACTGCACTCCTCATTGAATTGCAAGCAAATAAGGCATCATACTGTACATTAAGAAGCAATCTGCAATTTCGGGGTGCTCGGTCTTTTAATGATGGTATTTCCTTTGCTCATGCAAGTGCTTAGAATCAATATATCAGGGGTTCTGTTGTTTCTTTATTATTTATTTATTTAAATATTTATTTTGCAATTATGTATAAATCTAAGATAAGTAAATGGAAAGTGACCATACAGTACAGTAATCATTGATCACAAAAGGTCAACTAAATTCTTCGAGAAATGACATTCCACTGCCACGGAAAAGTATGTATAAAAAGGAAAGAAAATGAGGAGTAGATTATCAGTGTACCATACAATACAGATACTAGAGAAGGCTGTACCTTGCGGAGTAACTGTGGATGTAGTTCTAATGTGGAACCATGGTGAAACAATGACTTGTAGGAACCTGTGGATAATGGTAGATACATTATATTTCACCTACATTAGCAAAAGTGAGCAAGAATTTTATTTTATTTTTTTACATCATTGTAAAGGTCCTCAATGAGATATGTTTAACCAATGTGATAAGGATAAGTGGGGAGTATAGATTTTTAGAGTTGTCCCAAGTGCCTTTGGAATAATCTTTTTATTTGTATAAATAGATACAAAGAAGTTTTGAGTTTCTGGCCAAACATTTGAACAGGAGATGGGTTGTGAGAGGGATGTTTAGGAACATTGGGCAGCTTTGTAGTATTGATCTACGTTCCTAACTTCGACTTTCGGTGTATGTAGGGCAGAGGAACTCAGGGCAGAGATTTTCAATTTAAAAAAAAAAGAGCGACGCATTGCCTTCCCTATTGTGCCGGGCACAAATCAATCAGGAAAAACAGTCTCTGGGTTGGTTGACAGATGGGAAGGTGCAGCTTAGCACCTCTATAAAAGTTTCATTGTCTCTTCAAATTTTTATGAAGTGACAAAGAGGGGGCACTGTTAATCTCTAAAGCACCTTAGCAAGCAAGCAGAAGTGCTTTAGTGGTGTTCCTTTAAATAGCATTGTACAAAATTACCACAGCATATAGATAAATGTTAAATATATTATTAATTAATTTAATGAAATGTTATTAATTTCCTGCCAGCGTTCCTGCCAGCACTGGGAATATGGAACTCATATGCCACTTCATAGTTTGGCAATACACACACACACACACACGTGCACACACACGCACACGCACACACACATTGCCACACTATGAAGTATATATATTTGTGCATTCTGTTTCAAATGGATTGCAATATATCAGAATTGTAGGTAATCAGTATGGCCAAATTTTTTTTCATAATTCAGATTTCCTTCTTTGGTGCCAAATAAAATATTTATGGGTAAAAAGGATGATTAGGGGGCAGGCAATAAATACTGATTTTATTCACAACTGAAGTGAGAAATGACCAATGGAGGGAAGAAAGGAAAAGCAGTAAAAAAAAAAAATCTATGCAAAAAAAGGAAATGTTGCTCAAAAAATCAAAAAGTATTTAATGGACAGTGTAAACAAAAAATATTAAAGGCAATCAATTAGTGCATCACTTCACATGAAAATCCATCTATATGCACAAATATTTTATTGGTCAGAAAAACCTGAATTCATATTATATACACTATTTACTGTACAAATAGAGTTCATAATCCATACATCATATATATAGATCAAAAAACAACAATGGTTCATCCGAAAGACTTGATCATGAAAAATGATGTACAAACATCAGAACAAATTCATCAAAAACTATTTTTTGAAGAGTTCATCAAACCTGGATCCTGGGCATATTATGGATCAAAGTTAAGTGAAACATGCTTGTGATACATCCTACCATACTCCGTCCTAATTATAAGGAATATAGTTAGTCCTGCCTAAAATGGTAGCAGAGTCTCTAGAAAAGACAAAAAATAATTAAATACTGCAGGAAACAAAAACTTGAAAAAAAAAAAAAGCGTCTCTATATGTATTTTGGAGTGCGATATCATTCCTTTTTTTTGCATATTTTCATGTTGGGGTTAATATAGGTGGGTAACCCTGATACCAGCACCCTTCTGCAGGTTCGAGTGCCAACATACATTTATATTTTTCTTTTTAAAAAAATCTATATTTATGTATTACATATTTAATATATTTATAAATTCGAATTTTGTTTTACTGCTCCTTCTTTTTTCACTTTTATTGGTTACTTCTTACTTGAGCTGTGAAATAAAAGGCGTGAAAATTTTATTAGCATAGCACATTGCACTTCCTGTTGTTTGCTTTATCAATACAGTTTTAAGATAAGCTCAATATAAGTTTAAATACATTGTTTATTCTTCAGTAAAAGCCTTCAACATTGAAAAGTAATTGTTTCCTACGTCAACACACAAGGTATTTAATAAGAGAAAACATTAATTAAAATATATTTTTGTATTATTTTTATTAAATGTGTTCCTATTGGCCTTTAGTATATTGGGTCCCTTTAAAAAATAAATAATTTGCCATTAATCGTAGCTTTATTCTAGTGCTGGGACAGAATCTTCACAGCCGTCCAGTGTAAGGAGTGACAGGGGAGTTTTGGGGGGACGGGATGATCAGCACCTTAGGGACTGCATCTTGTGTGATGTATGGGGCATACATTAAGTATATGTATAAACATATGCATACATGTGCAGTTGGAGGGATATATATATATATATATATACAAAAAGAGAAGCCTTGCACTCCTACTTACGATTTTAGTGACCCGGTACTCGATTGCACTATTCAATATAAGTAAACGATAATCAGCACTCCCAGGTATTTGTAGAAAAAAACTTCTATTTATTCCAAGTAAAAGTCAACGTTTCAGTTCCTCTAGGGAACTTTCATCAGGACAGCAAGCAACAAACAAATGATGCAGAAACTGTGTTTAAATAAGAACAACATTGAAGACAAACTTACAGATCAGCTGTGTATAAGGGGCCGGACTTTCCAATTACCACACTCTCGGGCTGACACCATCTGCAGTCAATGTTTCATTAAGCATCGCTTACTTCCGTGTATACACTGGTTGCCAAGGTGAGTCTGACGCCAAGCGCCAGGCTTCCACTCATTGGCTGACTCTCCCAGCGATAGCGTTACGTGTAACACCGGTGGTTCATGCGCATGCGTGTAAAACAAAGGACTTCGATATAGTGTCCACAACCCGATGTGGATTTGAAATATGTCCATTTCCCACATCAAATACTTGATAATATTATACCTCCATGCAGTGAGGATCCACCCCTATCCTGCATGGCATACCTGGTCATTCCGATCACCGAGCGAACAGGTCAACACCACCTAAGGTCAAAGTCTCGTCGAGCGCTGTATACTTCCGTATGCGGGCTGGTCGCCAAGGTGATAATGACGCTATGCGCCTAACTTTCCCCCATTGGCTGATTCTCCAAGCTCCTGCATTACCTGTAACCACGGAGATTCAAGCGCATGCGTATGAGACAGACCTTCGATTTAGTGTTGATTCCCGGAACGGGTTTGAAATTTGACCAGATACTGGTAGTTTGTCTTCAATGTTGTTCTTATTTAAACACAGTTTCTGCATCATTTGTTTGTTGCTTGCTGTCCTGATGAAAGTTCCCTAGAGGAACTGAAACGTTGACTTTTACTTGGAATAAATAGAAGTTTTTTTCTACAAATACCTGGGAGTGCTGATTATCGTTTACTTATATTGAATAGTGCAATCGAGCACCGGGTCACTAAAATCGTAAGTAGGAGTGCAAGGCTTCTCTTTTTGTTTATACACCAGAGTGTCTTGGCACAACACTCAGCCTATGCAGCCACTATTATCCGCTGGGAAGGATATACAGACTATATAGACTTTGTATAAGGACGACAACATTGCTGTATCTTTTGTTTTTAACTTGAAAATTTTTTTTTGTGCTGAAGTATTCGTTTGATGTGTATTATCTACTAACTGCATTTAATGTATATGGACAAACATCATCCGGAAGCCACAATTCGAAGGATTAAGCTATAACAGGATTGGCATAATATGAAATTGGGATCCTAAGATTTGTTAATAGAAAGCTCTCTCCCATATCTCTTTTGAAACTAAGCCTTTCTCTGTGGCTTGGCTGGTAATCAGGAGCTTGTTGGCTGTATACTCAATCAGCATATTTAGTTATTGCCCTTTAAGGGGCCTCCGGCACTATATTAATCAAGTATTCGTTGGATCACCATATTTTTTCTGGATTTAGAGATTTTTTATAAATCAATAAAAGTTAAGTCTTATTTAAAAATATTTTTTTGGAAAATCCGCCACATAGATCTTGGATCTCCCTAACACCTTTCCGCTTGCCGAATTGGTAGAATATCATCCTTCCTTATTTGCAACACCAAGATGGAAAGTTATGGGGACACTACAGGTGAGGATTCGTCTCAAATGGAGACATTACAATTTACAGATGAACAAGCCCAAAATATTTTATGGGACACCTCTAGCTTGGAGCTTCCCACTACAATTACCATCAAAGATGTTTACTTTAAATTACTAAAATTAAAGAAGAGAGAAGTTGACTTGGACCTTCATGGCCTGTTTTTATCAGACTATCACAAGGCCAAACAAATCCCGAGGGGGTTCAGAATACAGAACGTACCTACCATTGGAAGAATGAAACCTAAAGTGAGAAGAAATTGGACATCTGTCCTTAATAAATGCTCCTTGGATCTGATGTTGGTCATAATCCAGGACGTTAAGGAGGACTTACAAGATGTCCGAATTAAGATACAACAGATAGAAAGCGAGCATGCTGTGCTCCTCAACTCACAAGAAGGCATTGGTCAACAACTTAAACTAAATGACGATATTCTAAAATACAAAAACCAACTAGTAAAGTTTAAACGGCAAAAGATGGAGAGGGCTAGAATGGACTATAGTGAGAATCAAGTATATAGATGGTTGATGGGGGATCAAAGACAGAGACCCAGACGCTTCCGTAAAAGAATCATCAAACCTAACGTCTCCACTATAGATGTCACCTCGGGAGAGTCGGCCTCAGAGAATGAGGGATCTTCATTGCAAAAGTCGGTCACTTTTTTAGGGATAAGCGACCAAACAGAAACGACATCTCCTCCACGCAAAATCACCAGGAGTACGTTGAGAAACGAAAGAGACATGTCACACGGAGGGGCCAGAGGGGGCATCCCCACTGGACTCAGGGACAAACCACCCCTCCGGAAGTAATTCCGGTCTTTAACTTGTCGGATAGGGAGCTGTCAAGGGAAGAAATTGACATCTTGAATAAGGGTCTCTCCTACATCCCCACCACATTACCTAACCAGTTTCTATGGGATGTGGAACTTTTCAAATTTGGTAGAACTTTAAGATTAAAAGATTTTTTTCATAAGCCACAAGAAGATCAACCATTGGAACAAGAGCAGGGTACCATGCATAGATTTAAAACTGCGAGTAAATTTGACCCACCCGTTTGTCATTCCACCATCAAAACTTTTCTTACATTAATGAAAACTGAAACGGAGGAAATAGTAGTCAATCAGCGTCCAACACACTCTAACCTCTCAATGAAACAGAGAGGGATCATCCGACAACTATCTCAAGATGCCTCTATCATAATTCGACCGGCGGATAAAGGAGGAGGAATTGTGATACAAAATTATAAGGATTATGCTCTGGAGATATACAAACAGCTAGAAGACACAAACACATATCAAGTCCTTAAAGGTGACCCTACGAAAGAGATAGCACAGAAAATTCATGAAACTCTGAAATTTGGATTGACGGCAGGATTCATTGATATACAATTATCACAGTTTCTGGAGAAAAGAAATCCCCGGATACCTGTCATCTATACTCTTCCGAAAATCCATAAGCATCCCTCTAAGCCTCCCGGAAGACCGATTGTATCGGCAGTGGATGGAATTTTAGAGCCTATCGCTAAATACCTGGACTTCTTGTTTAAATCACCGGTCTATGCAATTCCTACATGCATAAGAGACACGGCACAATTGATAGAAGAGCTTAAAAAGATAAAATCTTTTAATGAACAAATCACTCTAATCACTCTCGATGTCTCCAGCTTGTACACAGTGATACCCCATGATGGGGGCATTGAGGCTATGAGAGAACTACTATGTGAGACTGAACACTATCGAGGTCCCCCAATAGAGTTCACGTTGGATCTGTTAGCCCTGGCTTTGGAAAACAATTACTTTAGATTTGAAACCAAGTGGTATCTACAAAAAGCGGGTACGTCCATGGGGGCGGCTATGGCCCCCATGTACGCTAACTCATATATGTACCAGTATGAGAGGGAGCATATCCTCACGAAATACTCAGGACACATTCTCAAGTATTTTCGATACATAGATGATATTTTAATCCTATGGAGGGGTGGTCCTGAGGATGCAACAAAATTTGTTGAAAATATTAATGGGTTGGAATCACCAATTAGAGTCACATCAAATATCAGCAGTGAGAAAATACAATACCTTGATCTAGAGATTATACTCGACCAAGGAATAATAGAATATCAATTATATACTAAACCCACGGACCGAAACACCTTACTTCATTATGAGAGTGCGCATCCTAAACATGTGAGGGACTCTTTGCCTTATTCACAATTTCTGAGAGTCATCAGAAATAACTCCAGGGTTGCCCAGCGCGAAGTACAGTTACAACAAATGTACAACAAATTTTTAATTAGAGGTTACACACGGAAAATCTTGGATAGAGCGCTTAAGAGAGTGAGGGACCATACAACAGAGAAAGCTAAGCAATCAAGTGACAGCAAATCAAGGATCCCTTTCCCGATGACATACAACACTTCCACTACTAGAGTTTGTCAAACAGTGACCAAGAATTGGCATATGATGGAAAAAGACCCTAGTCTCCCGGAAAGCTTCCGTAAGAAACCAATGTTTTCTTACAAAAACAGCAGGAGCCTGAGAAATCTGCTGGTCCACACGGACCCGATTCAAAGTTACATGCCCACTAATAAGAATACCATTAATAACGGATGTGTGAGATGCTTGGGGTGCGTCACATGTGGACACCTCATTCCATGTAAGAGCTTTAATCATCCACACACGGGTCAGGTATTCAAGATTCAACATAGGATAAGTTGCCGAACAGACTTCGTAATATATAAATTATCATGCCCATGTGGACTGAACTATGTGGGCAAGACAGAAACTGCCCTATGTGAACGTATAAGGGGCCACAGGTCGAGCATCCGCCTTGCCTATAGGGATAAAAAGTCGGACAAACCAGTGGCACGCCACTTTTTGGATAAGGGCCATCCTTTAGCAACACTGAAATGTGTAGCGATTGACCATCTTCCTCCTTCTAGGAGAGGAGGCAACAGACAGGAAAAATTGCTACAGAAAGAGACGTGGTGGATCAAAAAATTGGGGACTCTTGCTCCCGATGGACTCAATGAAAAATTATCGTATATCTCTTTTCTTTAAACATATGGGTCCTAATAGGAGAACTTTGTACGAATTTCTTTTCTAATATTATGTGTTAGTTTTAGTGCTGGACTTTTTAAATTTTCACCATTATTGTATATTCGATCATGGTTTTTCTAGTTTAGAACACATTGATACATCTTTGTGCATGACAGACCATAAAACAGATGCTGATTTATGCATCAGTTAATTAGAGTTTAACCGGAGCCTGGACTCCCCCCCCCCGTATCCTCTTTCCTAATGTAGGATCACTATAGATTCTTTATTTGATAGAAATGGAGATTATTGTCATTATTGACATTCTCCAGTATTATTTATTTATTATTGCCATTCATATTGTATCATCACAAGTTGTGATAGAGGTGGGCATGGTATGGCCACAGGCTATATGTACATAGTTTTGCACATTACAGCACTAGTATTTTTGAATTTTATTTTTCACGTTTACTCACCTTTTGTACAGTTCATAGGAAACAAGAGACACTGATTATTAGCGGTCGTGTATTACACGTCTAATAGAACCCAATTATTGGTGGGTTTTATCATACTTTATTGCACTTATTTCTTAGTACCTTTTGGACCACTGTGATTACTTATCCTGATCACTTGAGCGCAGGTTATAAGGCACACATCAGAGATATTGTTGTTTAAGTTTTTCTATTTTCACAGTCCGCAGAAATAGTTTATTATCTATTTCATACACGTTATTATGACAACACAGGATTAGGGATAGGGGCTGTTTTGAACATAGAGGATACGGTATGGGAAGGGAGGATGGTTATATATCTGTATATTTACATGATGTTATCTAATATTTGATGTAGTATCTGGTCAAATTTCAAACCCGTTCCGGGAATCAACACTAAATCGAAGGTCTGTCTCATACGCATGCGCTTGAATCTCCGTGGTTACAGGTAATGCAGGAGCTTGGAGAATCAGCCAATGGGGGAAAGTTAGGCGCATAGCGTCATTATCACCTTGGCGACCAGCCCGCATACGGAAGTATACAGCGCTCGACGAGACTTTGACCTTAGGTGGTGTTGACCTGTTCGCTCGGTGATCGGAATGACCAGGTATGCCATGCAGGATAGGGGTGGATCCTCACTGCATGGAGGTATAATATTATCAAGTATTTGATGTGGGAAATGGACATATTTCAAATCCACATCGGGTTGTGGACACTATATCGAAGTCCTTTGTTTTACACGCATGCGCATGAACCACCGGTGTTACACGTAACGCTATCGCTGGGAGAGTCAGCCAATGAGTGGAAGCCTGGCGCTTGGCGTCAGACTCACCTTGGCAACCAGTGTATACACGGAAGTAAGCGATGCTTAATGAAACATTGACTGCAGATGGTGTCAGCCCGAGAGTGTGGTAATTGGAAAGTCCGGCCCCTTATACACAGCTGATCTGTAAGTTTGTCTTCAATGTTGTTCTTATTTAAACACAGTTTCTGCATCATTTGTTTGTTGCTTGCTGTCCTGATGAAAGTTCCCTAGAGGAACTGAAACGTTGACTTTTACTTGGAATAAATAGAAGTTTTTTTCTACAAATACCTGGGAGTGCTGATTATCGTTTACTTATATATATATATATATATATATGTGTGTGTGTGTGTGTGTGTATGTATATATGTACATGCAATTGTATTATATGTTTTATATTTTTGAAAATGTGTATATGCATAATTATTCACTGTGTATTTTTTTAACTCTACCTTAAAGTGCAATGCCCTCCACTAACTCTCAAAATATTTTAATTCCTTCTAGAAAAATTATATTCATTTTCTCTATTTTTTTTCTTCCTACACTAAAAAAATCTGTGTACAATCTGTTCTAATGTTGCTTTATCTCTTGTATAACAACCCAGCTTTTAATTGCAAGTGCCACTTTGTTCATAATCACTTTAGCTTGTGTAAGGGGAGGATCTCCTGAAATGTTCAATTTAAAAACAGCAATATGGGACTCGCCCATAAAAGGTAGTCTTAAAGGCTTGGAAAGTCCCTTAAAAGCATTTAATCCTTTGTTGCTACAAATAATAAAAATAAAGATAAACATAAATAAGGAAATGAATACACCCCTTCTTAACCCCTTCAGGACCGGCCTGTTTTTGCGATGTTTGTACGTTAAGGACCAGAGCAGTTTTAACACTTTTGTGGTGTTTGTGTTTAGCTGTAATTTTCTGCTCTCTCATTTACGGTTCCCATACAAGTTATATATTGTTTTTTTCAAGACAAGAAGGGCTTTCTTTACATACCAGTATTTATATTATGTCATATATTGTATTTAAAAAAAATAATGAAATATGGTGAAAAATAAAAAAAAAAAACATGTTTTTGGACTTTTACTTGAAAAATCTTTTACTTATCTACAAAAGCTAATGAAAAAAACTGCTAAATAGATTCAAAATTTTGTCCCGAGTTTAAAAACACCCAGTGTTTACATGCTTTATTGCTTTTTTTTGCAAGTTATAGGCCTATAAATACAAGTAGGAAATTGCTGTTTCAATATATATATATTTTAAATGTATCAATAGTGACATTGTTACACCGTTATCTGTCATAAATCCCCGAAACACACCTAACATGTACATATTTTTTAAAGTAGACAACCCAGGGTATTTAAAATGGGGTATGTCCAGTCTTTTTTAGTAGCCACCTAGTCACAAACACTGGCCAAAGTTAGCATTTATATTTGTTTGTGTGTTAAAAATGCAAAAACCGCTAACTTTGGCCGGTGTTTGTGACTAAGTGGCTACTAAAAAAGGCTGAACATACCCCATTTGCAATACCTTGGGTTGTCTTCTTTTGTAAATGGTATGCCATCATGGGGCTAATTCTCATTCCTTGGCTACCATACGCTGTCAAAGGCAACCTAACCAATCTGACAAATTTCAATAAAAAAAATCAAGCCTTATATTTGACCCTGTAACTTTCACAAACACTATAAAACCTCTACATGTGGGGTACTGTTATACTCAGGAGACTTCGCTGAACACAAATATTAGTGTATCAGAACAGTAAAATATATCACAGCAATAATATCCTCAGTGAAAGAGCTGTTTGTGTGTGAAAAATGCAAAAAACTTCACTTTCACTGACAATATCATCGCTGTGATATGTTTTACTGTTTTGAAACACTAATATTTGTGTTCAGCGAAGTCTCCCGAGTAAAACAGTACCCCCATGTACAGGATTTAGGGTGTCATAGAAAGTTACAGGGTTAAGCACAGTGCTAGCAAATTAAATTATCTGGACTTTTGGCCTGGGTTGGCAGGCAGGTCCCTCAAATTGCAATCATTAAAATTACTTAATTAGGTAAAAATATTACATAAATATGCACGTAGAATTTTAATATATATACATATTTATATATTTGACGTCTACGTGTATATTTATGAAATTATTAATGTAATTTTGTATGTGGACATATGTATATTTCGTATTATTTTTATTTATTTATTTATACATAGATATATATATCATTACATTCTAAGTGTATTTTGATATAAATATATATATATCAATATCAAAATACTGTTAGAATAAAATTGAATATATATATATAATTTTTTTTTAATTATTAAAAATTATTTTTATTTTTTGTTATTTATTTTTATTAACATATTATTTGTATTTTATAATAATATATATATACCATATATATAGTTATTATATATATTGTATATATTTGTGTGTAATTTAAATATAAGTGTATTTTTATATTAATATACGTATATATAAATATAAAAATACACTTAGTGTGACATTATATATATGATACATATACATATATTATATATATAGATATAATACATGTATATATATCATATATATATATACACATATTATAATTTTTTTTACACTGATTGTTTTTTTTTTTAACTTTATTTCTGATTTTTCACTTGCAGGGAGACTGCCTGTCAGCACAGACAGTCCCCCTGCAGGCAGATACAAAGACCCCTATTGCGGTCATGTGATCGAGTGATCACATGGCCGTGGGGTCCTGATCTGCCGAGGGGGGACTGCCCGGGCAGACAGGCAGTCCCCCTGGACCGGGAGGAGAGCTGATCGCCGCCGTGGGACCGACGGCGATCAGGTAAGTAGCCCAAAACCGTTATGACGGTTCAGGACCGTCAGCGGTCCAAACGCACGTTTTACCGCTGACGGTCCTGAACCGTCAGCGGTCCTGAAGGGGTTAAGGAAAGTGAAACATGACATGTAACCTTGACTAGTGGTTAGTGGTAGGCAAGGGATCAGAATCACATTTTTACAGGGAAGAGGGACAGAAAACGAATGACAGCTGTGTCTGAGGCTCAATTACTTAAATTACTACAAGATACAAAATACCAATTGAAATAGGTGACAGCTGCTAAGAGGGATACAAACTGTATCTAACCAATGAGTTAACAACTATCCCTTATAATGACAGTATGTTTAGTTGTATGAAATTAAAAGGTACATTTCTCTAAAGACTGTCTAAGGTCAAAGAGAATTACAAACATATAATGTAATAAAAATAGCACATAAGTGGTGACAAACTACGCAGGTGCTTACAAACTGATTAGTGTAATTTTGTATCCATCTTAGTTAACCGTCAATGCCCTCTACTCGTAGTGCAAAAAGACCCTTCTGTCACTTATGGTCACTTACCTGGGTCCAGCGCCAATGTCCCTTGGCGCTGGCTCGGGTCTGTCTTCGCTCCTCCACCGCGGTCGCATTAGGATTTCCACATGGGAAAGCATTACAGAGTACTTTCCTGAGGGCTTTTGGGTGACTCTGGACGTCCCCATACATAGCGTGAGGATGTCCAGCAGACTAACGACATGGAAGTCCCTTTAGTGGCTACCAATGTAAAGATTATATTCTGATCATTTGCCTCCTGTTACCCACTAGTCAAGGTTACACGTACTGTTTCAGTTTTCTCACGAAGAGGTGTATTCATTTGCTTTTTTAAGTTTATTTTTCCTTTTATTATTTGTAGCTGTGGTAGTGACAAAGAATTAAAATGTTTTTTTTTTTTATTAGGGTTTTTCCAAATCTTTAGGACTACATATTATTTATTAAATTATTACATTATTTATGTTCTTTTTTTTATTTGTATCGGTGGTTATTTGTTAAGGATTAAATACAGGATTACAATTTGTTTTTGTTTTTTATATTGTTGATGTCCCAAATCTTTTTCCCGTTTTCTCCTGAAACCTTGTAGTTCCAAAATTCTGTTGGGTAAAATAGATATTGCAAGATGCTACGATTATCTATTATTTGACATCTGCATCACTGGACTTAACCCCTTAAGGACCAAACTTCTTGAATAAAAGGGAATTATGACATGTCACACATGTCGTGTGTCCTTAAGGGATTAAAGTGCCTTGCAAAAGTATTCACTCCCCTTGGCATTTTTCATGTTTTGTTGCCTCAAAAACTGGAATTAACATGGATTGTTTGAGAATTTGCATAATTTAATTTACAGAACATGTCCACAACTTTGAAGATTTGTTTTTATATATATTTGTGAAGCAAACAACAAATAGGACAAAATAACAGAAAAAGTAAATGTGCATAACTATTCACCCCCCTAAAGTTAGTACTTTGTAGAGCCACCATTTGCGGCAATAGCAGCTCTAAGTCGCATTGGATAAGTCTCTATTAGCTTGCCACATCTTACCACTGGGAATTTTGCCAATTCCTCCTTGCAAAACTGCTCCAGCTCCTTCAAGTTGGATGGTTTGCACTTGTGAACAGCAATCTTTAAGTCTATTGGATTGAGGTCTGGGCTTTGACTAGGCCATGCCAACACATTTACATGTTTACCCTTAAACCACTCAAGTGTTGCTTTAGCAGTGTATTTGGGGTCATTGTCCTGCCTGAAGGTGAACCTCCATCCTAGCCTCAAATCACGCACAGAGTGGTACATATTTTGCTCAAGAATATCCCTGTATTTAGCACCATCCATCTTTCCCTCAACTCTGACCAGTTTCCCAGTCCCGGCTGCTGAAAAACATCCCTGCTCCTGTTTCACTGTGGGGATGGTGTTCTTTGGGTGATGTGATATGTTAGGTTTGCACCAGACATAGCATTTTCTTTGATGGCCGAAAAGTTCCTTTTTAGTCTCATCAGACCAGAGCATCTTCCTCAATACATTTTGGGAGTCTCCCACATGCCTTTTGGCAAACTCAAAACGTGCCATTTTGTTTTTTGCTGAAAGTAATGGCTTTCTTCTGGCCACTCTGCCATAAAGCCCAGCTCTATGGAGCGTACGGCTTATTGTTGTCCTATGTACAGATACATCAGTCTCTGCTGTGGAACTCTGCAGCTCCTCCAGGGTTACCTTAGGTCTCTGTGCTGCCTCTCTGATTAATGCCCTCCTTGCCCGGTCTGTAAGTTTTGGTGGGTGGCCGTCTCTTGGCAGGTTTGCTGTTGTGCCATGTTCTTTCCATTTGGTTATGATATATTTGATGGTGCTCCTGGGGATCATCAAAGAATTGGCTATTTTTTTATAACCCAACCCTGACTTGTACTTCTCAACAACATCGTCCCTTACTTGTTTGGAGAGTTCTTTGGTCTTCATGGCAGTGTTTGGTTAGTGGTGCCTCTTGCTTAAGTGTTGCAGCCTCTGGGGCCTTTCAAAAAAGATGTGTATATGTAATGACAGATCATGTGACACTTAGATTTCCCACAGGTGGACATCATTTCACTAATTATGTGACTTCAGAAGGTAATTGGTTGCACCAGAGCTTTTTATGGGCTTCCTAACAAAGGGGGTGAATACATACGCACATGCCAATTTTCTGCTTTCTATTTCTGAAAAATAGTTTTATGTATATATATTCCTTATTTCACTTCATCAACTTAGACTATTGTGTTCTGATCCATCACATAAAATTCAGATTAATAAAGCATTTCATTTAAGGCTGTAATGTAACAAATTGGTAAAAAGTCGAGGGGAGTGAATACTTTTGCAAGGCACTGTATATGGCTACAATTTCAGCTTCATCTTTTGGATGAAGTAATTGTAATGTCTGGAGGTCCTGGGCGCCATCTTACTTTATGGGCTAAACCAGCTGAAAACTTGTTGTCCCAATGCCCATCTGCTCGGCCTCTTTGCCGCCTCCTCTACCCCAAGCACTAATATGGAAGATTTTCTTTTGGTCGCTTATGATAAACAGACAGTGTCAGCTGGTGCTCTCGGCTTATCACTGGCTTCCAAAGCTCTTCAAATTAGATGTTCCATATTTTGTTAGATAGATTTGTTATTGTTTAGAAGATCATCACCAATTGTGTCAATTGCATCAATTAATGTTTATAAACTGATCATTTTTAGAATATTGTGCTTTTTATGACTACATTTCATCATTTATATTGTATATTAGGATCATTTAGTGAACATATTGATCTGTGTGAAGGTTTATATCCTGGGAGAATAGTGATCTGCGAAAGAATACTATGCTGCTTGTTACAAAATATATATTAATGTGGTACCTAAAATGTAATTAGAAAGTATCATACAGCTTTAAATAGTGTTTCAATTCTTGGTGTACACATTTTATTTTTTTGTACTGAATTTGCATCACCCCCATTAGTCTTCCTCCTCATATAAAAAATTTGTTGTAATTTATTTAAATGCTGTTATACGAATGTGCTTATGGAAGTATTCATCACTTATTATTCTATATTTTTGTGCTGCTTTTATCCTTTTTATGGAGTCTTGCAATGATTTCCTTGAGGTCAATGGAGAGATTGTTTAGTTACATTTCTCCTCTGTGAAGATACTAGGAGTTTAACCAAATTCATCATTGTATTTGGGTTTGGCTAAAAGAGGACAGTGTATAAACATTTGTGGTTTTGAATATACTGTTGACTTGTTCAGGTTTTTGGGAAGTTGCCATTTAGTGATGTGGCCTCTTTTTTCTAAATTTGGATGGTGTGTTTTAACAGTGCCTACACACCTTTAAATAGATGTGTTCACCTTCACCTTGTAACCTGTGACTAAGTGTGGGTGTATAACATAAAACACGAAAGGAGGTGTAGGTGTCCATGGAATGCCAAGTTTGGTCTCCTGATCTTGAGTCTGGATATGCAACAATAACGTAAAAGGTTTTATTTTTGAGCCACACCATCGTTTTGAGCCACGCCACCGTTTTATGGTTGGAATCTCTTGGACCCATTTCGATGGCACCTCCTATTGAGCTGCCCTGCCTTTAAATGCCCAGGCCAAATTTTAGTGTTTTTTTTTTTAACAAATCCAGCCTTTTAACTCACTATTGCTTTGACCTGAAGAAATTGTCATCTCTGGGAACTCAAAGACATGAGCGATGAGCGGTGTAGACCTATTTCCCTCAATTTTGCCACAGGAATTAATGAGAGAATGCAGCCTGGTTTGCTTTCTTTCTTATAAAGAATAAGAGCTTTAATGAGATCACAAAGAACTGACAGAAATCAAACCAGGCGTCCCGGGTGAATGCATTCCTGTCTCCGTGAGACCTTCTTCATTCTCTCAGCCTGCTGTACTCTACCTCCCCCAAACCCACGGCAAAGAAAACACAATTTAAAAAAGAAAAAAAATATTAAAAAACATATTTTTATGGTCTAAAGAAAAAAAAATATGGGTGTAAAACTATAAAATTACTTCGTTTTTTTCCAGTAAATTAACCTATATAATTGTTAGGCTGCGGTACTATGTCAAATGCTTTATATGACTATGACTTGAACAACCGTAATGTATATACAATAGACTATGCCAAAAACTGGCCTTTGTTTAAAAACGTATTAAAACACAGTACATACATAGTATTGTTTTAAGTAGGTAGGGTAGATTAATAAGTATTGCTTAGAAAATATTGCATGGTAATAAAAATAAATCTGAACAACTCGGGAAAGAAAACACACCCATTGCCACACTAAACATTGGAATGTGGATGTAAGCACAATTCTTTGTGCAATCCATTTTAAGTACCTAGACGAAATTATATGGCCCTGCTTTACGGTTCATTTTAATTATATTTGTATCAAAAGTCCAATAATTTAGTTTTATTTTGGATTTCTTGTGCATCGTTTTTGGTGTACTCCTACAGATTTTAGGTTATTGTTAAGTATGTGGATATAGTTTTTTTAATAAGAAAGATAAACATGATGCCAATAAAATGCTAATGTGTAATGCAACACAACACATGGAACTATTCACCCGTAAAATAAGAGAGATTAAGTCATTTCTCCGATGGGTGCGGCCAGTGTGAAATATCTGGAATTAAAAAAACAAAAGAGCTCACTAGTATTGAATATTGTTGAAACTGACTTCCCAGAGCTTATGTTTGCAAATAATTGTGCAATATCTTCATCTGGTTAGCTGCATATTATATCCATGGACATTTTGTTATAATTGTATCAAGCTAATCCTGGCGGATTGCAAACGTTTGGGGAAAGTAGAATTTTTGCAAGAGTCTCCAGGTGGGAAACAGAGGAGGTCATGGTAGAAATTTGAAATTGTGACCAAGGAATAAATAAGGTCATAGTCAGAGTCTGGAACAGGCACCTGGTAACATAAATGAGATAACAGACAACAAATATCATAAATAAAGTCACAGGTCAGCATGCACAAGAACTGCCATAAACAATAGTATAGTCTGGGAGTAACTTCCACCCTCAGGGTAGTAATAAAGGGTTAGTTTACATGATTAGAAAAGTAAAGTTTAAAGAGAGTAGAATGTCTATTAAATAGAGGTCGAACCACAATGACTTTGCAAGAGATTTGCACAATGTCATGGGAGAAAATCTCCAAGTTGCCTATTCACTACAGGCCAGTCAGTCACCGAATGCAACCAACTCTTACAGGCGGAGTCGTTTTATGTGTAATTAGAAAATTTAAAAATAGATTTATTACAAAACTAGCAAGTGATTTATTAACTGCGCTTCACACTGGAAGCTGGATCCATTGTTCTGGTTAGATATTTCAGGCTAAATGGACTAGATGTTCTCCCCAGAAAAACAAGCAAAGGGACAAACAAACACACAGAGTTGTTAATTAAAGTGAGCATTCAAAATGAGTTTCAAATTTAAAGGAACCATATAGTGTTAGGAAAACAAAAACCTGTAATTCTGACGCTATATTGCCTTAATTAGAATCGGGGCTCAATTTTGATTTATGCTCCATGTGTGCAATAAAAATGAGCAAAAAAGGTTTAACTTACATTTTTTTCAGTCCCAACACTTCTTCAGTGCTGCTGCGCATTTCACCTTCGGTGACATCATTGCAGAGGCATGGCTTCCTTATTGATCATCCAATTCGCCTTATACAGAAACATGGGAGACAATATGTGTCTGCACTGCGACTGCTCCATGCCCATCCACTAAACAATGACAAAATACATTCTGCAGTTACATTGGCTCTCAGGTCCAGGACACTCTTACATACAGTAATATAATCCATCCCCTGTCTTTGGAGATAATTGAGTCAAGCACTATACTAAACTCAATTATCTCCGAACACAAAAAACACGAATTTTCATAAAACCCAGAAAGTACCCCAAACTGCATGGAAACCCCACAAAAGTTATATCCCCTGATAGCCCTGATTTGGGGGACCAACATATTCTAAAATCACCCAGATCAGTTCAGGAGTTCGGGCGTTCCATGGAAGTCTTAATTTGACCAACCGCACACGAGGCTCCTGCCCAGAAATTGTTCCATGAAATTAAGCTGTGCAGCCGGTCTATTTCAAAAAGTTTAAAAACCGAACAAATCCACGAACGGTTCCCCTGTCTCATAGGTAGCATTTTTTCCCCTAGTTTGTGGGCACAAACCTACTGAGTAGCGCTCTCATGGTTGGTCGGTGAAAGGAAGCAGGCGTTTGCAAAGTTGACCGGCAGAAAATTGAGTGTTTGATTTTAGTTCAAGACAGTCGACGACCAAGTCCTGCTGCCTCCTTTCGTGAGAACAAGATGGCCACCATTTTCTCCTGCACATTGCGTTCAGCTATACAAACGGCAGCCACACAGAGAGAGCACTTAATTTGCGGTCTGCTTTATAGTTAATGAGCCAGGGGGATGGTCGGTGTTTGGTAGTTTTATCTACCGAACGAGGAAAATCAAAGGTAATGAAACAAAAGGTGTAGTTTCTTCACAGTGTTTATCTGAGTGCGTGTGTATCTGAATGTATGTGCTAGTGTGTGGGTATCTGTGTATGTATGTGTGAGTGTGTGTGTATCTGAGTGTCAGTGTGCATCTGAGTGTGTGTGCTAGTGTGTGTATCTATATGTCAGTGTGTGTATCTGAGTGTATGTGCCAGTGTGTGTGTCAGTGTGTGTATCTCTATGTCAGTGTGTGTATCTGAGTGTGTATGCTAGTGTCTGTATCTGTATGTCAGTGTGTGTATCTGGGGGATGAGGGGCAGCGCAGTAGCTTGTGAAGTCACCTCCCTAAAATGCATTTTTGCATGTTGGGATGTCTGGTATCAGAGTTTGTGTGTATGTGCCAGTGTGAGTATCAGAGTGTGTGCCTGCCAGTGAGGGTATCTGTGTGTCTGCCTGCCAGTGTGAATATATATGTGTGTGTGTGTGTGTGTGTGTGTGTGCCTGCAAGTGTGGGTATCTGTGTGTGTGCCAGTTTGGGTATATGTGTGTGTGTATCTGTGTGTGTATTTGTGTGTATGTGCCAGTTTGGGTATCAGTGTGTTTATGTACCAGTGTGGGTATCTGTGTGTGTGTGTGTGTGTGTGTGTGTGTGTGTGTGTGTGTGTGTGTGTGTGTGTGTGTGGATTTATGTGTGTGTGTGTGTGGATTTATGTGTGTGTGTGTGACAGTGTGGATATATGTGTGTGGGTATTTGTGTGTATGTTCCCGTGTGGGTATCTGTGTGTGTGCCAGTGTGGGTATATTTGTTGGTATCTGTGTGGGTGTATCTGTGTGGGGATTTGTGTCTATGTGCCAGTGTGGGTATCAGAGTGTGTGTGTGTTAGTGTGGGTATCTGTGTGTATATGCCAGTGTGAGTATCAGAGTGTGTGGATATCAGAGTGTGTGAGTTAGAGTGGGTATCTGTGTGTGTGTGTGCCAGTGTGGGTATCTGTGTGTGTGCCAGTGTGGGTATCTGTGTGGGTATTTGTGTATATGTGCCAGTCTTGGTATCAATGTGTGTGTGCCAGTGTGGATATCTGTGTGTGTGTGTAAGTGCCAGTGTGGGTATCTGTGTGTGTGTAAGTGCCAGTGTGGGTATCTGAGTGTCTGTGTGTGTGTGTATCTGAGTGTTAATAGTGTGTGTAAATAGTTGTGCATTTCTGCGTGTGTATGTATGTGCCAGTGTGGGTATCTGAGTGTATATGTGTGTGTCAAGGTGTATGCATGTGTCTGTGTGTTAATAGTGTGTGTAAATAGTTGTAATATGCTGTGTGTAACTGGGGGGAAAGGGTGGACTGTGTGTGGGGGTATGCATTGGAGTTGCAGCCTCCTCCCTAAAATTAGTTTTGACATGTTGGGATGTCTGTAATCTAGGTTGAAAAAAGACTGAAGTCCATCAAGTCGACGTACAGGAACAGAGAGGTGGAGGGCCTTGCTCAATGAGCTTACATTCCAGAGGGAGTGGGGTATAGTGACACAAATGGTAAAAGTAAGGGAACGAAGTAAGTTCTTAGAAAAGTATTCGCTGAGGGCCTAATAGGTCATTTTTGACAGTTGCAGGAGAGGAGTCATGGAGGGTGGGGGATGAAAACCTGCTAACAATTTCATTGATTTGCCTTCTTGAAGTGAGTTTTCAATGATTTTTTGAATAAGTGGACACTGGGTGAAATTCTTATGGAGGAGGGACGGGAGTTCCACAGAAGAGGTGCAGCCCTGGAAAAGTCTTGGAGGCAAGCGTCAGCGGTGGGAGTACGGACAGAGGATATACGTAGGTCTTTGGCAGAGCGTAGGGGCCTTGACGGGACATACTTGTGTATTAGGGAGGAAAGGAAGGTTGGAGCAGCATTATGTAGGGACTTGTAAGCAAGGACCAGAATTTTAAATTGAGCCCTATATCTAACTGGGAGCCAATGCAGGGACTGACAGAGCGGGGAGGCGTGGGTGGTGCGAGCGGACAGGAAAATTAGCCTTGCCGCCGCATTCATTATAGATTGCAACGGTGCAATCTGGGAACACGTAGGACCACTGAGAAGAGTATTGCAGTAGTCCAGGCGAGAGAGAACAAGAGCACCTTAGCCGCATCCAGGGTTAAATAGGGGCGGATGCGCGCTACGTTTTTGAGATGGAAGCGACAGGATTTGGCGATTGATTGGACATGAGGGGTGAAGGAGAGGTTGGAATCAAAAAGAACACCCAGGCAGCGAGCATTCGAGGTAGAGGTGATGGTAGCGCCGTTGACTTGGAGGGAGACAGACACGGAAGTAGTAACACTTGAGGGAGGAAAGATCAGAAGTTCTGTTTTGGACAGGTTGAGTTTAAGGAAGTGAGCAGCCATCCATTTGGAAATTGAAGAGAGGCAGTCAGAGACACGAGTCAAGATGGGCGGAGAGAGATCAGGAGAGGACAGGTAGATTTGCATGTCATCTGCATATAAATGATAATGGAAGCCAAATGAGCTGATGAGTTTACCAATTTCTCCTTGAATCAACAACCTGTTCACATACATATTAATTATATCCTTAACATTCTGTTTTTGCAAATACAGCATCCAAGCCTTTCTTTAAAAATATCAATTGAATCACTTGGTTGTTGCACAGTAAGTGCCTCTAGTGGCTTTCTGCAGCTTTGTATTCTTAACAATATAGCATTTCTTTAACCCCTTAAGGACACATGACATGTGTGACATGTCATGATTCCCTTTTATTCCAGAAGTTTGGTCCTTAAAGGGTTAAATACAGAAAATAAGACCCAGTTGTGCTTTTTTTGCAGGGAGAAATCAAATAATGAATTAGGAGACAAATAAAAAAACAGTAGAATAACATAAAAAGATAATTTCCACTAAAAGTAGTATTTACTAAAGTGAGAATTCAAGGTGAATTTCAAATTTAAAGTCAAAATAGTCAAACTGTAAAAATTCTCTAATCAAACTATGCTTTTAAGTTCAGCTATACAGGCCTTAAATGAGAAATTCTCAATTTATGAGGTAACCCAGTGAAATATTTTACTCTGTTGAAGTAGCATGATATGCACAAACAAAACTTAAAAGTGTCCTTTTAGTTTTATTCTTCTGTTACGTGACCCATGAAGTACAGTTCTCTCAACATATGTTCAGTGAATCATTCCGAGCTGTAGCACCCTTCATAAAACTTATTTTATAACAAAGTAACTGAATTTGGCTGAATTATAAGACAAATGGAAACACAGATATATTTTATAAGGATGTTTAATGACAGCAGATATTTTGTTTTTAGAACTTTCCTGGGTTTAAAAGCAAGCAATAATTTTTACCATTCAACCGTTAGAAGCAAGTTGGAATGAAATAGGTTCACTGATATTAGAAACTTTGGCTTATATATGATACCATGTCCTTCTATGATGGGCAACATGAGGCCTATCCTTTAAAAAATTAACTATTCTATTTATATCTGCTCATTGCATGCCGTCCACAGGTCCCAATTTCGCTGGGGCCATCAATGATTTCATCTGTCCGGTCCCGATTTTGACATGCACCTTTCCTGAGCAACTGCCCTGATTTCTGTGTGAGACTGCCCAATTTTGAGTGTTGCCAGAGATGCAGATGAGGTCATAGGCAGTCCCAGATTCCTGCCCGATTGCACACCTTCCAGAGGCAGTCATCTCACAATTCTAAAACCCTCTCCAGCATTCTGAACATGATAGTTGGATGACTAAGCACTTATTCCTATTATTAGTTAGGATAAGGGTCAGAGGACTGTCCACTTAGATAGCAGACAAGATAAACAAGATAATGAGGACTAGAATTACCAGACAATCTTAGGATTCCATTTTACACAAATAACTACGTAAATGGTTATACCTCAGTACTTGGGGTGACGTTTTGGGGAGAACTCATGCCACTGGGCTCTTCCAGTTAAATAGAGTGTTCAGGGGCCACCATTTTGTTTTTATTTCCCAGCATCCACCTGCTTGGTGCATAATTGATGGACAAAGTAGACTGCCACAGCCAGAGCCACCGTATTCTTATAGTATTATGAAAGTTTCAGGCACAATGTTAAATTTTTTGTAACTCCTTCGCTTCTGTTCACTGAGTGTGTGAGGGAGTCTGTCATGGCTCCATCTAGTTATTAAGAGAGTCTAGTGATAAATTAGATGATGAATTCAGCTTGCAGCTAAAGAGGATGGGCAAATACATGGCAAACATTTCCCCTTACAAACAAATTCTGGGTTGGAATTTACAATTTACAAACCAAATAAAGTATGTATTTCTCACAGAAAAAAAAACCCCAAAAACAAAATATCTTTGAAAGTTTTGTTGAAATAAAATCAAGCAGAAATTATAAAATAAAATCAGCATTAAAGGGAAATTCTCAGCAGTAAAAGGGATACAGTTTATATAAGCAGGCCCTGCAGGCTGTGTATATATCATTTTAATAAATGCATTCTGTACATGTCACTATACTATGACATGGCTTTCTGTGAGCTGGAAAGGTATAGAACATTTTGTGATGAAGGGGTTGGAAGTAAACAGTAGTACAATGTGACATAGACAGCTCTAATGAACATTGGTTGTTTACCATGCAAACAGTGTTTTACAGGTGTGGTGTGTTTAACCTTTTCTTTATATTTACCGAAGCTTCAATAACTGCTCAGGTACACCCGTCCATATATGGGTGCTACACACCTGACAGGTCCCTCGTCAGATTAATTAAAAAGAACATTTTGCACTGTTATTAGATAAAAAAAAAAAAAAAAATTCTAGCTTTGGAAATAGAAGATGTGAATCTATTGAAACTACATATTAGTAAATTACTTGGACTTACACTGTACTCTTAATAAAAAAGTGTAGCTCTCCTCTGGGGCAGATGGCTGTGTATACATTGGCCATGGGGACAGAGGAAAGAATGCTATCTAGGATTTGACTCAAGCTAAACAAAAAACGGCTCCAGAGACAAAGTGGGAAGTGAGATAATCTCTAGCCTTTTCCATCTGGCAAGATAAGAATGGGCATCAATGGAGAAGATTCTTTTGTGTAGCTTCTGGTTGGAGAAGTGCTGGTTAGTGTGAATACTGACATTTAACCCTTTTTTAATTAATACCCACTGTGTGCATGATGGATGGTGCTGGAACTAAATTCATATTTACAAACACACAATAGCTATAAGGGACCTGGCCCTATAGATCCTGCTGACTACAATTCCCATCATGCTCTATCAATGGATAGCTGGCTGAGAGTTACTAGACAAAATCAGATTTTTCAACAATTTTCACAGTAAATGCCAACCCTTTTTCAACATTAAACACCAATATAAACTTTGTAGACCCTATTTATCAAAGTGAAAGAAGTGCTATTCTTAGACAAAATGGTACAAATTGTCAGGTAGTCTTGCATTGTGCCATTTCCTTATATAGCGTTTCGCCTTAAAATAGCACCTATAAATATCTTGATTAATATGTGCCGACATTACGTAATATTATTTATATATATATAGCACTAATTAATAGGCGATCTTTGCCATTCATGTTAGGGACTATATTGCATGTTGCTTTGTCAGCATTTTGGTTGTAAGTGCATTGTGGGAGATGCAGTCCACAACCCCTAGCGTGCTGAAAGGTTGCCTACCCCTTGCCTGTAAGGTACAGCACCCCATAGTGAGAAACCGCAGTCGGTAGATGGTTAATCTTAACACCCCAAATATTAGTGAAGTAATTTGCAAAGCTCTGCAGAACAAGTTGGTGCTATATAAATGCCAAAAATAAAATAATTTAAAAATGACATGTCCCATGATGCTCAGCAAGAGTCAAAGCCTCCCAAATTACCCCCTCTTCTTTGCTGCAAACTGCAACTGCTTCTGTTACTCCTCAATCAAATACACATACAAATCATGTCTCTGTTTTTCTCTATCAAACAATCCTTTAACTGTATCCTTTTATCATTGACCTTTTAATAGGGTGATAGAACATGACAGATCATATAATAATAACCTGTCTGCTGCTTTAAGGCTTAATTAACTATTTCCACTCTGGATTAACTTTTCTGTGCAAGTTTCTCGCCCTATGACTTCAGCCAGATCCAGCACTCAGTTAGTTAATCTCACTGAGCCGCCTCACAGGCCCTCCGGCCCCGCCCCCTGAGTCTTGATTGGCCCTTCTCTCCCATGGCCCTGACTCATGCTGCACAGTGCACAGGCTGAGCAGTGGTTTGAAATGAAGTGGAAGGGGACAGATGCTTCTTCCTGCTCCTAACTTCTTATAGGCTGGGAGGGAGGACAGGGTCCTTACAAACTTTATATTGTCCTGACAAAGTCTATAGAAAGAGAAAAGGAGGGCAGAGATCTCAAAGTGGAAAACAGCTGATGGATTGTTTCTTTCCCTAACCCCAGTTTACAGAACTCTGAATATACTTTGTTGCAATTTGCTTTAGCTGTATGGATTATGGGATTCTAATCATGACTGAGGTAAGGAGCTTGTAAGAACTGCTTGCTGATACAGAAGATCTGACAATCTACTAATAGAGGAAACTCTGTGATACCCTGACATGTGAGCCCAGACTGTGGCTCTAAGTCAGTGCCAGGGATATTTATTATTCATTAACTGGGGAATCTGATGGTCCCAACTTTTATTCTCAGGACATAAGTGATCAATGACTTGGGGTGAGAGAGTGTGTGTGTGTGTGTGTGTGTGTATGTGTGTGCGTGTCCCCCCCACCCCTTATTTAAATGAGACCTCCCTTGGATGAGGATAAGGATTCATTGTATAGTACTGTTTTCTCGGCTCTGAGATTATGCTAATTAATCTTTGTCATTTACAATGGTTGAGATGTGGGCATCACGTGCTGAGTTAACCATATGACTGCTGGACTGCTGTTAGTGTAACAAGGGGCTCTTAGGTACTCAACCCTCCTTGGTTTTGAATAGGTTTGAAAATGCTTCACAATAATTTGTCCCCTTGGGAAAAGTGCAATAACATATTTAGAAGAATCCGTTTGTATAGTATTGGTCACGCTAACCATCGGTAAAAAATATATTCGTGTCAGAAATTTTAACATTATATTGTAACAATAAGGGAAATGTCAATTCTACAAATTAGATGTAAATTATATATGTAGTTAGATACACACACACACACACACACACACACACACACACACACACACACACACACACACACACACACACACACACACACACACACACACACACACACACACACACACACACACACACACACACACACACACACACACACACACACACACGTGCGTTTTGTGGTATCTGTATTTTCTGCACGACTAGCATTAAAAAAAAAAACAGTTGTAAAACACACCAACAAAAACCCAGTTTACTAACTTTTGTTGTTTTTCCAGGCAGTTCATAAACCCTAATGGCATACATTTTCTTAATTACATTTTTTTTTCTAATCCCACTGACATGGGTGATTTTTGTGTAAATAAAGAATTCATCTAAAATATTATATTAGATGCTTAGTCCCTGAGCATCTACCCTAAAGTAACCGAGCACTTTGTATGGGCTGTGAGCATGCTTTCACCGATTAGGTGGGGAATAGAGAAGCTGTGTAGCTATGGGAACCTTTGCTGTAGGTTTGTGGGAACAGAGGAGATGCAGTCAGTGGACAATGGCTAGTTTGTTAACATAGTTGTGGTTATGATTAGCATGTATGGGCAAGAAAACATGGGGATTTAATGTAGCAAAGCCGGCACTGAATAGCATGCTTTCTGCATTGCTCTGTCAGAACTTAATAAGGTACATCTGCAAAAATAGTATGAGGATAATGCAATGCTGCACACTTCTGTTAACGATGCTTTCGTAGTCTTATAACAAATTAATCTCAATAACAGTGACAAGCATACAATGGTGACAACCTATGTGCAGCACTGTGTAAGTGGAGGGATGAGTCCCTTTCATTAAATTGAGAACTAAGGGGGGTTATGTTAACAGACAATTCTGAACACAAGCAGAGTGACCAGCGAACATTCTATTGGTTTCCATGGTGACTGCTCCCCTTTTAAACCTTGTTAATATTTTGTGATTACAGCCAGGTCATGTGTTTTACCCCTGTGATCTTAGACTGTAAACTCGTTTGGCTACGAAAGTTTTAGGATGTAACGGTTTGATTGCCTTTTTTGACTGTGTAATGCAATATTTTGGTACTTAAAGGGTTAAACAATATGCCCTTATCCATTTAGTTTTTCCAGCAAACTAATACGATCTAATACATTCTAGACATGGCTAGAACTGGACATGGGTGGGTCTGTGAGTTGCAAACAAAATCTGTAGATAATGACAAAGGAAGATAAGTGACCTGGTAGTGACAAAGGCTATCTCACTGAAGAGGGATTAGTTTTAGAGCAAGGTGACCTTGAGGGAACCTATATGTCTTCCTATTCTCTAGACTGCAGCAATTAAATTGTAGGACAGGGTGATAGTATCTGATATTGTAGTGGTCTGACCTAGTGCTCTTACTGTCAGAGATTCATGTTTTCAGCTTAATAAATTAATTGCAACTACCTACCTGTAGAGGTCAGGCTTGAGGTACATAAAAAGCACCATGATAGAGATATATTGTGTACCACTTTCTCTTTTCATGTAGATATCATTATTTAACTAACATTTAAATATATAGCCCGTATAAAACTTAATCGATGGTATTTAATGAAAATAATACAGATCTGACAAAAATGGTCTTAAAGGAACACTCTTACATTAAAATATATTTATTTGTAATGTTAGATTGTTCCTTAATGTCCTAAAATTACTCTCTGCTTTGTTTTATAAAGAAAGGTAAAAGTACCATAAATCTACCTGTAAGCCAGCACCGGGGCTGTCTCCTCGGTGCAGCTGCTCTGCCTCCAGTTATGATGACTTTTGTCACACTCAGTGGCAAAGGCGGATGCACGACAATTGCTGCTCTGCCAATCCAATACTTCCCATAGATAAATGCTGGATCCAGTGTAATTATCCAGTTAGCATAGATAAATATGAAGCATGTTCAGCGTCATCATGCTTTGCATGATGACACTAAACATGAAGACCTTCATAAAATCAGAGGTCTTCAAGTTCGACAGTTTCTAGAGGCATGTTCTTGGACAAATCCACAAATGTTTAGATAAAAAGTGGCAGTAGCAGTGCACGAAAACCAATTTTGATAAATGTTTTTTTTGTGTGCTTATGTTGTCCATTTATCAGCTGGACTCCATTCTGCTGCAGATTAACAATATCGATAGTGCACTTTTTATTAAAAAATATACTGTGCATTTCTATAACTGCTTTAAAAGTGTCTTGTTATGATATGTTATGATATGTCATTATATTTAGGAATATACGAATTAAATAGTGAATTGTGCATTAACAAACAATTTACTGGAGAAAAGTCTGAATAAAAGTGATGAAAAAAATCTCCAAAGTTAATCGTTTACATTTTTTGTCTCTGCTAATTTCATGATTGTGATTGCCACATCATCAAAACTCATTGTTTAGAAGAGAAGCCCCTCCATTTATCTGCTGCTTTTGAGCTTCACATTGTAAGATATGTGTGGTTAAAGTCTACAAAGGAGATTTATTGTCGTGTCATATGCGAAATATGATAGAAGGTTCTAAAAATGGCGCAATTACTACGGAAGCTACCAGATCCAGGATGGGCTTTCTATCGGTGATCATTCCATTTTTACAGCTTTGCATATTTTAGAACAGGACACTTGGATAAATATCCCCCTATGTTTCAATAAACCAGTATACAAAATTGTACACTTCTAGTATGGCCAAATCTCAATAGAGAAGGGTGTGTTTATTTGTGTGATCATTTTAATTAAGTAGTTGCGGCCTGTTAGGCACATAGAGACTCTCTTTCTACTTGAGGAATGTAGAGAATAGAACATAGTAATGGAGTAAAGAGTGTATAGAAAGACATACTTAGATAATTTACTTTACAATTACAAGGTTCGGTTTCTTCTTTCTGTTAAATTATTATACTCCGATTTAATCAGCTCTAATAATTATCAGTATTTTTAGAATATTGGCATTCTTCCCCCAATATTGACTTGTGAGTAGGAATTGGGTAAAACAAAACAAATCCATACCCTAATGATAAGTCACGTGGACCATATCTGAAGTCAATACTTTGTGTTTTATGTAGGCTGGCATTAGGGCTAAAATCTAAAATTGGTGCAAACAGGAATGTTACCATGGTAATTGCTCCCATAATTGCTTTTCATGTATAACTCACTGTGATGTTTTTTCATTACCTGTGAGTACATTCGCTGCTGTCGTGTCCTTGACAATATGTTTATTAGCTTGTTTCTACATTTTTTCAATATTTTTTCAATTCTATTGACAAGGTGAAGTACATAGTATGACTCGTTTACGTATTAACTCTTCCCATAGCTTTGTGTTAGTAACTGTCAATAGATGAAAATGAAATTGTGCAAATTAGTATGTTTTCTCCATCTGGTGGAAAAATAAGATTTGGATCATTTCCTTTGCTAATTTCCAGAACAATGGGATAGAAAACCCATCCATTGTTGCTGTTACAATGTTGTTGGCACAAAGGACAGAGAACATGAAATATACATTTTCATTCAAGGGCAAGAATAATAAATCATGTTCAAAATCTCTGTAAAAACGGAAACATTTAATTCAGTGTATTTTGTGATACAGCTGACTGCTGCTATTGTGTGTGATTGTAACACTTTATGAGTTGTGTGAATTTTACATCCCTTTCCCAAGCAGCTTCATTGTTATAAAGCAAGTTGTATACTTTTTTTTTTTTTGCTTAACACAGTTCTTCAAATAATTCTTAGTTTTATTGTTTTTTTTCCCCCCGAAATGTTAGGATCTCAATTTATTTTGTAACTGTAGGGATTGTGTTGTTTTTTTTTCTGAAGGCCTAATAAGGCAAAGACAGAATTATAATCTTTTCAAGTGCTTAAAGGGATACTAAGTTTAATTCCTAGCACTATAGCCCCCTAAGGCCCATTTCCCTCGTGGCCACAACTCCCCTGCAGTGTAAGGGTTAATAAACCCTTACTGTACTAACCCTATTTCAGCGCCGATGTCCCTTGGTGCTGGGTTAGCACTCCTTCCTCTCCCAACATCATCAAAAGTTGCCTAACCACAAGGAAGTGCCTCTAGTGTCTGATTGACAGCCTTCAGAGGCAGTCTTAACCTTGCAAGGTAAGTATTGCAGTTTCTCAGACACTGTAATAATTGTGAATGCAGTGTTAAGGGTACAGGGCTACTGCACCCAGACCTCTTCAATGAGCTAAAGTGGTCTGGGCACCTATAATGTCCCTTTAAAGGGAAACTATTGGATGAATGTACTCATTCATTTTTAATGCTTTACAAGACAATGGGAAAATTCCCACCTGCATTATTGTTTAATGGGTTTGGCAGCATCTAAAGGCAACCCATCTGCAGGCTGAAATAGACCTCCAATCAGGAGCACCTCATCCTTATCAGTGGCAATAATTCGTATCCCATATTCCACTGTACAACAAGGGTTTTCAGTATAAGTAAGTTTATTTATAGCTTATGGCCTCTCAGAGTAACTTTTAGCTCACTCAACCTGTCACTCACTCTCTCTTAAAGGGCCAAACTCTTTTACCTTCCAATTCTGCTACTTTCCCACCCTGTTGCTTGGTTTCCACCCCACCCATTGTGTTTTTATACCCCACCTCCTCTAGACTGTAAGCCCTCTTGAAAGGCTCCTCATTAACCAATTGTCTGGTAACATTTTGTAATTGTCTAATTTAGTGTTAAATCTCCCCCTCCGCCCCCTATATAAATGCCAATATTAATAATAATAATAATAATATTCCCAAAGAAAAGTTCCTTCCATTGGTTAGGAGAGTGAAACGGTTCTACAAACTAAACAGCTATAGTGCTACTGCTAATTTATTTTACACATACCTTGATTCCCTATGTAACGAGTGATACTTCCAAAATTGCAGACACGTGTCCGCAGATTGTCCTAACAGAACTACAGCAGAATGCGCCTAAAAAAAATGACTTTGGCATATTTTAATTGTTATATTAACATATGTGTTTATATTTAAATGGAATGCTAACTATTTATTGCTGATATGTTCACTGGTTAATTTACTACATATTTACTACTGTTTAATTATGGTTACTTTAAAATATGAATTAACACACACATACACACACACACACACTATAATGTTAAACAGTCTTCAGCTTGTTGTGTTTAAACCATATTGATGTGCTTTCTGTATGCACCAAGAACAGGTAAACAGCATGACATTTGGGATTTTGTCCTAAAGCTATGAACAGTGTTTTCTTCGTGTAGTTTAATGTTCAAATTAGTCAAGGATTTGCTGTAATTTATACAGAGAGAATACATTACATGGTATCTTACTGTGCTGGCTACAAATCCATTTGTCAGAATTAATGGTGAAATGTAACCAATGCACATTCACCATGAATTCATAAAGAATAAAGTGTAATCCATTGATAGATGGATAGAGGCATAAACAGACACATGCTGTATGAAAAGAAAACATCCTGCAAGCAGTCACCAGCCTTTTCTAAATATATATATAAAGTGATGCACACAGTATACATTTGTAATCCCACACCTATATATGTATATATTTCACAATGCTCGGCATGCATGATGATTCATTGCAATGAATTGTGCAGCTGCTTGCAGCCCACTGCACAGGCAGCCTAAAAGGAACACCATAGTGTCATGAATACAAAAATGTATTCCTAACTATAGATTTAAACTAACTATTTAGCTCTCTGTGTTAACCATTTACCATAGGAAAGCCTTGGGAGGCTATCGCGCATGCTTTGAATCAATGCATCTCTATGGGGAACATTCAGCGTCTCCATGCAGAGTGTTGAGACGCTAATGGCCAGTGGTGTACTTTTTTCTGAAAAAGCAGCGTATACATTGAAAAGCCTACAGGACCAGGCTATATGACTCTAAGAGCGCGCCGCGGGTCTCGGGCGCGCTCTTAAAGGGACAGTGGGAGCCTAAATTGGAAAAGGCCTCCCATTGGTCCCTGTCATGCCACACTCCCCAGACACTTACCTTTTGGGGGCGTGGATGTGATAAGGACCAATCAAAATAGATGTTTAGGTATTTATACTCACCTTTTCCCTTAGTTCCTTGCCCTATCGTGGTTTCTGTTTCAGTTCCCTTTAGCGCTTGTTGTGTTCAGTTGTGTTCCTTTGTATTGACCTTGGCTTTGTTTCTGACTATGTTTTCTCTTTATCCTTATCTGTTCTGTTTGCTGGCTTGCTGTTTACTGTGTACCAGACCCCGGCTAGTCCTAGTTTACGCTGTCTCTTTGTGCCCTAGACCTCGGATCGCTCCTGACTCTGTACTCCTCTCATATACGTCGAGTCCGGCCATTCTAAGGTCCGGTAGACATATCTCCCCTCTGTGTTGTCTTCTGTTGAGTTGAATCCTGCGTGTTGGGGTATATTTTCGTTACACTATAGACATCAAAACCACTGCATTAAGCTGTAGTGGTTCTGTGACTATAGCATCCCTTTAAGGAATGTATATCTTCCAGTCAATGTAGTTGTTACTGATTTTTATTGCTCACTTTATTGATTACATTTAAATAATTACCTGACCATGGCATCCATAAATTATGGTGCCTATCAATGTATGAATTGTTAGATGGCTTTTGGAGGTTTAATAATATGTCTAAAGTTGACTTCAGGCGGTTTTTGATTGGCTACTTAATGCCAGCTCAGAGTCCAGCTATTCACAGAAGACTTTTTTTCAGAATATTAACTGACCTGAACTTACATGCAAATTAGCGGACACGAAGCAACCTTGGTAGCTGATTGGCTAATTTCTAATGATCATCTAATTATTGGCTACCTAAAATGTGCAGAGAAAGAGCACCCAAGCAATCACCAAGGTGGTAGAAAAAAATAAATAAAACAATTTTTCTTTCCAGATTGATCTGCCAATTGTGGCTAAGAGTTACACATAAAAAAAAAAAAAAATATGAACAGGACTCTCTAGAACCCAGCATGTTGTTTCAGCCTACAGAACATGACTCGAGTTATGGAAGGACAGTCCTACATGAGTCAGTAGAACATCATGTTAACATCTTGGAGATAAACCTGCCTAATTTGTTATAGTATTTTGACTATTTTCCTTTCAATGTATTTTAATACAGTGAATCCTGTACAAGGAAAATGCAAGTACTCAAGTGAATTGTGTTTTCATTAATGCATTCATGATTTTGTTGTTTTTTGTTTGTGTGAGAGTTCACTATTGATTATACTATTTGAATTTATATGAATTAACTTTCCCTTGAAAAGTGAAAAACAAAAGGAATTGAACTATCCCAGATTCAATTGTATTCTTAATGTAGAGAAAACTAGGCGTCCATGGATGTTAGTAACTGTTCTTTAGTCATAACAAAATCTACTAATGTCTTTAGACTATACAGTGTAATAATTTATACAGCTTTTTATCCCTTGTTTACTTGATTTTAGCAATTCGAAGATTTAGAAGTGAATTTATCTGTTGAGGTTCATTTGTAATTACTCTGCTTTAAATCCCAGTAACTTAAACAAAGGCTTGACGTTCGACTTTCTTGGGAATAAGATTGCACAATATCCATTGTAATATAAAAAAAAATTTATGTTGTATAGAACAAATAGCACTTTCATGTTGATGGCAAATGACAGATTTTTACTCAATCATAAAGCACAGGGATTTTCTGCCTTTGAACAACAAATCCAGACAGCCCATAACCAGCAGTTATCTGGCTGTTTTGCTTCATGTAATTATTTCAGTGTATATTTAGTCATTTTTCTCTGTGACATTAAATAATAGGGTTTGAAAATTTGAAATCCGATTTTTCAATGACAGGCTAATTATTCTTTGCGCTTCCTAAAAGCGACTTCGCTTTTGAGTTTTACATAATTTAGACAACAAAAGAGAGAACTAGAAACTCAAAATATGTGAGTAACGCAGAGATACTATACTATAAATCACAGCGTCAACATTTCGGCCCATGAAACGGGCCTTTGGCAAGCCCATGTCATAGGCCCATGTCATAGCACTCTGTGATTTGGCTTAAAGTGTCTCTGTGTTACCTATTTTTGAGTACCAAAACCCTCTGGTTTAGCCGTCTGTGATATGGACTTTTGGCTCCGGCTGAGGACTCTTTAATTTAGATGTGCACCAGTTCTGCTTTGTATACAACTGTTTAAATAAAGAAAGAAGAATTCAAAAATATTGCATTGGGATTTTAATGCAATCCCATCCCAGTTAGAAGATATAAGTTAAGTCAGGGACTACTTTGTTTTGTGCGTTTGTTCTAGAAATTGGTCGCCACCATATCCAACCATTTCTATCAGCAATCACTTCTGGCAGTCTAATCTTCATAATAAGTTGTGGCACAACGTTGCCAGCCAACCTAGTGAGCTTGCCCATGACTAGAGTTGGCATGTTTATGTGAAGTAGTAGGAAGGAGACCCTCTCTAAGAGGAGACCCTCTCTAGTTACTTTTCACATGTTTCCTGTGAACAATGTTAAAGGAGATTAACACACTTTTCGTGCTGTTAGCAACATTAACATTTATCTTCTCAAAGATAAAATGGCAGGTGGGTGTGCTCAAGGTCCTTATTAAATTTCCAATGTGTTTGCTTCCTCTGTAGGTTTTTTGTGTACCTGAAGAAGGGTTGTTTTGAATATGCTACATATTCTATTTATCTGGGGTTTTTTTTTATAAGTAATCTGTTATCTACTAATAATTCCAGAATCTAAGCTTTAAAAGGTAAAATTCATTTAATTTTTATTTTTGTACTTGGTATTTTCCCATTTATTTAGTGTATTTTTGGATTCTAGTAGGACCAAAGCCTATATGTACATAACTGCTTGGTTATATAAAATCTAGTAGTTACAGTTAAACATTCCATTCTACAAGAAGAATGGAGGGGATGGCTCATTCCTCTCCATCAAATTCTAGGGAGGAACTAATTGATGTAGTACGTCTGACTGGTTAAGCTGTCGACTTTGGCTTTCTATACAACGCAAAAGTAGAGGCTTAATAGAAACCCCTTGTACTAGATGTTGTACTAGAGATGTTTTGTTGAATTTATCCCTTGTCTGTGTAGCCTATTATGTGTTTTACTTTGATATATTCAGACATTTTGAAATAAAAGTGATATTCTAATAGATAAATCAAAAATCTACCTTTATCTCACTATATTCATTGTTTTACTATATAGAAGCTTTTGATCCAACATCCTGTGAATCAGAAGAATATTGTACCTGAGATTTTCATTTGACCGCACCAATGCTGTAAACCATTGTTTAAACACTTGCAGGCATTACGCTATTGATCTTCCTTTTTGTTGTACTGAATTCTTTTATGGGAGTGTCAGTTAGCATAATTGCTGGGCGTATTTGCTGACCTGCAATAAATTATGTCCATCATTACTTCTAAAAACATTTGTTGACTTGTGACCTGGAGTCCTAGCCCTGATGATTGGAATTATGCTATGAGAAGACCTTTTAGATTTTATGGGGTGAGTTATGCTATAGATTACACATGACTAGGATGTGTATGACTTAATTAATGAGGTGGGCAGAGATTTATCTGTTCCCAGAGTACCTGTGTTCAGATATAAACCCCAGATGCTCCAGATGGGTTATATCTATGGACATAATAATTATCTATGGGGAAATTAATTATATTTTGTTGGCCAGATGTTGGTGTTATCGAAACAATAATGTTGTATAAACAAATTTTTTGAAGTCAGTTTTGTACTCGTAAAAAAATTAAATACAGCTATATTAAGTCGTTGCTAGATAGGGCCATCTAATCAGTGCTACAGATGCTGTTAATTAAGATTGTTTACAGATTTATTTAATTAAAACGATTGTTAATCTGAAAATGTGCTACAAAGAGGTAATTGACATAATTTTGTTAAAGAAATATCTGAGGCATCTTTACACACTAGCTTAACATTTCTTATTTGACAACTCTTCTTAATAACTTGTACATTTAATAGCTGAGAATTGTTATTTTCAAGAAAATGATTAAAGAAGGCACTGAGATTGTTTTATTATTTATTGTGCTGATTTTTGTAACAAACAAAAAGAAATAAATCATTGTGTGTCTAACATTTCTAAAAAAGCTGTGGAGACAAAATATTAATGATCATCAAAAGAAAATGTAGGGCAAAAGGTATTTAACAAAGAAATGATTTCCTTGTTACTTTTTTCTTTGTACATTTATTTTTGAAAATAAAATCATGTTTTTTTGTGACACAGTTGACGTAAATAAATAAATAAATACAATTTAATTAAAAAAAAAATAAAAATATTTACTGATAGAACAGTGCTCACAATTCCATTTGTGTTGTCACAAAAAAAAAATCCAAGCTGTATTACAGATAGGTCAGTGGGATATGACCTAGTTTTGTATGATGTTAGTGGAAGCAATGTCGGAGCCATGGATGCACAATCAAGCATTTTCCTGGCATTCCATCTGTTTAGTTAACACACGTTTCCTATCCCCATCAAGCATTCTGTGCAGACAGTATGATTATCATTTATATGGTACATCAAAGGGATCAAATATTTTTACGCTGCACAACATGTATAGTTGAACTTGCTGTTTATGCTTATGCTTGTATATGTAATGTATAATCATTATTTTTCTAAAGCAGGCTTACTGATGTGTGTTCATCCTAGTACCTCGTATCATTTCAGACTTTGTCCAATTAAATGTTTTTTATCCTGCTCTGTCTGTTCCAGCAGAGCATGTAGGCATATATCCAGTTAAAATGTTCAATGGTTTATGGTTTATTCTTTAAACAAAATCAAAGAAAATAAATCCAAAAAATAGTTCACACAGAAAGAGATGAGTACTAGCATGGGAAGGAAACATAGGGTCTTTTTCTCTAACCCTAATAATTTCTTACTAAAAAGATGAGTTCTGAAAATCAATAATTGAAATCCTACACATTATTTACTGATTAGTTTTTTTTTGTAATTTTTTTTTTTTGCAGTGCTGAGACTTTTACAATCACCTGTCTTGTCCCAAAAAAAAAAAAAACAGGCACATGTCATAATACAATTATACACATGGCTTGAAAACAGAATACTGTACTCATAGTTTAAGTATGTATGTGCGATGGAACAGCACAATTTTTTAGAACAGAGACTTCGGGTTTTTTTTATATCATAGATTAAATGTCTTGATTATTTTTGTATGCAAGACTTTTGTAAAAATCTCTTTCAAATTGAACTGAAGAGAAATATAGAGAATCCCATGCTTCTTTATATATATTCAGCAATTCTTAAACAGAACCCTTATCAAAGGAATGTTTCATAGATTGATAACAATGCTGCTATTAGTAAGAACAGTATCTATTCAAACTTCAAAGAGAGCATGTCAAACTTTTAAATTAAATGGAATTAGGGTAAGTGTTTTCACACCTGGAGGAAGAGCAGGTGAGGTCGCCCGTGGGGAGCGATTAGGGAATCATGAGAGCAAGTTGTGAGTTCAGTTGAATTGTACTGAGTGACACTGGTGCGGTCAGATAATGAATCAAACTAAGGATGGTCAGTGAAGTTTTTATGTGAATAGGTGAGTTCTTAGAGAATTGCAATACGTTACGAGCGTGTTGGTTATTGTATACGAGCTATAATGTAGAAAAAAACAAAGCTTGGAGGTAAGGTAGGGGGTGGCGTGAGATAAGGATTATCAAAGTGCTTCTAGTGTAGAGAAGTTGTGTAGTGGTGAGTATGCCATAGACTCCTAGAATAGCCAGAGAGGAATAAGAAGAGGTTATTAGTGTAGGACCCACCGATATTGTGGTACTGTGTCATAGTGGTGGGCTTAACTTTATCTGGTGGAACTAAAGCCCTATATTTGTTTGCTGAGATAGGAGATTTTAAGTAGCCTTGTAAAAAACATTTGTGTGAGCGCTGTTCCTTAATCTGTATCATTGGTTGATAACTAAATATATATTTTTCCACTTTCGTAGACATTGACAAACTATGCTTTATTTATTGAGACTTGACAGTCTGTGTTGGCTTCCTCTCAAAACAGAGTGCTCCTCTACATATTTACTTACCTACATATAACTAGAAAAATTATATGGCATTTTTAAGGTGATTTCATAATCATTTGGAATAATAACAAAGTAGTGTTTTTATACAACCTTGTACTTATGAAGATTTAATGAAACTTATCCCACAAATAAAGTTTTATTGCTTTGATAAAGTGCACTCAGGCACTAAACATACTGAGCTCTATCTAATGAAAAACAATTATTAGGATTATTCACTACTGTGTAAATTTTCTGGAAATCAACCTGAATTTAAAATTTAAGTCCATTAAAGCTCATATGGAAAAACATTATAAGTCATTGTTGTCAGTATGACTAATTTTGGTCTGAATGGGAAATTCTCTTTGGATTTCCAAGAATTCATACTTTTATGAATAACCCTGATAAAAGTAGTATTTCATTCTTATATGTGCTTCACATACCAGAGTGGATATACTTGGTACATTGATGTTTTATTTGATAAAATTTTTTGTTCGGTTTTAATTTTTGTATTTATTATTATTTTTTTTTTAATTAAGATTAATTAAGCGACAGTGAGCTATCATTTCCCATAGGAAAATAGACACGTTCTCTAATAATTTTGTGCTCACAAGGACTTGAGCACACACAATATCACCCTTACAATACAAAATAGTTTTACAAGGAAAGTTTGTCTCAACCTTTTGTCACTTGTTGTTTAACCCCAGGCTGCACACACATAGAATTTTTCTTTTTATTGTGTTTTTTTTAAGCATACTGTTTATTTAGTTAATCATCCCTTTGCATAGCTCAATAAACTGTTAACTAAATGGGTTTCCATTTGGTTCTTTTGTTGCTATCTTGAAGTGGGAGCTTGTTTTTACTAGGGAAAAAAAATCTAATCTAAAAGATTTGGTTATAGCTGTGGTTGCTGGTATCCTAAGGTCTGAAAACATTTTAAACTCTTGGGTTCTTATCACAAGGCCTGGAGGCTTCTTAAATCCTTATTGCCAAGTGTTAATCCTCTACGTTTTTAGGCCATACTTGTAAATTGTAAATATTCACATCATTTAGGAACCAGACAAGCAAATTTAGGATTCAGGATTTTCGTTTTGAGTTGTTGAAGAAGTTATTATACAAAGGGTTCGTAAACCAACTAGTGGATTTTGGTGAATTAACAAAAGAATTGTATAGGAATAAAACAACTTGGGCTGCAATAACTAAACTTAAATAAAGTCTTAGTTTGAAGAACCCTACAAAAAGTTTAAGGTCAGTGACATCTTTCACATTTTGTATGCCCATAGACCATTATTGGGGCTACAAAACCACAGGAGTTGGCCTGGACTCCCAAATAGATAGATTTGACACCAGGGAGGCTACATTCATCTGAACATGCATACACTGTAAGCTTTTAGAATGCATTTATAATGTATATTATATTTGTATTACAGGTGAGCCTTGTTTTGCGACCTACCTGTTTTACAACAGCTCGCACTTTCAACCAGCTCTCTAGCGGGGTGGTAAGTGCGAGCCGTCATGGGAATCGGATCGATTCCCTGCACTGCTGCATTCTTCTATGTTCGGTGACATTTCCCCAAGCATAGATTAGAGGGATTCCCTGCTCTTGTGCGTTCGTCTATGTTTGGGGAAATGTCCCTGAACACAGACATGCGCACCAGAGCGGGGCATCCCTTAATCTATGTTCGGGAAAATTTCCCGAACATAGATGAGAGGGTTTCCCTGCTATGTTGCGTTAGTCTCTGTTCAGGGACATTTCCCCGAACATAGAAGAACGCAGCAGAGCAGGGAATCCTTTAACTCGTCACTTACCGACCAATTCGTTCTACGACCAGGTCGTAGGAAAGGAACCCGGTCGGTAAGTGAAGAGTGTCTGTATAATGAATATATATTTTAATACACATGTGTGCGTCATTTACTCATTTGTAAGTGCCCTGATTGTTTAACTAAAATGTCGACAATAAAAATGATGTTTTAAACTTTGAAGACCCAGGAGTGCTTTCCATTCTGTTGGATTATTTTGTATATTATCTCATGAATTTAATTACCAAGCTAAGCATTTATATCAGCCCTTGAGTGCAAGCTCTTTTGGATTCTTCCAATATATATATATGAATATTATCAGTATTGGTACTTGAAGTTGAGCACCAAGTTTAAAAGTTATAGTGAAACAAACTAGCTCATACTTTAAGAATAAGATTTAATTAAATTGGATTTAAATAATAAAAAAAAAAAATCAGATGTGAGTAATAGGCAATTTCTAATTGAGAATTCATATTTATGAAAAGCTGCCAAGTGATAGGCCTGCTGTGAGGATCCGATAGTGGAAGATGGAGGGTTATAATTGTTTGTTTTTAGCCTCTTAAACTACCAACGATGTTGGTGCCAAAGTTTGTGACTCAAGGGGGTGGCAGGGAGAAGTGAGAAGGTGAGATTTCGTGATCAATCCCTTTTCTTAGTGGATGCTTATTGAAAAAGTGTTAATAGTGTCAATCCATAAAACCTGTGAGACTGGTTAATGAGGCCCATGAAGTGGAAAGATTAACATCAGTTGCTCAACCTGAAAATATGACACCCTGAGCAAATGTTAGCTGACTTATCACTTAAGCAGGAGGCTGTTCTAGACCAACAGATGCTCCTTATGAGCCACACTCCAAGGGGGCAGAAACAGCCATAAAAGAATTACATTAACTGTTCAAAGAAATAGTTGGAGGGGGAGAGATTGTTGGTGGGGAAGGGGACACATTCCCTTCTCCTTTTACCATTGCAGCACAGATGCTAACCCTAGCCTTTTGAGCTGATACAATTCTCACATAGATAGACAATCTACAGAAACGCCAGTTTCTATAACTCAAATGATGCTGAGCTTTTTCATATCCAGTGTCAGGGATAGGCAACCTTCGGCACTGCTTATTGCTGTTGTCGAATTACAAATCCGATCATTCTCGCATAATGGCTTAAATGGGATCATCAGTGGAAACCCTTTCACCAATGCGTGGAACTGTTCCCATCTCCTAAATTTTAACTAGCTGCATAGAATGATGACATAAAATAAATTATGACTATGTTAAAATATAAAATAATAATATTATTAACCGATTTCTAGTTTGCTCAAGCTTTGGATAAAGACAAGGAGGACTAGGCATTTATTTTTTTCAAGTCATTTCTTTATGCTAAGTATATTTACAAATGACATCGTAATGGATTTTAAAAAATTGAAGATTTGTCTAAGTGGCATTAAGCCATCCACTGTACTTATCTACTTGTCCGGGATGTGCATTGCCCAGTACCTACTTATTGCTTTGTGGTTTTTGTAAGATAAAACATAAGCTCTTGGAGCCAGAATGGGTTACTGCATGACATAACTGTACATTGGACTGTATGACTCACAATACTCCCAAACAGTGGTCATTTTTAATCTTGGGTAATTAACTGAAACTAAAAGCACTTATGTTAAAGCAACCAGACAAACATATGAGTGCAGCCAGCCTTTAACCCCTTAAGGACACATGACATGTCTGACATGTCATGATTCCATTTTATTCCAGAAGTTTGGTCCTTAAGGGGTTAAATAAAAATATATATATAAATCAAAGTTCCATTATCCTGGTCATATCTTTATTGCAAGACACGATATTTATTTATAAGTTTACTTTTCTAATACCTCTACAAATTAGCCATGAACAAATAGAAATGAATGGCACACAGTACTGGAACAGAGTACTGGGCTGCCTAAGTCACGTGTGCTGGGTGTAACTAGCCCTGGCACACATGTGCAGATTATTCTGTATGTGCAACGTTCCCAGCAGAAACACTGCACATACATTACTGCTTTAATCCACTGCAGTTAATGACAAAGATTTAGAGGAGTCGAAACATTGTTACTTGCTAGTGTGGATTAAATCGCTTATTTTACTAATCTGCTCATGAACCTGTCTGTGAAGGACAAAAATGAACTATATCATATTGGGGATGGCATCAGAAATCTTGGGTTCCTTTACCCAGCCAGACCTACACCCCCAGAGATACATATATACATGCGCACACACACAGGTACAAACACATACATTCACAGACATCTCTTCACATAGACACACACATACAGAAACCTACAGTCAGACACACACTATAGCACATACACACACACAGATGGAAGCTGTCCCAACAAGAAGCTGTGATACACTGCTGCTCACAGATAATACCAAACATGCACAAATACACACAACTATGTATTACCAGGTACACACAAACACGCTTATACACATGCTGAATTTGGATTTATCCATCTTCCTGCTTGCTGACATTTTTTACTCCAGTAAGGTGCCTTTCTGGATTCTACAGGAGCCTATATGTAGAGATTGCCTACTTAACTGATCTTACATGCAGCTTCCTGTGCACCGATTGGAAGTGGTGAAACATCACACCCTGCTGTGCATTGGACATAGAATGTACAACATAGTTTGGTACAGAGCCTGATCTGTGGGATATCTGCAGTGTAATCCAGTGTCAGCACGTATTTCTGTTTCTTTAATTGAACCCCATGGCGATAAAGTGCCCCAAATAAGCCTTGCTGCATGACTGGGTTCCCTATCCTTACCAGGCCATCAGCTTCACAAAATGTAAATGGCTGAAGTCACAATAATCTTTATTTGTAGGACAACCAAAGATTGTCTAAATAAAGATGTCAGGGATTGTGATCTATCTGTGTTTAGAAAGTTGTTAAATACATTATGCAGATTTGTCAGAAAAGTAACAAATTAAATCCATAATAAACCTAGACTACCTATGTTCCATGTTAATTATTTTAGTCTACCCACTTGATAAACTCATTATACTACAGGGTCTCATGTACAATTACCAGTCTGGTTTTATAGGAGTCAGCAACATAGCTGAGCTGGGCAATGCACCAACCATAAAGCCTGTTCCCTTTATTTCAGCTCTGAAAGGTGTCTAATCGGTTAAACTCCTATTTATTCCACCTCTGGGAGAATCTCCTCACTGCAACTCTGAACTTCCTCCTGTGAAGTTATTATTACTGACGACTAGTGTCCAATCAGATGCGTCTTCGTAGAGAAGCATTGGGACACACTTCTCATAGAGAAGCATTTAAACCAATGCTTTTCGATGAGAAGCACAAAGTTCCATTTTGAACTGCACTTCAGACTGAGTGTGTCAGGAAACCCTCTCTGCTGACTGCGTGACAGCCTGGAAGTATTACTAAGGGGATTTCTAAAAGTCTACTAAGCAATCTTCCAATCTGACTGTTGTGTGTATTTAATAATCGTCGGTTTTCTTCCTGCATGTAATTATTATTATTATTATTTTTTTTTTTTTTAAACTGACATTCTGGCTCTCTGATTTCTGCTGTGTTTTCACTTCCTTTAAGAACAAAATTGGCACAAATTGCATTTTTTTGTGCCAGTGCTATGTTTTGGTCTTGTAACCCGGTGCCCTGAACAGATAATGGATTTCCCTGAAATCATGCGCAGTTTTTGGAACTTGATCAAGAAATTTTAAATGACTCACTACGATTGATTCCTGCTTGTGGTATTTCCTTTATTTACCTTATTTAAAAAAGTACCTAACCAACTTCTATAGCAATTATCATGAATAAACTTAGTACAGGAATAGTGAGTCATGCACTTTTCTATTATACACGTGCTGATGCTGTATCCCTATCCCACCATGCATCTGACCTCTCCAAGAATGTTATTTTTCTTGAATTTTTTTTTAACATTTTTGCCCATTTGCTTAAATACAAGAAAAAGACAGAAAAAAACAACATGCTTTTTGACAAAACTAAAATACTGGTACCAGTGATTATTAAAGGATCACTATAGGGTCTGGAACACAAACATGTATTCCTGACCCTAAAGTGTTAAAACCACCATCTAGCCCCCTGGGCCCCTCATGCCTTCATAAATATAGCAACATCTTACTGTATTCAAGCCAGAAGCTGTAACTCTGCATGCTGCTTGCTTTAAAAAAAACAACAAAAAAACAAGCAGTCTGCTGACATCATCAGAAGTGGTAGCCTGATCCAATCACAATGCTTCCCCAATAGGATTGGCTGAGACTGACAAGGAGGCATATCAGGGGCAGAGCCAGCATGATTCAAACACAGCTCTGGCCAATCAGCATCTCCTCATAGAGTTGAACTGAATCAATGAATCTCTATGAGGAAAGTTCAGTGTCTGCATGCAGAGGGAGGAAATACTGAATGTTTGGATGCATTTTAGGCAGCCATGACCCAGGAAGGATCTCTAACAGCCATCTGAGGAGTGGCCAGTGAAGTTATCACTAGGCTGTAATGTAAACACTGCATTTTCTCTGAAAATACAGTGTTTACAGCAAAAAGCCTGAAGGTAATGATTCTACTCACCAGAACAAATTCAATAAGCTGTAGTTGTTCTGGTAACTATAGTGTCCCAAATATGACCAATATTACCAATAATAAAAAGTGATTAGTGGTGAGATTTGTTATTGATATAGTACTATAAAGTTGGCAAATGCAAGGCTATGTGAAATGTCAGGATTTCAAAGTGAATTCACATGGAATTTCAAAGTTTTGGTGAAAGTAGCCAAGTCTTTGTTTTCAATTTGTCTGTTTGGCCTAAAAATTGGATTCTCAAAAATTCACATGTTAGTAAATAGCCCTGTGAGAGTTACATTGAGATTTGTGTATCAAATCAAACACATTAAAACATAAAGTGAACCCATTATATCTTGTTTAGTCTATCATTAGACAGGTATGTATTGAGACTGGTGTAAGAGCACATTTATTTTCACCACCACTCAAATCTCTCTGTTTTCTTAAGGAATATAAAAGGGCATATTGAATTGTGATAAAATTCAGGATAACATTGGTTTAAATGTGTATATAAACACTGAACATAATCTGTACCAGTAAAACAAATGAATGTGTTTATATTTTTAACAGCTGTCGTCAACCAAGCATCATGTCCGCATTATAGTGCATTTATTTACTTTTTTACTTTTGATCCCCCAATCCATGTTAAAACAGCTCACATTCCCTTCTAAAAGCCAAACACTAATATCCGATTAGGTTTCCGAACTTATGCCAAGCTATGGCTATTAAATTACAGCCTGGGCTATGAAATTCAAATCTGTGGGAATTTTGGTATGAATACAGTAGCCTTTAGTGGAAAGTTCTTGAGCAGATTTGTGTTATTTTAGCATCCAGTAACTGCTTTCTATGCGAGTATTTCAGGAGAACAGAATGCCCTTTTGTTTAATGTATTCACCAGTTTCTTACAATGCACGACGAACTACAAATGCAAACCCGTTAAAAAGAGTGAATTATACATTCATTTTTGTGATAAATGTATTTTCTTATTGTTTCGTTAACTTGATATATATATATATATATATATATATATATATATATATATATATATATCAGACATTAAGTTGCTAGAGTAGCACCTGCCGAAAATGGTGTACATTGGCTTATGCAAAGTATGATAATATACTGTAACTAAACCTCCATTTTACCTTGGTGAAGTGTTTAAAAAATATATTACATTCTGTGAGCTTTGAAATAGCTGTTTAGAGAATGAGTGAGTGTGCAGGATCTTGTATATTGTATGTATGTGTGTATGTGTGTGTGTGTGTGTGTGTGTATATTAACTAATTATATTATAACTAAATGTTAACTAATTAAGCATGCATAAGTCTCAGTTAGGGATAGTGCTCAAAATAATTCCATTCATGGATACAGAACATATCCTGGCTATAACTCTGCACATATCATGTTCCAGTGTGCACCAGTCTGTGATTAAACAGAGGAGAAGGTAAAAACTTCTACAGCAAATACACTGTGCTGTCACATTGATGATGGCTGCTTGTGTCATAGCCAGGGAAGGTGTGGCTAGGACTGCATGAACAGAAACAACAGTGATTTAACTCTTAAATGGCAGTAAATTGAGCATGGTCTGCATGGCCATTAATATGCACTAAAACTGCCTTATTAAGCTAAAGTATTTTCTGTGCTTAGATTATATTATTTGGTTATTTATTGAGCATAATGGCTTTATCTAGTTAAATTTGAATGAATGATCTGCAGCTGGTTTACAACCAAAGAAACATATAGCGAAACCACCTCATTACAATGGTAGGGCTTTTAGCAGCATGTTAAATATTGTATGTTTAAAAGCTGTGAAATGTGTTTCCTCTAAAGAATTTAAATAACTGAGATGCAGACAGATGGTGTTTTCTGACCACCTGATGCGTTTTGCTGAATGAACACAGACCCTTTCTGCATGTTTCCGATAGACATAGATATTTTAGAACTATTAAAATTGTTCACTGAAAAAAATATACAATAAAATTAGAACAAAAAAACAGGTTGTGAAAAGTTTTCACATGCATCACATGCCTAATTTACCGTAACACAGAGTATTAGCTTTTCGTTACCTCAGCCTGAGTTGAGTTGTTTTTGCCTAATACTGTCCTTAATTCTTGAATTTCCCAAAGATTACTCGTAGGTTGCTTCTTGTGAATGATAGCGTTAATAAGTCTTGGGTTCGTAACCTCCATGAATTTGTTTAATCCCCCAGTACATAGCTTTATTGGATTTTCTGCTTGCATTCACTCATTGGCAGTTAACATAAAGTAGCAGATGTCCCCCACACCTAAAAACCCCTTACTGTGCACGTGTGCTTGTCGGTATAAACAACAATGTTAAGCTAGCAGGACACGGTGGCTCCACATTTGACAAACTACATTTCATGCCAATAGTATTCATCTTATGAAATACTTGGTTGCCAACTAACATTCCTGATTCATCTGCATCATTTAAGATGGCGAATGAATGCAATGGAGTGAGACCTCCTTCCCTTTCATTTCTCCACCTACACCCTGCTTATTTATATGTTTCATTGAAATTCAGTATAATATTTTCTAGTTCAATGGTATCTAATTATCCTCATGATGCTCTCCCATCTGCAGAGTAACTTACTTCCCAACATTTGAAAAGGAAAAATAGGGATACTTTCATATTAGGTGTGTGAGTAAGGTTGTGGCCAGGAGTGGGGCTGTTTTAAAGGAATTTTTAAAAGACTTTGCAATAATGTACGCAGTTAAAATACCATTTTAGAATTAAAGATTAATCTAGAACAAGAGCAATGTCTCTTATTTACACAGACTGAGTTCAAAACACATTTATTTGCATGTAAAGACATATTACTGAGTAGTATTGCTGTGGACCTCAGTTATACACTCAGAAACACCAACAATATGGAGACTAGAGGAGTATGTAACTGCAGTCTGAAAAAAAACTTTATTGCCATGTTGGACAACTGGCATACATGCCTTCCAACATTTCAAATGAAGAAAGATGGACTCTTTAATTTAAAGGGTGTGAGTGGCGGTGAGGCCAGGGACAGGGCTGTTTTGGAAAAATGTAGGTGACTTGCTAATAACAATTTGTGCAACTTAGACTGATGTCTAAGCGCATCTATTATTGTTGCATTATACACTCACACACCAGCAATATGGAGGGATATTAGGACATAAAGAGGGGCTTAGGGTTAGAAATAGGGACTGTCCTTCCTAAATATGGACTCTTTGCAGATATGGGCCTATAGTATTGTGTTACTACTACGTTTAATTTAAATAAACTTAAATGATACCAAAAAAATCTAAAAGTTATACACACACATCTATCTGTAAAGACGTTGCTACTATCACGTTGAAAAGAGAGATATCTGTCATTATTTTTTTCAATGATATCAATTTTGGCTGGTTAAAATCATCCAATCAGAATAGCTTTGATTACCTGGATTTCCAAAGCATGAGACTTATTGTTGCAAAAAAATAAATAAAAAAATTACATAACATGCAAGGCCCATGACATCAACTTATATATGTTATGTATAAATGTGCTTCTGTTTTTTTTTTTTTTTTTTTACCATGTCAGATCAGTTTATGTTAAGGTATTACTAACCCTTTAAGACTCTGTTTAATCACAGTATAATTATATAACATTGCCTATAAATCCTTTACTGCCAGAAGTATTTGCAATCTGCTGCTAACCAAAGGGTACGTTTCCTGTACATGTTTTCCTTCCCCATGTAGCTAAGCAGCAATAATACAGGTTCTAATATATCCCGTAATGATTTCAGCAGCACACGGCTTTGTCTAAGGAGGCAGATTTGAAGTTTGGTTTTACATTCCTGTGATAATCTCTATGTCAGATGTTTATGCTTCTGTTTTCATTTTAAGTATTTATATGCTTTCTATTTTATTTTATTTTATTCTTATTTTTATTATCTCAGTGACCAACTTAACTCCCCAACTCAGAATTGCCATTGATATAATATAACCCATTTATAAAATTCTTTGTGATTTTTTTTTTTTTTGTTTTGTCTGAATACCATTTGTCTTCCTATCAGTTTTCTAGTTTGTGTTTCTATGTGAATGTTACATTCCGGAGATTAAGGCAACTGGCAGAGCATGTGAGGTTGAGCCATTTCTGGTTACATGCCAAGGTATTTCATGCTTGCTTGAACATGTCTGAAATGCCTATGTGCTTCCTGATGAATATTTACCTGCTATTACCATATGTTCTGCTTGCCCCGAGATATATTGAAACTTGTGTGTATGAATATTCATACCTTAACTTTGTAACTTTTTTTTTTTAACGCTGTAGAACAGCACTGTGAGAAAGTTGTGTATGCTGGTGGCTAAATCATGGGTGGACAAAATGATGTAGCTTGCGGGACCCAAAGAAGTCGATCAACCCTGGCCAGCTTGAGTGCACTCATGCAGAGCTTGGTTTTGCAAACTCAAAGATTATGCTGTTCTATTTGTGGTGATGCTCACATGCCTGCCGGGTGGATTGGAGTTTTAAACTCTGGGGCATCAATAGTACTTGACTCTACAGCTATGCTTGAAGGAAACTCAGTGAAACCATTTTTTATTGGTTTAGACAATCGGGGGACGTTGAGCATGAATTCATTTTGTGATTTGGAGACATGTTAAAAAAAGTAAAGTTTGTTGAAATAACATAAAAATAGAATAGATGTGGCAGTAGCCATGTTGGGAGTGATCGCTATATAAATGCAAGATTGTGCATCTGATGCACTTGTTACAGTGCTCATAATAAATCATGTTACACTTGACAGTAAACTCTGTGCAATACCGCATCTTTAGGCAAGGGAAAAGATTCATCAAAGTGTTCGAAATGTTTATTTTATTATCGATCTCTCTCTCTCTTTTTCTTTTTTCTTTAAATGGTGTAAAAATTGTCATATTATCTAAAATCCACAGAATTCTCAGAAATGTCCATTTTTAGAAGCAAATTGAGAGTGGCGGAAATAGAGAGAAGTAAAACTCCACACCTTTCTGGGGGAATAAGTGGCAGAGAGATTTACAAACCTTTTATGTTGCCGTAAAAAAATATACATAATGATTAGGGTGCAAAAGGAGCAAAAGACTAAAAAACAAAATACATTTAATGAATGATGCAACTAAAATGTAAAAAAAAAAGTGCAAAATGGTCCTCAGAGTCTAAACAGACTCTGCACTTTATTTTAGTTGCTTCAATAGACCTTAAATAAATTTAGCAGATAAGCCAGTTGATAATTCTTGGGTTGCTGCGTGATATTTCATCATCTTGGTTGCTTCAATATGTAGATTGTGGGACTCATTAAACCCTGGGGTATAATAATTATTAAACAGAATAATAAGAAGATAAAGGAAAATCATAATTAAACATTCCGAAAGTGATTTATAGCGCTGTGAAGTGGCTGTGCTTTAAAATTTCCTACATTTGTCAGTGACACACGAATGTGATGTACTGGACATAGTGTGGACAATGAATTGTTGTGCTAGGAGTATTTATAGTTGAAACTATTATTGTGTGCTGGCTTTTGCTTAAAATGGTTCTCTTAGCCCTGTCTTAGACAAGGGAGAAATTTACCACAGCCACAGAGACGCCAAAGTAACCACTTGACTTCTTGACCCACATGTCTCTGATCTCTCATACAGCTGAATGTCCATTTCTATTCGAGACATTTGTGTACAGCACCAGAAACAGTTTCGGCCTCTGCAGAGATGCCCGTGTTTGAATATGTACAGTGATGTAGTTCTTCTTCCCATGGGGACCAAGGCTGATTACCAATTTGACCCTCCCAAAATCATTCATCACATTCTGATAGTTAATGGGGGCAAGCAAACTAGGGATTGCTTGGCCCCTGCCTAAACCCTGGGCCCTAGGCGGCTGCCTAGGGTCAGCTAATGGTTAATCCTGTTCTGCTTTGCCGTATTTAATGGACCGACACTGATACATTTTAAATACAGGTCTCCTAGTCTCCATCTGCTTGTCATAAGTGGCTAGACCTGAAATCCATGTTGGATTTGCTATTTTGCTGTTCAGACGGATGTCTTGAGGCTTGGTAAAAGGTCTCAGAAAATCTCAATGTTTTAAGTATCTGCTTTTTTTTTTTTTTTTTTAAACCCCACTTGACCACATTGTTCACACACCAATAAGCAGACATTTTGCCTGGTTTCAGTTGACATAGATATTTTCTGTCTTGTTTGAGCAAAGAAAATGTAATCTTTCTGAAATGAACAGTTTATTTAGTTAATGGTAGGCAACAAGAGCAAAAAATGTTTTTTTTTATGACTCAGACATTACAAAGTTTCACTAAGTGAAATGTTAGAGAGTGGAATAATGAATTTAAAGCTGTGTTAGACATAGAGTGTCTTAGCTAAGTTGAGAGGTTCATTTTAGACTAAATTTGCAAATCAGATGGCAACTCATTACAAGTCTGTATTCAGTGAACTGATCTCAATATACTATTTATGTTATTTTACAGTTTTTATTTTTTTTAACATAAAGACTATCTTCACTCTTTTACATCTTTGAACTAGGTGTTTATCATTATTATGATATGCAGCTCTAAGAGGAACAATAATGGAAACCTCCAAGCACCATTGTCACTACAGCTGTTGTAGTGGTTATGGTGCCAGGAGTGCCCTGGTGCTCCACACTCAGAAGAAGCCATTTTAGAATGGTTTGATTCCTTATCTGGTGTCTGTTGGGCACCACTCTCTGTCTCCACTACTTACAAGAGACTAAACAGGAGCCAATGAGCAGTGGCCAGCACTGCTCAAACCCCTGCTCTGTTCTAATGGGGTTCGGGTGCTTGCAATATAGCGATGCCAAGCCACTCCAGGAACAATGTATTGGTTATGGTCTTTGCAATGTTCCTTTAAAGCATATCTTCACCATCTAGCTTGACAGTGGTGGTTTTGGAACACTGATCCACTATCCCCGGACACCAGGAAAATGTCCAGACCATATTTTTCCATATATGAAGATTTCAGCTGTGCTTTCCATGAAATCAGCCTGTCACCTGGATGCACATGCACCCTTTACAGCTACGTGTCACCAGTGATGCAAGTTGCTTTACTGAAACACTCACAAGCCACTCTGTCCTTCTCCCTAGTTAACCCCATTCCTACATTAGGGCATGCTACAAAAGGAGGGCTTTAACACCATTAATGCGGCATAGCACACCATAACGATCTGGCCCTCCCTGCGGCCCCAAATACTTACCTTAGCTGCTGATTGTGATCAGGGGACACCTGTAGCCTATCCAGCTGATCCGTGTCATGTGAATGCGGTGACATTACATCATGCCTTGAATTAATTGAATTAATGCTTTCCTGTGGGGATTTAGAAGATGCTGAGTCAAACTGAGAATGACAAGCATCATTTCACTGAGTCAAGTGGTCTGGGTGCGTTTAGTGTCACTTTATAGACACATTACTGTGAGCATTATTACTGTGACTCCATTTGTATACTCTCAGAGATCAACAGTATGGAGCGTCTAGAAAAGAGGGACTTTAGGAATATTGTCTGGGTCAAAAACAGGGACTGTCTCTCCTGAGTAAGGACACTTGGGAAGTATAGGAATATGTTGGCGCAATATAGATACCAGATAATAATAAAATGGAATTCTATGCCTTCCATATGGAACATTTATCATTCAGAAATAACCCACACAGAGGCATTTATATACCCACTATTTATTTACATTTATACTCACTACAGTGCACAATTCGCCATACACATAAACACTAACGCACAGTTGTTTGACTCTGCACTTTTTTATTATTTTAATCTGCTCTGGCACTCAGTTACAATGTGTTTTATGTTGTATGCGTGTGAGAAACAATCAGAACGTATAACTCCGTGCTGTTTGTGAAGCATTCTGCCAGTTCCAGGTCAGTTTCCTGTTACATGCATGGGAACTGCTGTGTTGTATTCAGCCTCCGGATTAATTACAGAGAAAGCCATACTTATCCTACTTTCCACTATCAAACCCCCACTTCGCTAGGACATGGCTCTGACCAGGTCATGGTTGTGCAATGAAAGAGGCTTATCCTTCTGCGTTCCTATAGTGTCCCTGTTACCCTGCAGCTGCAGGCTCTCCGAGAGAAAGTGAATGTCTATGTTTAGCCACCGTGACAAAGAAGGCAACGACGAGAACTTCTGATTCTAAAACTCAAGCGGAGGTGATTGGGTGGAGCTGCTTTTCCTGCAATTGTAACATACATTTTCCTATCGGGAGCCAATGTCAGTCGTCTTACATTAACCAACAGAGCTCAGCTAGAGGATTCCCTCTGTCCTAGCTTCAGTTACCATCAAGACCCCCTGACCTGTCAGCGACTGGTTGGTTCTTTAGTTCCTTTGTTTTTACATTTTTTTTTTTTATTTCTTCCCCCCTTCTTTTTTTTGTTTTTTAACAATGCTTCAAGTCAAAGAACAGTGGCGCAATCCATCGGTGAGTATTTATACTGATATGTAAACATCAAAGTGACTTGCACTCGAATCTCATGTAACATATGTCGTTTTGTTCATTCAAAGCATGAGTGATCTAATGCTGGGATACAGTTACTCTGCGCATTGTTTTAGATTTCAAGTTTAACTTCTTGTCAATTTGTCGTGAATTTACAAAAGAACTTTGGTTAAAGAGGAAAAGAGAACAGGTGGAAATGTTTCTATGACTATCAAAGAGCTGAAGATGGGCCAGGATTTAAAGTAGTACACAGTGTAGCTGACTAGGTTCAAAGAAGACGTTTGATCTGCAGGATTAATTCTTCAAAGAGCTTTCTAATTATATCATTTTTGTATTGTCATTGAGGCTGGCTCTTGAGTTTGTTTTCTTTCTAAATGTTTTATTGTTAATAGTAAAATGCGAAACACAAATTGCGCTCCCTATTTGTGGTTCTTTTACATTTAAATTTTCTTGATGATTTTAAACATTGGAAATAGATGCATATAGCCAAACATACTCCATATACATTGTTTGTGTGTATTTCTTTTATTGTTAATAGTATCACTTCATTAGACATCATTTTTGTTGTGGGTTTTTCAGACTGCAAAATAGAGGCCTTGTTTTGTTACAGATAGTCTGCTATTTTCTGATCTGATAATTCATTGGTTCTTTCACACATTATTTAATATGCGTGAATATGATGTGAGTTTTATCGCATTTCTGCAGACCCTAGGAAAATGTTATATTTTTTAAATGATGTACATTAATATTAGAAAACAATGAATATCGAATTCATTTCTGAGGCCTACTACAGTTAAAATGCATTCCTGGAGCAAATATATGCAACCAGGTATTTGAAGTATGCAGATTTTTAAAATGCCACTTTATTTTAATTTGCTGCCATGCCAATTTTGCTTTAATCTACTTTTATGTTTGCTAGAGGTCTGGGAGCAGTTTTATTCCCATGGAACACTCAGATGCATTTACATGATAAATGGGATCTTTTATTTATGTAGTAGATTTGGTGCAGTAATATGTTTTATATTTGATATATGTAAATATATCTATTGGATTTCCACAATTTATTTATTATACATTTTAGTATTTATAGTCTTGATACACAATGCTTACTGATTGCTTGATAATTTTTTTTTCAAGGCTATAAAGTTAAAATAAAACAATATATTTTAAGGGTGTTATCCCACTTCTAATAAATTCTGGTATGTATCTCTAGACAAGCGATGGCTGCCCAGTTGTATGGGAACTACAGATCCCATGATGCTTTGGGAACTTAATGGCCATGTTTCATCATCACTGTCTAGGTTTTCGTCTTTAACTCTTAGTGTGGTGGGTATATTGCATTCTATTGTAATACTAATATGGTAGCTTGTGCTACTGTGACCAAAGAACTACTGAACTGTCTTTTTTATTATCACTATAAAACTAATCCATAGTGAGAGACAGCTGCTTTATTTCTATATATAGGTTTCTATTCCATGGATACTTCTCATGTAATTTATATGTGTCCACGCTTGTACTTTCTCAGTTTTAGAGTTGTAGAATAAATATCTGAAAACAGATTTGAAAGGATAACTGCATCTGTTCTGAACATTAAAGGGACACTGTAGGCACCCAGACCACTTCAGCTAATTGAAGTCGTCTGGGTGCTATGACCCTTCAGCACTTAGTGCTGCAATGTAAAACATTGTAGTTCCAGAGAATTGCAATGTGTACATTGCAGCTCTAAGTCTGACCTCTATAGCTGAACGACAGCCACTGGTGGCTATAGGAAAGCATTGAATAATGTTTTCCTATGGGGAGGTCTGATGCGCATGTGGCCATCAGCCGGCGGGTGGGATGGGGGCACTCCAGGACTAGTGCCAGGAAACGGGTTTGTTTTCCTGGCACTGGAGAATCCCTTTAAGCTTACTCACAAAGTCACCTTTACAGGGTTATTCACTAAAGTGAGAATTCAAAATGAATTTCACATCTAACTGAAAGCATAGCTGACATAGAAAATGTTTCCACTTCTGTTATTTTGACCTTAAAGGGTCACTCCAGACCCCTAAACAACTTTAGCTTGCTAAAAATCTTTGTGTGAAGAATATGTCCAATTTTTTTCATTTGGCAAAAAGTGCAGATTTCAATAGAAACTGACACTTTAATAAATTAACCTGGTTACACCCCTTTGGCTTTCAAGCAGACAACAGTTAATGTTACTTCCTGGTTTCCTTAGCTCAATGCAGCTGACCTCAACAGGTAGTAATTGCCCAGAGCACCTGCCTTCCTTGCAAATACTTTTGCAAGGGGAGGGCTTGCAAAAGCAGCACACAAGAGCTCTGCGGGTTTTGCAAGATGATTTTAGATATATCCCCAATGAAAAAATACATAATTAAATGCATGCAAGTTTTCATTTGGAACATATCTACTAAACAGTGATTTACATTTGAAATTCACTTCTCACTTTAGTAAATAACCATAACATTTACCTGTGAATGTTTTTTTAGGATTTAGTAAAACAGTTATTTGTTGTAGTAAGCCTTACTGGCCCAACCCCTCCAAAAAAAAAAAAAGGAATAGACTTACCTGCATTCCAAGGCCGATGCCAAGTTCTCCTTCAGTCATGTCTTGCTGTCTATCGGTAAGCGTAAACATGTCCTGGATGATGGTCTGAGGGGAGAACTTGAGTGGCAGGTATGAGGGGTCCTTGCCGCCATTAGTTGTCTCTTCCCAGCATGCTATGCATGCTGATACTACCACAAAGAAATATACCTATACATACACCACCACAAATGTTATACTTAACTTTGAAAGACAGTGAGCAATTTAGTAGATGCTTTCCAAGGAACCTATCCCCAAAAGATCCTTAACTTGGGCATATATGCAACATATACAATAGGGAACCAGCATAGGATCTAGAAAAAAGAAATATACAACACAATAGTGTAACACCATTAAACAGGTTAACCCTCATCAAAATGAATTGCACTGGCAAGCAACAAGCATGAATAAGCACATATAGGTGCCTCTCCCGATGTAGCAAAGCAGCTCAAACCCTCACGGAACTGAACCACCTGGTCCTTCCAAGAATCTCAGCCTGTATCGATATTTAGTAAAAGTTAGAATTTACTTTCCACAAACAGTTAAAATAAAAACCTGTACAAATGGTCCTATGCGTTTCGCCCACTTACTGGACTCCCTCAGGAACCACCTTTATACACATTTAGAGATAAAAACTAAATTACAAAATTATCAGCTGTATAAAGACCTCCCGGCCCAAGTCCTGTTTAAATGTCCCCATTTTTTCCCTCATTGGTCCATTTAAATTAATCCCATTGTTCCAGCCATCAGCGTGGCTCTTCTTCCCCGCACTACAGGATGTTGCATATTCGCTCTCCTTCATTCCCTTCCCATCTCCACGTGTGTTCACTCATTTATTGGCAACACCTATGTTTGTGTTCCTACCCATCACATGATGCATTCCACTAATAGCTCCTCCTAGATCAGGAACGCTTATGTATGCGTTCCAGTTCATCACATTGTGTGTTCCACTCATGACTCATACTAGTCCTATCTGTAAACTGAACAATGCAGTTACAGCCAGACCAAAGAGCGGAACTGATTTCTAGACTTAAGAAAGAACACAATATTTAAAGAAAAACCCATGTATTAAAAAAAAAAAAAAAGCTTTAACCTTGTATGTACAGTGTTTTATACTGAACCATTGCACATATAGTCTCTAAGTACCATAATCACTACAAATCATGGTGCTTGGAGTAACCCTCTCATCCACAAAAGTATCACATCAGATATTTATCATATACATTGTGCTAGCAACTATGCCAGCTAAAAATATATATATCAAACAGTAAAGTACTTGAATTTACATTTCTGTACTGTTCACGCATCATCATGTACCATAATGTGTCACGCAATGTAGATCAGTGGAGCTTTATATCTAATCTGTTGAAAGGGTTACTCTGTGCTCTATGGTAATGGTTAAAGTGCTGTAAATCTATGGGTGATGCCCAGTTTCTTTTTGACAAATTGGTTTGTAAATTCCTGGTACCCGCAGCCCACCGCATTATCAAATGCATTGAAAATGTAGAATCTTTACTTCTTCCCAAGCATGGTGGAATTCGTCATCCTTTCTGATTGGAGGAAATAGATGAAGAATGAAATATATTGATAAAACGTAAATTATACATTTTTAACACAAAGTTGTGTTTTCTTTAATGTGACATTAGGTTGTTATTACACGAAAGATGTGCATTAAGCATGCCAACACCCCCTCGCTGCCTTTGTATTGTTGTTGTCTAAGACGTGGCAAGTAGAATTGATGGAAAAGTTTAATCATTGAGCCATTAGCAAAAGTGGGAGTAAAGTATGTTGTGAGTTTTTTGCAGTTATATTATGTCTAATGTTTAATCCTATCACTAGGAGCCAAAGAAGAGAATCTGTGTTCATTGTTACTGTGACAGTGCCAGACAGAGTGGGAAGATCAGTGCAAAGTATAATTTATGAATAGAGTGGGATAATTACGAGATCGAGCCAAACAAAATAATAGATAAAGAGAAGGGGTCCTAGACTCAATTCTTCTCTCTTATCAAGGAAGCATGCTGTTTTCCCGCTTTTAAATGGTAATTTGGAATTGTTTTTTTTTCTGGTTGAAATATATTTTTTTTATATACTGGTAGTTGAATAAATAATGATGTCTAATTAAGATAATGTGTTTCCTGTTCAATTTTCCACTTTCTCATCTGTTATAGCCATTTGCATGTAAAAATGTCAGTGTTCCACAAGATTAAATAAACTGTAAATGTGGCCACTGCATTGAAACTGGAAAAAGGTGTGAAAACAGAAGCCTTCACCATTTGACTGTGTGACTAATTGCCAAGGATTGGTTACTACTGCACGGCTTGACAAATTTGCTTAGGATCTAGGAGCCAGCTAAAAAAGTTGTTTTTTTTAACCAACTAAACTTTATTTTGAACCATAAAAAATACAATTCTAAAAGGGACACTATATACACCAGAACCATTACTGCTTATTGTAGTTGTTCTCATGTCTATAACCTGTCCCTGAAGGCTTTTCGAGGTAGACACTGCCATTTTAGAGAAAAGGCCGTATTTACATTGCTGCCTAGTAATACCTCTAGTGACAGTTACTTAGACTGCCACTAAATATACTTCCTAGTCCAGTGCTGCACAGTGTGCAACATTCAGCATATTCCGGTATCAGAGCAAGAACTGCAGGAAGATTACAGCTCCCTCACCGACTCTATTCCACCCAGCCGGCCACCTCTAATTTCCTCAGGTCGGCCACCCACCCTTACATTCTCTTGGCCAGCAACCTGGGGGCTGAACGGGCTTCCGAAAAAAATCCTAGTTGCCATAGCGACCTGCTGCCTGGGATTTGTCGAGACATGTACTACTGTACCTTGTTTTGACCAGTTCTTTTGATGAAACAACTCCTTTCTGGCTATAGAGTATCTACTCCTCATCCAAATAAAATCTACATGTATGTTAGTATCAGAAATCACCAAGACTTTTTTCGTCCTTTCTTTTTCTGATGAAGTGATTTTATTAATATGAGTAATTTTATAGCATAATCAATAGAATTAGAATCTCTGGTTAGAGTGATGACCGAGGTTTACCTACCTGGAGTTGTCTCTCACAGCCTCTGCGATCTTCTTCCTGGGGGTCTTCTTAGGCTCATTTGTCAGAAGCTGTATCAATGCTGTACTTGAGAGTACAACAATGAGGTCTATGGAGGATCCTGCAAGATCTGACAATGATCAAGACCATGCCTGAATCCCACAGCCATCCTTGCTGCTTGGTTTGGACAACATTTAATCGCAGAGCTCTGCATTTTCTCAACTAGTCAGGGATAAGCAACCTTCTGCATTCCAGATGTTTTAGACTACATCTCCCATGATGCTTTGCCAGTATTATGGCTGTAAGAGCATTATGGGAGATATAGTCCACAACATCTGGAGTGCCAAAGGTTGCCTAACCCTAATCCTGCTAAGTCCCTGCTATGTTTTATGATATCTTTGCATTGCATTCAAATTTCAATGAATTATACCTTTATGGCACACTGGGATGTGACAGAGCCCATTTAAACTGCTTATACAGCATAGGAGAGACCATTAAGGTAGAAGTTTATGTGCATCAAAAATCAAGGGATCTGCACTGTGTGCAACACTTAACAGAACAAACTAACACCACATCAGCTCCTGGATAGTGTATGGGACATTGTTTGCTTTATAGTCCTGATAAAGAAAGTTGACATTGTATAATAATTGTTTCAAACTTTTTCTATAATCCATCTTCTACAAATAATTAAAATGAAAAACATAAAACTATGCCTTTGTTATTGACATTTCGGCTTGCCTGGAATTTAAGGCTGGATGACATATTGATTCCCTAAGGGTGTCAAATATATAGCATGTAAAAGAAATCTACGGAAACCGCAGTTCTAAAAATAGTGCGTTCAATCTCCTCGGGGCTTTATGAACAGAGCGGGAGTGGGAACAGTTGCACTATTTCATGAAAATTGCATCGTTTTGTCTCGTAGTGTCACATACAGATGTGTCTAGAAAGTTTAGCCCCTTTTTTGCTAAATGCTTCAACCTGAAAATCGAAATAATATTGTATTGTTATCTCTTGCTTGGCCATTGTACAAGACTTTTTAGCAGTTTAATGAAATTTGATGAGAATGACTTTTGATGTTGTGGCATTTCTTAGAGAAGCTAAATCATTCTAGCTTCTAAATCACATTTATTTAATAAGATGAATTGTACATGGCAGTGATACTCTAAGCCAGTAAGTAATGTCCAAAGCAGGTATGCGTTGAGGTCGCTTTAGCATAGCTGTGCAGACCGGACGGACTGCGCATACTCGACAGAGCCAACTAAGTGTCGAACTGTTTGAATATGGTTTGAAAGCTTACCCTAGGACATAATCTGGGAACTTCTGCCACCATAACCACTAAATCACACTGTAATGGTTATGGCATTTAGCGTAATAATTAAAAAATAAGTGAAATGTGAGGAGCAAGACATCATTGATAAGGAGTTGTATTCATTTTATGCTGTTCTTTAAGTCTTTTATCTTACTTTAGTACAACTCTGCGCAGCTCACTGGAATTTATTTTTATCTTTTCTATGAATTTCTTGAGTGAAAATTTTAGTGATTATCAGGTGGATTTCACTTTTTGTAGATACTGGTAACTCATTTTAGTACGGTGGCTTTTTTTGTAGGCAGAGGAAAGGACTTAATTCCTTCTTTAAGTCCTTATTGTGGTAAACTATACAATTTGTCAGTGGTAAGCAGGGTGGATAAAAATCAATTAATACAAAAAATATTAAAGAAAATCTTTCGATAAAATGCTTTTGGAGTTAAAATCCATATAAATATAGTTTTCTACCTAAGATACATTATAGTGCAAAAGTTTTTCAGGGTGATATATGAATTAGTTATGTAGCATGAGGCTGTACATTCATACAATGTTTCCATTGTAAATCAAATCCACGCAGGTGGTAAGTCTATCTGAAAGTCAATCTGGCATGCAAATAAAGGTGCTAATGACAAGTTAAATGGACAATTTTGAACTATACATTCCAATAGTGAAATTGTGAATAGCTTCATGCACCATAACCACTGATTTTCTTTTATTACTGACTTTGCCAAACAGTTTATTAGTGCTATGGCAAAAACCTGAGGAATCCCTGGAAACTCATCAGCTTGGGAGGTCCTAATGTCATAATCTTTTACCATTTTTTCCCCTTGCCATTTCACTCCTCTGTTGGTTACGGTAAAGGTGCTTAAGTTATCACTCTGTCATTTTATGGCAAATTTCCTTTTCTTTATGACCTGTCAGATCTTCTTTCTTCTCTTCATTATCCTTTATTTCTTCTGTGATGCCATCTCTCACAGTGCACATCATTGCACAAGGCTATGATCTATAATGTGTTAGCTGTCAGCAGCCGACATTGCGCCTGGATTGCTAATAGCCGTGTATGCGCAGTGAAGCCAAAATTGCACAACACAGGATACTGAGAGGAAGAAGATATTTTGCGAGTTCTCCTCTGACAGATTTAAACAAGGAAGGCGAACTTGACTGAACTTGACAATTCTAAACAAGGAAAAGTAGCCTCTGCTTTAACTTATCTGCAACGTAAAATAAAATAAATAGAAATCAAATAAAAATAGAGCCAGTAAAAAAAAGCAAGCTTGATGTGTTAGACCCGCTTTAACCTTTGGGGGCCAAATTAACACAGGATTCAAGGGAACACAGTGGCTTACATTGAACTTTTTCTAATGACTAGCACAACCAATTTCTAATGGATTACGTTTTTTTCTTTATGATGTAATTTTATAATACCGTAGTTTGGTATGAGAGGTATACTTTGAAACTCGGCCTTTCGGAGGCACTGTCACGGTTGTTAATACATATTTTGTTAACATGTAGAATGTTGATTACCATTGCCATGATTTCTTGCAGTTGTTGATTCTGGCAATTTTCCTGTGATTGCTTGCTGAAAGATACTTGCTTTTACGGAATGCATAATATGGGAGAACATCCCATGCTTTCTTAAAAGGTCTCTTCATCGGCAACCATTAATTGTGTTTGTAATACATCTGCCTGTCTACTTACTGTCACTCGTACCTAAGGCTATGCTGCGGGTTTCTGGCTAATTAATTCCGGTTCAGTGTATTTTGACATGCTCATTTAGCTTCCCAATACATTCTACAAATGAAAGAATGCTGTTTTTATTTCTTCAAGCAATTGATTTTACCTAAGTATGTTTTAATTATTTGAACAAGTTCCAGTTATACAACAGAGTAGACACAAACAGTTTTTTTACCCACAATATTCATCTACACACTAACTGACACTTACCGGGCTGATATCCCAAATAAAGATAGACACAAATTCGCTTTAGACGCACATGCTGTGTCCAATTGTTATTGTACATTTATAAACATCTTTCAAAGTCAACAATAGTGCTAGAGCTTTGGCAGGCATACCTTCTAATTGTCCCTAATTAGAACGCATAGGCCTTATTGTGGGCCCAAATCCCTCATTTTAGTTGTATAAATTGTTATAACTAAGTCACCTAAAATGTTTCATCCAGCACTGACATTTTGCTATTACTGCTGCCTGTACTGGCCTATGTCCTGGCTTGTCTGTCTCCCATTGGAGTTGTGGACTGTTTGTAAACCAGGAACCATCCAAACAGCATGGAACTGCTATTTCTCAGCATGTTCAAACATAGGACAATACTGTTAGACACAGATACATTACAGAGCTAGGCAGCACCTTGCGGGTCCACTCTCATTGGCTGAGAGCTTTAGCTGAGCTCTCAGCCAATGAGCACAGCCATATATAAGGTCAAATTAGTTCAGGGTAAACATCCATCTTCTCTATAAATGATTTGCCCACTCACTCTGGTAGAGGAACAGGCTACTCCTGGCACCAAAACTGCTACAGGGCTCTGTAGTGGTTATGGTGCTTGGAGTGTTCCTTTAACTGCCACTGTGTAATTTTAAACAGTGGTGAAGTTACACCATTTCAGGTTTGATATTTGGAACACTCTGTCATGATGTGCACTGTTCCAATGTCAACATTAACTCAGGATGCCATGGAAATCTATCATCCGTGTTTTGTGTAGCCTGATTTACATTAGAACAGCCAAGAGTGGTTTAACCTTCTGTCTTACAAAAATATCTGTTTCCATGCGATTCTCGTTTTTTGACTGTAGCAGCCATTGATTAACAATGTCAAGTGACTTAAGTTTATAGTCCTTCAACCACAGCAAAATCATTCTTTCTTTGGTTCTGCTTGGAAATCTGTAGAGGATCTGATATGTCTTAAATAACTGATATTGTTTATAATGTTTTTGAGTCACAAGACAAGCAAAACCTGTGTTTCTAGAACTTTTTATTGAGGACCCATATTTTCTAGATGGTATCATGGCATTAGTACATTATATCCAGGACTGGGAGCTGTGGATTTGGAATGGGTGAAATTTATTGCCCGTGCTACCGAAGTGCTGTCAGTTGGGCAGAAATGCCCTGATATAACATTAAGTAGTGATGTCATAATTGATATGGCATTTGCACATCAATGTTTGGGATAATTATTCAGGAGTCTAGAAACAGCACAAGATCCATTCTAGATGACACATTTTTCAATACAATCGTAAAACAGTACAAAAATGAAGTTTAGTTCTAATTGACCAGAATCCAGAATTTAAAAAAATAATAATTTATTCCACTTACATGATATTCTGACATTTGTGAAGAGCACTACTATGACCAAACTACACTGCCATGCAATTCTAGGTCCAAACATAATGCCATGTACATTATTCTGGACTCCTTTTGAACCATTATTTCTTATGATCTTATGAATTGTATGACAGAGTTCTAGCAACAGAACAAGCCACAACAGCGGTTCCCAAACTGACGGGCACGGAGCCGTCAGATATTTTCCCGGTGCTATGATCATATAATGATAGCATCGGGAACTGTGCCTTCCTCTCCCCTGCCGGCTCTGCCCGAAGAGATCTCCCTCTTCGGGCTGTTAGCATTGTAATGCTCTAACTGCAACTCCACCAGGTTCTCCTCTCGCAAGCTCGGAGCGATGCCGCGGTTACCATGGCAACGCTCAGAATCTCACGAGAGTGAACTCTAGCAGCTCATGAGGCTGCTAGAGTTCACTCTCACCACCTGGACCACCAGGGCTTCCCCACGGGCCACCAGGGATTAGTACTGCCCCCCTCCCAGGCAAAGGTAAGGGAGGGGGGATATGAAAACTATAGTTTTTTTGTTTTTTTAAATAACAAAATATTAATCTACCCTCCTCCTCCTACCCTTCCTCCTATACACACACACTGCCCCCATACACACACACACACACACACACACACACACACACACTACCCACTATACACACACTGTACCCCTCACACACACTGACCCCCATACACACACACATAGCCCCGGACACACACACACTGCCCCCCATAAATACACACACACAGTGCCCCCTAATACACACTGCCCCCTTTACACACACACTGTACACCCCACACACACTGCCCCTATACATACACACTGCTCCCCTCACTCATACACACACTGCCCCCCTTACACACACACTGTACCCCTAACACACACGCACTGTACCCCTCAATCACACACTGCCCCTCAATACACACACACTGCCTCCCTCAATACACACACACTACCCCTTCAATACACACACACTGCCCCCCACACACAATGTACCCCTTACGCATACAATGTACCCCTCACGCACACACTGTACCTCTCACACACATACTGTATCTCTCATGCACTCACTGCACCCTTCAAACACACAGACACAATGCACCCCACAAACACACTACATCAATACATACATACAATGCACCCCCGTACACACACTGCACCACACACACGCATACTTAACCCCACACACATTGCACCCCTCACAAACACACATACATTGTGCCCCTCACACACCGCTTGCTGTAGTGGTTATTGTGCCTGGATTGTTTCTTTAACTAATCGACAAGTGCCCTTCCCTAGATTAGGTTCTGGATCCACTACTGAAAGGGAATCATTTGACTTGCGGTGCCTTGGAAAAATATTGAAACATTAAGGGCGCCTTGAACCTAAAATGTTTGGGAACAACTGAGCTACAGGATTCCATTTGTTTTCAGATTTGCTCCACTTTACAATACTACACCAAAATTGCTCATTATAAATAACTCCCAGTGTGTCTCTTTGGATTCTGGATCTATGTTGTCACAGCCTAAATAATCTAGAATTGTTCTAATGGTCTTTTTCTACCAATTAGGGTCGATTCTGAGCGAACAGCAAATTCATGCCAACTAAATATCTATTTGTTAAAGAAAGAAAAAAATCTTTGTTTCAAGATCTAGTATAAACACATGTGTTATGATTTGTGCTAGACCATTTTTTGTTGAAATATTTTATTCCCTTAAGGTTCTTTTCAGCAGCTGTGAAAAAGAAAATCCCATTCCTATAAATACTGCTCTAATTAATTTCTAGTGAAGTCATTGGTTGGATGAGATTTCTTTCCCAAGCTGCTAATGAGGAACAACATTAATGAACCGTAGCTTGTTTTTTTATTTTTTATTATTATTTTTGTGTGTGTGCATCGAGGTGAGGAGAAGACAAGAGTTCATACAAATTGAATAAGTTTACAGTGTAGAGTGATGCAGCTGTGCTGTCTAGATTTCCTTCCTGTGAGTAACAAAGCTTGTGTCTATGGCACTCTACAGAGGAACATCTATACGAGTGTGAAGCATAGCTTTCCTTCTGCTCTACTGGCCTGTCTGCTCGAGGCAGAGATGATCCCGTGATGAGAGCAGAGGCAAGGAGAGCTGCGTAGAGCGACTCTACAAAGCAATTCCACACTCTGAAAGTAAAAAAGCCGAACAAGGCTTTTTGTCTTTCGTTTTTCTCTATTGTACATTGAGAAATGTCTCAAAAAAGCCAATTTAAGTTGTTTGAACGATAATCCAGGTGGGACTGAGATGGGGTGTATCTTTGGGAAGACTGTACAGAAGTACTGACAAAACATGCCTGTCTTTAATCACTGGAATGCCAAACTCGTTAAGTGTCAGAGGGGTGAGTAACATTTTTGGATTTGGAATTAATTAAAATACACTGCTGGCACTCAACGAGTAAATGCAATATTGTCTGATCAGTGTACCAAATATGCCTATCTTTTAAGTTTGCATGCTTTTTTTGTGGATGCTTTTTAAATGTGTGTGTGTCTATATATTATACACATTACATATGTATATGCACACATTATATACGGTATGTTCAGTCTTTGAAATAGGCATTCTGGGATCACTTTAGTTTTTTAGATTCTGTAAATAACGAGTCCCTTTCAAGAATCTTCCCCTTATTATTTTTCTCATGTGAACAAAATTGCCCTTTGACTCTCCTTGTTGTCTGACTACATTTAGAGATTTTATTAAATTTTAAATGTCATAGAATTTTTCCAGACTGGGAACGGAAAAATAGGACACGTCTTTTAATTGAAGGTTTGGTCCCTAATCCTGGAAGCATTCTTCTTTCTCCAATTAGCCCTGCACAAATGACTGTGTATGAACCATAAGATAATTAATTGATGCCCGTAAGAATATAAACGTGGGCATATTTTGTTCTTAGGCATAAAAAGTTCATGTGAAAGTATTGCTAACAAATTTAAGTTGACAACCCCCCATGGTTGACCACTCTTGCTCTCTTGCTTAATCATATTTTATATTGTGTTTCCAGATAGCTGGTCAGCTTCCCTGGATTTCGCTGACGACACAGGAAAGCTTTGCCTGAAGATGGAAACACTGGAGTCGGAACTGACCTGCCCTATCTGTCTAGAGTTGTTTGAAGACCCACTGCTACTGCCTTGCGCTCACAGCCTCTGTTTCAACTGTGCGCATCGCATCCTGGTCTCCCACTGTGCCAACAACGAATCAGTAGAATCTATTAACGCCTTCCAGTGCCCCACCTGCCGTTATGTCATCACACTCAGCAAGCGTGGCTTAGACGGACTCAAGCGGAACGTGACTCTGCAGAACATCATCGACAGATTTCAGAAAGCATCTGTGAGTGTGCCCAATTCCCCTGGTGAAACGCGACGAGAAAGGGCTTACGACACCAATAACAGCATGACATCCAGCGAGAAAGTCCCCTGTCAGTTCTGTGACCAGGACCAGGCTAGGGAGGCCGTCAAAACCTGTGTGACTTGTGAAGTGTCCTACTGCGAGGACTGTTTGAAGGCAACACACCCAAACAAGAAGCCATTTACTGGCCACCGTTTAATCGAGCCCATCCCTGACTCACACATTCGAGGGTTAATGTGTCTGGAGCACGAGGATGAAAAAGTGAATATGTATTGTGTTACAGATGATCAACTAATTTGTGCCTTGTGTAAACTGGTTGGACGACACCGAGATCATCAGGTGGCAGCACTTGGTGATAGATATGACAAGCTGAAGGTAAGACTTCGATTGTAATACTAAACTGTAAATTGTCCTTAATACACTCTATATAATTATTTCATACCTGTATGTCTTTTCTTAATTTCTTGGGACAAGATATAAACCGTACAGCCCATCCTAATTTTCTGCTTATGGTTGAAATAACGAACATAAATTCGCAATCCATACAGTCAGACTCTAAGCCACAGTGCGGAAGCATGTTCTTTACTTTAGCTGGTTAATAAATTATATTCTTTGGAAATGGTGTTTAATATTGTATCATGGTTATTTATGATTAAGACCCGTTTGTCTCACTTGCAGTCATTTGCTGCGAAACCAGCTCTGTATCAGTCTATCGAAGTTTTCCGTAGGATTCACGCGTTGTGTTAAATGCTGATATCTAGTTAGCTTAAGTGGTATTTGCTGCAAAACTAGTTTGTTTCAGTTTATCGAAGTTTTCCATAGGATTCACACTTTTTGTTTCTGCTGATATCTAGTTCTGTGGTATGACTGCCCAAAGGAAAGGTGTCTCTATGATTTGTTTTCTGTGTTAACACAAACACTGTTTTGAGATACAACATCATGACAACACCAAGGTTATCTCCAAGGTGTTTACAAAGGTTCATTTCTCCATAGCACCTAATTGTTCTTCTTGTCTGCCTATTGATCAATTGATTTATCTAAAGTAACCAAATATATTTTGTCTGGCATCTACATGTAAAGCATGGTTTGCATGAAATGTTTCTCATAGAGATGCATTATATTGAAGTTCATGCCTGTAGCCACACATAAACTATATGTCGGCAATGATTCTCTAAGAAAAGCTTTTGATTGGACAAAAGTCTTCATGTTGATGACTTCACAGAAGGCGGATCGGGCTGCAGAAATCATACTGTCTTGGCACTGGATTAATGTGAAGTTTAAGAGTGAATTTTCATTTTTTATTTTAATAAATGGGGGGCTCTATATCCAAACTTAGAAAGTAACACACTAAGTTTGAAAAAAATGTATACATTACATTACAATTTATTTTTTGTAATTGTATTGTTTCTTAGTGTTGATTTAGTGGTATAGAATCTCAAATTTACCTTCTAACTATACTAAAGGTGCTATGTGACCTCATGTGAATTCACGTTAATTTCCACTTGATAGTATTCCCAGTTAAACAAAGCTAACAGGCATTATTATTGCTTCCATGATTTTCCCCGTATTAGGGCTGGCCTGTACCGAGATGGGAGGGAAAGAATTGATGCTGGAAATACATTAAAATATGGTTTTGGTGATACCTCTACAGGTGTTCGTTGGCAGCCCCATGTATTTTATCCAGTGGTGCTACTGGGGCAGCAAACAGATCATTGAACCCTGATAAATGAACTCAATAATGAGATATAAAAAGCCCTTGCACTATTTTAGGAGGCATACATTGCTTTACTTTGCTGGAACAGCTGTGTTATATATAAAACCAAAACTTTTAATTCTGGTATTTCCTGTTTTTTTTAGCTTCTGTTAACATGTAGACACCAGTGTTGTTTCTTTAATCACCTCCAGATCCAAACTGAATGAGAGACGAAAATACGACCTCCATAAAATTCCAAATATGTCTTTTCATTACAATGAAGGCTAGGTGGTATTTCACAGTTTATTTGAACAAAAAAAATGTTTAAAAAAAAAAAAAAATAACGAGAAGAAAATAATTTGGAAATTTAAATTAAATATCCTGAAAATGTCAAGTATGGTGTTCACTTAATCCATGTCTGAAAATGTAATTAAAACAAGGTTTATATACATACAGATAAAAGGGAATATATTTGATACAATGCACATGTCTTTCTATTTGTTTTTACATGCGTCTCTGTTTACTTAGACGTGTACACCATTTCATCTATGGAGATAGTTTTTTTTTTTTTTTTGTATATTTTCTTGAGAAATACATGTTCCCTATTTCCTAGTCTCCATTTATTCTCAGAAATCTCACAATTCTAGAATTCATATTGCCTCTTACCTTATTGAGACCTTCCTCTTGCTAACGCTAAAACGCATTATCAGTGGAACGTTGGACCTGTAGATGCTTTTAGAATTGTTTAATAAGATGTCATATTTTTTGAATAGTGATCTACAGGAATTATACAAATTGTGGCTGAAATAATTGTCTGGGCTTCTGCTTGTATTCCAGAGTGTCAGGCTCAATTAATTACTTACACTCTATCAAAGTAATGTTGCTAATTATTTTAATCGTAAATCACCCTTCGTTACACCGCGAACAAAAGAGTCCAGTGTAATCCTTTTTTTTATGTGCTGAAGAAATATCTCCTCACTGTAATTTTTTATATATCCCTCGACTGAATGAATTGTGTTAAGAAAAAAATAAAAATAAAAAGCTCTTCTTGTATTCAGTATGCAGACTGCTGCTAATTCTGTCAAACTTGATTATAGGCTTGTAGACCTACTTATATAGATGCTTAAAATGAGACTTGTTTATAACAATCCCTGAAACATTTTAAAAGCAGGAGTGAAACAATGAAAGGCATCAATAAAACTTCTAGTCCAATTATTTAAAATATAAAAAAAAAAACATTTAAAGTTAATATATAATTATGATTTTCTCTGTAACAATTGGACCTACATGAAAAGGGTAATTAGCAGAAATAACAGCTGCTAATGTTCATTTTGTGTGAAAGCAAGATGATTAGAAAGCATCACCTTCCCCTGACATTACTGGCTGCTGTATAATCATATGGACCCTAGAGGTGTGTGTGTGTGTATATATATATATATATATATATATATATATATATATATATATATATATATATATATATATATATATATATAGTCACATTTTAATACACTGAAAAAGTTCTGAGGTTTAAAATAAATAATAATAATCTCAAACCTTCCAGTGTCTGAGAAGTTAGCTTTTTAAATACACTCTCTCTGCCTTAAATACTTTCCTAGCATGCCTTCACGCTATGCATGGAATTACCTATAAATTGTGTTACCCTAGAATCTAGAGATTGTCTCTTTAATATTTGATTAATATCACCGTGGGTGACTTCACACATACCTCCCAACCATCCTGTATCTGGTACCTAGTCCTACCTACCCAGGATATTTTGCTGGCATATGGCTTCTATATTATTATTATTATTATTATTATTATTATTATTATTATTATTATAATTATTATATTTATATAGCGCCAACAACTTCCGTAGTGCTTTACAATGGGATATTCTATATGTGTGTAAAGAATTCTAATATTTCCTGTGATAATTCGGTACATCTGTGTGATATATAGTTGATTTCCTTGAGGTGTGTCAGTACTATATAGAGATTTATAGATATGATTTTAAGCATCTGTTTACGGTTATAAAAAATAAAAAATAAACAAAACATTCCCTGGCACCCTATTCCCAGATTGAAATGCCATAATTTAAGTATTATTTTTTCATCTTCTGTCCAAATATTTGTACTCTGTGAACATGGATTAGTTACGCTGTATAAGAGTCTACATGCTCCGTAGTTTTGGAGGGTTTGGCTGTGCTGAATTTTCACAGCGTTTTCGGGCTTCCAGGTCCACATTGCGTACAGTCTACAGTCTCTGATTGCATTGTGTAAGCATGCTTAAATTGGAAAAGGAGGGTGGAATTAGGAAGCTAGGGATCCTTTAGTTTAAAAAAAAAAATAAAAATGGTTTAAGTGTAAAAATGGTGAATGTAAAGTGAGGGTAACTTTAAATGGACAGTACGAAAACCACTTCAGCTTAATTTAGCCAAAGAGATAGGCCAACCCCCGGAGTGGATAAGAAGGGGGGAGCATGACTGCTGCCCGGAGAGGTTGGCATGGCGACAAGGGGATACAATGTTTGGGATGCACCTGGACCGGGGACACTGGGTAATACTTACCAGACCACTGGAGAGCAAGTTGAGGGAACCTAGCAGTGCTGTTTCCCGCCCACCCTCCCTGGGTTGGTGTGAATACGGGATATGTTATTGTTATATGTGTTGTGTTTGGTGTGGTTTCTTTTTCTGTTTATTTTGTCACAGCTGCGGTTTGTCCTTCGCCAGCAAGTGGAACTGAGAGCAGTGCCCGGATGGGCTTGGGGAGTCGCAGCCTGGTCTGGTTGAGGACGGACTTCAGGCTGAAGAGGCTCTGGAAGAATTGTTATGTTAGCTGTCTGCTGGGAAAATCCAGCAGCTGACAGTTGGTTTAAATTATGCTGGCTTAATAATAAAAGCTGTGGCCGTTGCCCTTACCCACAATTTGGTTGTCTGTGAGTTATTGGGGGGAAGGGTCACGGAAGGTAAAGGGAGAGGGTCAGTAGTCATGTCCCTGCAGTCTTCAGAGAAAACATTGATTACTAATGCCGCCGGTAGTGACTGTTATTCAGACACTGGCTAGAGGTTTGTTTTTTGTTGTTGCCGTGCTGCAATTTCTGCAGGACCAACGTTTGGCGTTTACATGCTGTAGATGGAGACACAAAATGCTCCCCATATAGATGTATCAGTTGCTAATTGACTCAGCATGCAGGGATAGCTGTGCATGCGCACTAGGTTCCCGGAGTGTTGGAATGTTTGAGATCCTCAGTGTTGATGATCTCAGATAATAGAGGAGTAGCCGAGAACAAAGGGCGTGGGGGTGGGGGTAGATCCCTACATTACTATAACATCTGGAATACATGTTTGCATTGTTCCTGTAACAGAGTTATTTACTAAAGTGAGTTTCACATTTAAAGCCAGAGTAGCCAAACTGAAAGCAGATAGATGCTGTATAAAATCTTTCCAGTTCGCTGTTTTGACCTTAAATTTTATGTTCACTTTGAAGTCACCTTGAATCCTAACTTTAGTGAAAAACCTTGTATATCTCCACTATGCATGTAACGGGATTAAACAGTTATCAATTTCCCCTGTGAATGCCCATCTTTTCATACCTAAAATAGAAAATTTAAAACAATATGGCTTTCTTCACCCAAATTGTCTTATAAATTTCACTTTTCGTCATGTGAAATAGTCAGTGTTATATACAACATGCTGACCATAAGACAGCATGATACAACCCCGTTCCATTGCCAGAGCTTCTCCTCATTGTGAGTAATAGAATAGAATCACAAATGATGAATTAATAAAATGCTCAACACCAGACATAATAAACTACGATCACATCGTAATTTAACATTTCAGCTTTCACTGTAAAGGAACATAAACGATGACCTCCTTGTTACAGTATAAAGCTCCAGTATATTTATTAGGTCACATATAAAGCCAAGAGAAAGCATATTGGATTATAAATGTAATCTTGGAATGAAAATAAAGTTCCAGATGAACTACAGATTACATTTTCAGTTGTAGAAACAAATATTGTTTTGCCTGCCATCACTTTTTTTTTGCAGATCATTTTTATTTTTGTTCCCTATGGGAAAACTCAAGGTACAAAATGAGCCTCATTTTTATTTATTAATGAATGCATTTTTTAAGCTATTTAGCAAGCACAATGGTTAAGCCTTTTACAAATAGTTAAGATTTTGAAACAAATTTGAGTCCAGATTTGAAGCCTCCGTGCCTAGATTTTGCAGAATTCAGTCCAGATTTCATATGTCTGGCAGTGTTCAGTGTGGCTGAAATTCAGTCCAAATTCACATCAGTTTGGGACCTGAATTTAAAAATCTGGACATTGTTAAATAGTGTGAACAATGTCTGGATTTTCAAGTTTGAATGACCTTGCTGAATGGTTGTGCCTCATTTCTCTAAACTGCAGAGTTTTATATTACAGGGCTAAGGGGGAGGAACAGGAACCTCCTTAATTAGATGAAGTGGTCTGGGTGCCCATATTGTCCCTTTAAAGCAGACTCCAAACATGTCGGCTACTCCTGGCTCACTATTAACTCTGAGCACACAGGGTTAAAGCAGCAGGATACTGATAGACTCCTTATTACCTTTACATCTGGCAATGTAAGTAGCTGACATGTTTAACAGAAGCAACAATTATTACAGATTAAAACAGATTGCAATTAGAATTAGCAGTCTTCAGAGTCACAGTCCTAGTCCTGCCATCATAATTGTCTCAGGTTTAGAGCTGTAGAGTGACTGAGCACTTTAAGATAGATGGTGGGTATGTGCAGTAGGGGTTATTAAAATGATTAATGACAGGCAACACAGCGCTCTGTGTTAGAAATATCCCCCTCCCATGGTCACCCCTGGCTTTATATGTTAATCATATTTTTCAGTGCATTCCCTTGCTTAATCATCCCTCAGGCAGTCACTGGGGCTGTTAGAGAAAGGATAATATTATAACTTACACTTGGCATAGGCCAGGATGTGCTGCTGTTGTGCTCTCTCTGTGCTACATCCAAGATGGCCTCCTGTGGGCACTTAAACCCCACTTCCTGGTGCCATGAGCCAATGAGGCCAAAAGCATGGGCAGCTGGCTCTGCCTGAAATTCATCCTAAAAATATACTAGACATGTGCAAAACCTGATGAAACAGGGCATATTTCAAACTAGACCCATTTTTTTGACATACCTAGATCCTCTTAAGTAACCTTCTCCAAGCAGTTACCAATGAGGAGGAATGGCCCTGTAGAACTGAAACCTATTACAGAACTAAAGAGACACGCATTTTTAGCCATATTTTCCCCTCAAGAAAAATAATCTGAGTGTTTCTAAGCTAGTGCAAATGTATTTTTTTAACTCATAAAAAATGGTGGGGCACTGTCCAAAGTGCCCCTATAGACGAGCCTCCACTCTGCCAATTATTATTAAGTAAGCATAGCCTGAATCATGCAGAATCATCAACAATATGGCAAATAAATACCAGCTGCCCTGCATGAGGTCCATGAGGTCTAACATGGAATTTCTAACCCTCTGGTCAGATTTGTTAGCCTCAGCAGAATCCGGGCAGCAGATAATATTACCAGACATCCTACTCTGATAAAATGTGTGTGAGCATTACCAGTATGCAAATATATGAGAATATGTTTACCAGAATGTGCATGTGTGAGTGCTTACTAGAGTGTCCATATGTGGGCACTCACCTGAATGTACATGTGTGAGCACTCACCATAGTACTCATATACAAAAGTATTAAGGGTTGGTGTGCAGTACATATAGTTAGAGCAGGGCTCCCAACTGTCACTCTTTTAGTGGGACAGTCACGATTTTGGGGTCCGGTTTTGCTGTCCTAAATTAGTTCCCTAGTGTCCTGCATTTCGGACTGTCTTCGGACAACACAGATAGAGCTCATCATTAGAAGCGCTTGGGCTGTACAAACGACACTAAGACTATTTAGAGAGCACTTCAGCAGCGCCCTGTGCATGGTACCGTAAGCAGGGGGTGTCCTGGAGCCTGTCTGTCAACCTGTCGTCTGTCTTGCATCTCAATACTGGGTTAAAGAGCTGTACATATGTCCGACATTGTTTGACAATGCTGTGCACGTGTCAAGGCTGGTTGACTACCTAATACAAATGCAGATTATCACCAGGAGTCAACAACAACAACAAAAAAAGAATAAAAACTATAAATATCACTTGTCTCTATTCATTTTTTTTATTTTTTATTTTTTAATTTAGATAATGTAGATTAGGCTATATGAATGACACACTGCTTCCCTACATGACTAGAAACCTAGGGTAGACAGCTGGGTGTCTCATGCCCAAGGGAACAACTATAATTCTGTGTAACAGAATTTTCTGTGCATGTGTGGTCTCATTGAGCACCAGTTCCATTTTATGGCAGGCTTGTCGAGTGGATATTCATGTAAGCTCTCACAGGATATCTGTCAGATGGATGGCACAGATGCCTAGAGAGGTGGAAGACCTACAGACTAGACTGCAAGCAGCAGCTCGATAAACAAAAAGACTTTCTCAAGAGACAGTGTCGTGCTACTTACTTTTGCATGAAATCTGTCCGTGTCATCATTAAAGGGGCAGTACACTAATAATAAAATGGTGTACTTGTATTGTATTTATAAATAATAGTAATCATTTAGTTAGAAATCAGCAATCACAGCATCTCATGCAGTAACACATTTACAGTGATTCTGTTACTAGTGTTTTTGTGCAGTTCACAAACAAATGTAATCCTGTAATGGAAAAATATATATGTATTAAAAACACACTGCTACAGTACCATAATTCCTAACACTTCAAACGGACAAAGAGGAACATTTTAAATTTAGGAGTGTGAGTCTGTGTGAGCGAGTGAAAGTGTGGTCAGGGGCGAGGCTGTTCTAAGAAATTTTAGATGACTTATTAGTAACAATTTATGCAACTAAAATATAACTTTCTTGTTTATACAGACTGATTTCTAAACACAGTATAACAGTATATCCTGCTCACTCAAATGTGAGTACGTTCTCTATTTTTAAGTCTTACTTTTATACTTTATATACAGTGAGCACTATATTTTATTTTTCCCTTATTTCGAGGAATTATCCACATCTATGTCCCGCCAGTGGGGGATAAACGCCACTGAATGCTGATTATACTAGAGCAAGTTCATGCTCTTGCATAGGTGAGTGAAATACCTCCCCTACACCCATTTTACTTTATTTTATTTATGCCAATGCAGTCTGCACTATTGGAGTCTCCCTGTCTTTCTATTTGCATGCTCATCATTGAGTCAAGATTACCTATACCATAGAAGATCCAGCGTTTTATTTGACTACAGTATCAAGTTTTCATCAGTCTATTGGAATCCACTACATATTGGGACTATTACGCTCATATTTATATTTATTTTATTGTGTATTTATTTATATGTGAGTACATTTTATCCTTTATCTCTTATTGTATCCTTCAATTGTACTATTTCTGTATAGCGCGACCTATTACTTTGTTTTTTTGATTTCTAAACACGTCTATATTGTAATTAAAGGACATATTATCGTAAGTATTATTGCTGTAAAGCTCTGGTATACACTCAGACAGACCAAAACAATATGGAGCTCCGAGAAAAAAGGGACATTTATACAGAAAAGTGGGACTGGGGGATTTGGGCCCAAGATAGGGACTGTCCATCCTAAATAGGGACACTTGGGAAGTATGCAGTACAGTATGGAAGACATACGCAGGTCAGTGCTCCAAACCAGCAATAGTACTTTTATTTTAAAATAAAGGGATTTAGCAGTCAAATCCACTTACAGCAAGCAACAATAGTTTAAAGTTAAAATATTAACTTTATTAAAACTTATTAAAGGAACACTCTGAGCACCATAACAACTGCGCCCATCCACGTGCCCCCTTTTTCTCCTCTGTCCTTGGCTTCAAAGGAGAAGCATCAGACTAGGTGCCTGTGATATGACCAAGAAACAGGCGTGTGGAAATGCACCTAATCCCCATAAAATATGTATGTGGGTGCAGCCAAGCCGGTCCCAGTACCAAGAACCAGATAATTAATGAGGCAAAAATAGAAAAAGGTCCAGGCACTCCAGAATACAAAAAAAGCTAATTTATTCAACACACCGCCACTCACAACGTTTCGACCTGGCTTGACAAAGACCGTTAAGGTCGAAACGTTGTGAGTGGCGGTTGGTTCAATAAATTTGCCTTTTTTGTATTCTGGAGGGCCTGGACCTTTTTCTATTTTTGCCTCTATTAGGTGCTTGTGATAGGCTCAGAAGTCAGCCCAACACTGGCTTCAAATTGAGAAAAATGCACAAACAAAATATGTATGGATAAGAAAGGTGTTTACTTGTAAGACTCTGCTGTCTCTAGAACCCCCTTAAGAAAATCCAAGGATATTAGTAGAACACACTATCTGTCATTAACGGGTTAATGAAAAGTATTTTTTTCTGGACAGGTGTACTTTAATTTGATATTAAAAATAATTGTATTAATTTATTTTTTATTATTGGAATTAAGTGCATTTGAGATAAAATTAAAATATCAAGTCTCGTTTGGGCTCTGACACATTAATGCTGATTTTAGTGAGTTATTTAATTACAGTGAGTGCACTGGATATGAAACATAAGGGCTGAACATTGGATGGGAAGTAATCTTTGAGCAGGTGGTACAGGACGAAGCAAAACGGTAGCAGAGATTTATTTTACTTGTGCAATGATTAAATTTGCTGGCATTTTTAAATATTATTTTAGCAAAGCAAAAAAATGTTATCATGATCTCCAAATGTTCCATATTGTTTTTATTGGTTCACTAGCGAGATAATTTATATCTCTCTTTACATATTTCCTTGTTAGAAGTTAGTTTCCTTCCTGAGCCATCTCTGTAGGTCACACGAACAGCAGAGTTTAATGAAGCCATCATTCGGCTTTTTCCGGCGCTAAGGGAGTATGCTGTACCGGCAATAGGAAAATCCAGCCCGTTGTTTATTTATCCTGATTTATTCATCCTAATCAAATGAAAGCTGAACTTTTTAACATCAATTAAAGTTGCTGCAATTTTTAGTTGTGCATATTGTATGAAATATGTGTTTGACACTAGTCACAGCTGTATTTAGAACTTTCATCTTCATAGAGGGGCCTTTCATGTTTTTATAGTCGTGCTGTCAACCTACTGACATTGTATGTGTAAATTCTATAATATTTTTTTCAATATCCCTACTTACTATTATATCAGGGAACTCTGACTTTGGCCCAATCAAACCTCTGTTCTCCAGGGAGGGGAGATGGTGTTAAGCTTCTCAATACTTCCTGCCAAATTCTACTCTCTCTTGCCTTGGTCATCTCCCTTGAATTCAATTCTCTCCTGGAAAGAGGTCTACAGGGAACTGACATATATATTCCTGGGTCTGCTTGTTATTTTAGAAATAATAAATTGAATTTTTGGTGTCTACAGGAAAGTGTAAGATGGAATAGCTTTTAAAGGACCTCAAAAGTCACCCAGACCACCATGTAAATGAAGTGTTTTGATTGCAGTGCCTCTGTCCTTTTAACCCTGTTTTTTTTTTTTTTAGAAACTACAATATTGACATTACAGAGTAAAATCTACCTCTAGTGGCTGTCAGACAGCCATCTTTTAAAGGTGCTTCTGCAGCACTGAAAGGGTAAAACTCTGTGATGTGACGTAAAAATGCATAGGAAAGTACTAAATCCAATGCTCGCCATGCATGTGTATCAGGTCCCAGTGCTTCTCTATGAGGAGCTTTGGATTGGATCAACAATGGAGGAGGCCATGCCTCCTCGATGACATCACAGGAGGCAGAGCAGTGAGCAACTCCAAGAAAGTCCTGGAGCTGGAAAGACGTGCGTAAAACATTTATTTTATTATTTTATGGTGAATGGTTGGGTGAGGAGCCACTATAAACTAGATAGGGACACCATACCATTAGGAATACAGGTTTGTATTCCTAATGCTCTAGTGTTCTTTAAAGTTGTGTTTTTCTTGACTGCTTGTGTAGGCTGTTTTCTGGCATGCACTATTCAAGAATACTCCTACAGGCTTATGGAATATATCCATTTGATATGTATTTGTCCTTCCTACACACACAATCCCCTGTGTTTAACACATGCTATGATGCTGATGGCTGGACCTGTCGTAGGAGACAGATACAAACTTTTAGGATATTTTAAAGAGACATGAATGGCAGGAACAGTTTCCTTGCTTCAATTTGTGGCTTTCTTTGACAAGTGTGTATATATTTTTTTATATATATATATATATATATGGATGTGGAAAGTGAAGGCAGTAGTAGTCCCAGTTGTGATAGGAGCACTCAGGGCTGTGACTCCCAAGTTGGGGGAGTGGCTTCAACAGATTCCAGGTGGGACATCTGAGATCGCTGTACTAGGAACAGCTATGATACTGCGCAGAACCCTCAAGCTCCCAGGCCTCTGGACTCTGGTATAGGACCCGAGAATGAGGAATAAAACATACCACCCAGGAGGGGTGATAAAATTATATATATATATATATATATATATATATATATACACATACATACCAGGGCTTGATAAATTTGCTTTGAATCTAGGAGCCAGCTAAAATAGTTAGGACACTATAGTCACCAGGACCACTACAGCTTAATGTACTTGTTCTGGTGTCTATAGCCTGTCCCTGCAGGCTTTTCAATGTAAACACTGCCTTTTCAGAGACTGACGTCATATTCCAGCCCTTGCATCACTAAGCGGTGTGCGAGGGAGCAGAGCAAGAAGATCTCAGCTCTGTCACCATCTTCCTACAGTACGCACCACCGGCCGCCAGCCTCGGAGGAAACAGGTTGAAAAATCACAGATGCCAGTACAAAACTCCTAGTCACCATGGCGACCTGGCGCCTGGGATTCGCCAAACCCTGGTATATACACAGTGACAAAACTAACAATATGATATTAAATAATTCAGTGCACTGCATGAGTTTCTTTTAAATATCGATCGCATCATATAACACTTTAATGCCAAAGTACCTTTAAATTCCAGAGGTTTTTTTAAATCTCCTTTGGTTGTGACCTGTATAAGAAAAAAGCCTGCGCAAAAGGGTAATTTCCTCAAGAATATCAAGACCAATATTCCATCAACATTCCAACACTTTCTTGTGTCTTGTCTTTGGGTAAAACACCCACAGGATTTCCTTTTCAAAGGCAAGAACGCAAAATCTATAAACACGGAAACATCATGTGAAAAGCTATTTCTGGTTCTAGATTATTTCATTTTTGGTTCAACAAAATAATCCCTAATATCACCAGTTTTACGAAATTAAGGTCATAAGAATACATTATAATAAATGTTTACCATCTTTGTATTACACAATTAAATACATTGTATTATATATATATATATATATATATTATATAAAGTATTGATCAATATCCTAAGAAACACAGTCTTGTTTCTGTATAATATTTTCATTTACTTATTTTAAATTTCTTAGGGGGCCTTGGGACTTTCGCCATTTGCAAGTAAACTGTGAAAATTCTTATATGCGCAAAAGCATAAAAAAAATTAAAAATGCAAACAAGAAATATAAAAGTGGCCAAAGCTTAAAGAGTCCCACATTCGAATTAACCTGTGTATATAAGACTGGGTGCATCCAAAGTCTCTACATCTCTCAGTGGGTTTAAAGGGTTACTTCAAACATCATAACCACGACCTCCCTTGGAGAACCCTGTCACTACTCCCGAATAAGGGAGCAAACCATTATGTAATAGTTTGCCTCTTTTATATATAAGTATGTATTTATATATTTGCTGTTCAGATCTTCATAGTGGGGGAATGGTCACCAATATTAGCACCTATCCATATGATTTACCAATTACCTGAACAACCCCAAATACATCGGGGGGCTTAATGTGTACCTAGTGTTTCTTTTGTAATATTTATGTATTACTATTTTTAATTTATTTGACTTTTTTGGGGAGTGAGGGACAGGAGCAAACCTTTGTGAATGACGTACCGAAAATTGGACTCTTTGGAGGTATGCAGTATAGCTCATAAAGCACTACTCAGACTGTTTTGTGACAAGTACAATGTCAGCACTGTATATTGTCCATTAGAGATTTGACTTTGTACAATAGTTATTGTCTAATTCCAGTAATGCACTGACATGTTGTTCTCAGTTGCAGACATATTTTTTTCAGACTTGCCAGTCCCTGCCAATCCCAGTGCTGCATTTGTGTGGAGTACTGGTGTAGCCATCTTGTATGGGAAAAAGGCAAGATAGCTAGTGCAAAGCAAGGATGTTTTTTGGTGACTTGTCCCTGGTGTCTCCAGAAGCAAGACATTATTGTAACAGGACCAGAACAGGCGACCAAAGATCCACAGCTTTGTGCCACATCTTGTACCGTCCATATTCATCTCTTCTGTGTTTGATTACACCAGGGAGTACCTGACTTTTGTGGCTTAAGTTTGTAGGTTCAATAAATATCTACTTGACTTTATTTTACCGTGCTTCAGTAGGCCTCCTTGCCTCTGACAGAGTGCAATAGCCAACTTTGCTATTTCCTCTTTTCCTTAAGGATTTTGGGATTTGTCCTAGAGGTGGGAGTTTCAAAATGGCACTTACTAAAGAGTGAGTACCTCTATACAATCACTACGATTTTCCTACAGCACAACTCATCCTGGGTTAGCGGTCTAAGTATTTTTGGCAAACAGTCTTCCATCATAACTACATGAAACAAAATCTAACTAAATAACTGACTTTAAGCATTCATGTGCAGATCATGTAATCTCCTTAAGTTTTGTTGATAAACATTTTTTTTTTGCATTTTTAAACTATCATCATAGTCTTTGATGTCTAAATGGACTGAATAAATTGTGGGCTAAGGTTGCAATCGCCCGTAGATACTCACATATTTTGTAAAGGCCATGCTGTGTGATCTGCACCTGTTACTCATAGAGACACTATTTGATCTGACAAATACAAATTAGTTATAGGCTTAGCTCTGCAATGATGATCACTAAACATGAATTATAAAAGAGACTATTTTGGCCTGCAGCGGGAATATGTAACTGTGTACACATATTGAAGCAACGTAATAAAGCATTGAGATTTCCTGCCAGAAGATAACCAAATAAAGATCCTGCCTTCCTTCAGGTCAATTGTGGCTTATGTTTTTCGACAGACCTTACATGAGTCTTTTTACAGGAAATGTCCCAGAGAATATTAGGTTTAGTTACTTAGACGTCTCTGATATGAAATAAAGTGATGCGTTTTAATACTGTACTAAGAATATTGCTCCTCGTTTTCTGGTATGACATCACAACTCTAGTAATTGCAGGATATTTATTTACATTAAAGGGTTCATCCAAGCACCATGACCACTTCAGTGCCTACAGTGTGTATGTGCATCATTTCCTAATGAAAGATTAACCCCTCTGCTGCCAATGGTGTAACCCTATCTCTGACAATTCTGTGCAAATTTGTAATGCATACCATTCCATTCCCACCATTTTCTCCCCTCAGCTCACCCTCCCTGATCTTCCTATCCCTCCAAGAGGGGGAGTGATATCAGTCATGAAGGACCAGCCTTCAGGTAGAACTTGGCCTTGGCCTGGATCAGAGGTACATTTGAGCGTTTTTTTATTTTTTTGTTCATTTGTTTTTTTCTTAAAGTTTAGGGGGAAGGCCAAGCTGTGAAGGGTTAGTTTAACCACACCTAATGTTAAAACACAGTTTTTGCTTAGAGTAACCCTTTCTAAGAATTTTTGGTAACATCTACCAACATTTGAAATATCCAGAAAGGATACTTGTTGTGTGTTGTGGCTGGAGGTGTGACCAGCAGCAGGCATATACGGAACAAGGGGCTGCTTTATCTCTAATGCAGAGAGAGCCAGCCTGTATTTTGGATCTGTTCTGCCCTTTTGGGATGCAAATGGCCTGGTACTCTCTGTAATGGCACAAGATGAGCTAAAACCAGCTTGAGAACTGAGACCCACAGAAGGGCAGGCTAATTGAACTGTTGTCCGTTCTCAGCACTCTCTTGCCACTTGTTTTTTGCTTATTTTAGGAAACTTCATGAATTATTAATAGCCATTTATGTAACTGTAAAGGCAATTTAGACAAAGACTAGGTTCAGTGTATGGATGCGGAGTATACCATGCCTTTACTGTGAATTTTAAAGTTGTGGAGCTCTGTTGTACAATCCTACACACCATTGCTATGAAACTCTTATTACGTACTCATGCACATCGAATATTACAGTGAGTTTTATTGCTGTGCAGCTCTGTGATACACCCATGCACACCACACATTGCTGTGAGTTTTATTGCTGTGAAGCTCTGTGATACACCCAGGCACACCACACATTGCTGTGAGTTTTATTGCTGTGAAGCTCTGTGATACACCCAGGCACACCACACATTGCTGTGAGTTTTATTGCTGTGCAGCTCTGTGATACACCCATGCACACCACACATTGCTGAGTTTTATTGCTGTGCAGCTCTGTGATACACCCATGCACACCACACATTGCTGTGAAGCTCTATTATACACTCTTACACACCAAACTTTTAATAACGCCACACATTACGTGAGTTTTATTACTATTAAGCTCTGTTGTTTACAAAAATGGTTACTCCAGGCACCATGACCACTACAGTGTTTGGAAGTGTTCATGGTGCTTGAAATCTGTACGTGCAGTATTTTAGTTTGAAATGTTGCACATACTGAAATATTTAATGTTGCCGCTAGAGGTTAAAGTGGGCTGTAGTGGATATAAAAAGAGATTGAAAGTGGTGGCTAACCAACCCAAATGCTCTCACTTTGTTCTAAACAGAGTTTCTGCATTGTCAGTGGGGCTGAAGAATGGGGCAGGTTAAAAGTGAAAGGAAGGGCTATCTTCTATAATACTTAGACTAAATACTGAGGGACACCACCCAGGGGTTTACAGCACCATCACTGCTGCCTTCAATGCTCTGTAGTGGTTATAGTGTGTGGAGTGCCTCTTTAGGTGCAAAGTAAAACTCCTTCCCTATTGATAGTAAAAGAAAAAATCAAAAAATTTGTGGTGGAATTAAATGTAATATTTTTTAGACATTTTTGTATAACACTAGGGATGTGTAAAGAGAGGAATGCCAAGGAGAAACGGCAAAAAGAAATAGACTGCTGTGTAAATGAACTGTGATTTAATTTCAAAGGCAATCTTTTAAAACCTTTTTCTGCTTATCGGACACATTGAAGTGGATAGCATGCAATATTAATACATTGTGCCGTGTTGTTTCATTTACATTATGCTCTAGTCGTCACAAATTATGTAACACGATAACAGTGTTATTAAAGGGAAACTGTATCAGGCAAGAATGCAAGAATGTTTATGTGAAATTTGCACCTCTCTAGAAAGGGGCATAGATGCAAAATGGACCAAGTTGGTAATCTGCTCATAGCAATGCTGCCTTCTGTTTCTGTTTGATGATGAAGAGAAATCATATTTTAAGCTATTTGGAGTGTGCTTGCATTGCTCTGGGTTTAAGCTGTGGTATGCCACTATTTCGTGCAATAATCTGTGTTGGCTTTAAGAGTTTCATTTACTTTTTATAATCCTTTCTGTACACAAAATAGCATCTCTGTTGGACCCAGATGTTGTTTTCTTTCTTTCTTTTTATTTTTTTTTTATTTTTTTCGGTAGACATGTTTAAAATACTAAAGTATGACAAAGAACATATTTAATGCTAAGAGCAAATATAGTTTAAGTCTTTTTGCATACTTGAAGGCAATTAAAGTTATTATACTCCATTCAGTGCTTCCTCACTGGGAAACCGAAAAACAAGAGAAGAAGAAATTATGTGAAGACGATCTGCTTAAAGTTAAATAAACTGATCTCAAATAAGAAACAACAGCATAGTATTCATCTTGGTTATGTGATAATCTAAAACAGGGATCTCAGACTCTGGACCAGCAGACGTTGATGGCCTAGAATTCCCAGAATTCTGTAAATGGAATAGATAGAAAAAGTATCATGAGAGTTGTAGTCCAGTAAGGTGATATATTCTGAGTTTGAGATGCCTTACAGTGTTATTATTCACTAATCACTATATTGAGAATTCACATTGAATTCAAACTTAAAGGGACACTATAGGCATCAACACAGTTCTAGCTTAATGAAGTAGTTTTGGTGTATAGATCATGCCCCTGCAGTCTCACTGCTCAATTCTCTGCCATTTAGGAGTTAAATCACTTTTGTTTCTGCTTATGCAGTCCAAGCCACACCTCCCTTGGCTGTGACTGACACAGCCTGCATGAAAAAGGGTTTCATTTTTAATCAGATGTCTGGTCTCCTGCTCTGTAAATTGAACTTTAATCACAGACAAGAGGCTCGTGCAAGATCTAGAAGGCTATTAACAGAGCAGAAGATAAGAAATTATAAATTAAGCAGACTGTGCAATAAAGGAAGTTTAAACATGATCTCTCTTTACAGGAAGAGTTTAGGAAGGCTATACAAGTAACGTGCAGTAGGGCTGCATAAATAAAGGGATTTAACTCCTAAATGGTATAGAATTGAACAGCGAGACTGCAAGGACATGAACTATACACTAAAACTACTTAATTAAGCTAAAGTTGTTCCAGTGCCTATAGTGTCCCTATAATTCCAAATTTTAGACCAAAATAACTGTATTGGAAACCATTGCTGGTTTGAAACCTTTCACTTTGAATTCTCACTTTGGTGGATACATTTGTTAGTCTAAGTTTTATCAAACTGTAATTGGTGTAGTGTTTGAAGAATAATTTTTAAAAGTTACTGAAATAAATAAATATTTTTAATATGCTGCGTTGAATATGTTCACATAGCATACATATATATAGTATGTTATGTCATTTTTGTTCTAGGACACAGCAAATATTTTGCTGCAAATCTGATCATGTTAATATAGAAAGATAAATGTACTTGACCAGTGAATTCACCTGTGATCTAACCACTTCCTACAACAGAAATAAAGGAAGTTGATTTGTCATTTTTAAACATAACTAGCTTATTCATATTATTAGCTTTGAGGATAAGTCTCCTTGTCAAAAACAAGTGTTCTATTGAGAAAACAATTGAACAGTAAGATGAAAGTATAGTGGTAATATCTTATTATATTGTTTTCTAAGTAATTTAGTTTTGATAAGCTTTCCAATCAATAGATAGATTTTACGAATATTACTTTATTAAAGAGCACTATATGTCATTTTTGTTAATGTAGAAATGAGAAAATACAGCTACAGCATGCCAGCATTTCCTGGGTTCTACATAAAATGTCAAGGTGAAGAGATATATTTAGATTTAGACCGCTTCATCGATTTACTTGTTATAGATATGTTAAGTACTGCGGCATACATACCGCGGTCGCAGCTGCGACCGTGCCCGTCACTCCAGGGGGCCTGCCTCCATCTTTTGCAGCTCCGGCCCGCGCTGCAAACTGCTGGGGCCGCTGTCCAAGGGTCCATCGTGTGGCCCATGCTGTCAGGGCCACCTTATGGATGTGGATGGTAAGGGGGCCCGGTCAGCGCTGGGCGCTTTAACAGCGCGACAGGGGCCCCCTGTGATTATATCACAGAGCTGGGAGGAAGTGACCGCATGTCACTCCTCCCAGCTAACACACAGACTGCGCGGGAGGAAGGAGGAGGGAGTCAGAGTGACAACCTGAGCCACCACTGGACCCCAGGGAATGTCACCCTCCTACACCTTAAAGGTAGGAAACAGGAGGGTGACTTTAAAATTTTGTGTGTGTGTTTGTTTGTTTGTTTGTGTGTATGTGTGTGTGTGTGTCTGTATGTATGTATGTATGTGTGTATGTCTGTGTGTCTGTATGTATGTGTGCCTGTGTGTGTGTCGGTCTGTATGTATGTATATGTCTGTGTGTGTCGGTCTGTATGTATGTATGTGTCTGTGTGTCTGTATGTATGTATGTATGTATTTGTGTGTGTCTGTCGGGGGAAGTGGAGGGGGCACAGATCAGTTTCGCACCGGGGCCCCATGGATTGGGTGTACGCCACTGGTTAAGTACCTCCTGAATGTTAATTTATATGTGTACTGCCCCAGCCTGAACACACACATGATCTATTTGCTTTCTGTCCAAATTATTTTTTAGACTGTGATATCAGTCAATTTACTGTTCCATAATGATTTTTTAAATCAACATGCATTTAATAGTTTTTTTTTTATATCATTGATTTGTACACTATCTTCTTCAGTTATTCAGATATATTATATTCTACAAACATGTGATGCTGTTGGATTTATAGAATATAATAGAATTAAGAGCTTATCCCTGATTACTTATATCTACATAGTATGAGCATTCTCTTATAAGGGTTCTCATATTTTGAATCCAAAATGCCTGTGATATGCAAAAATGTAAAACAAAATGTAAACATTACTTGCGCAAGTGCATTACAAGTGTGCAATGCGTTGGATCTCAGAATAAATTGACCCTCAGGTGCCCCCTACTGTAGAGTCTGCCATGAGGCATCACTTGTTTGACCCCACAGTATCCTAAAAAAGTCCTTAAGTAATTCTTAAAATGAAAGATGTAAAATATTCTGGTCTTACTGGTCAGTTTTGATCAGTTAAAATATGTTCAATGAGGTATTTAAAAAGACTGTTTTGTGGCTGTTTCGGTACATATTACCATCACATATTAAATAAATTCACATAAGGAAATTGTAAGTAGAATACATTGCGATAGACAAGCAAACATCTAATATAATAAACACAGTCAATTTGAAAAATTCCCATATTTAATAACTTTGAAAAATTGCAAATTAAAGGATTTTTTGTTAATTTACTGAATATCTAAAACAAAAAACATGTGGGACTTCCTTAAAGCAGCACTGTCATGGCCGAACCCAGGTTTTTTTTTACCCCCCCTCCTGACTTCACTACATCTAACTTCCCCCAGTGCTCCCCACAACTTCCTAAACCTTTAAAATTAAAATCTCCTGAATGCCCCTACTCGCTATGCCGAGAATAGGGGCATGTCTACTAGCGGTGGGTGGGGGCCCTATATTACAATAATGGGGAGGGACCTATTGTCCTCCCCCCGGCCTAGGTCACCCCCATTTTATTTCAGGGCCCCCACCTGCCGCTCAGGGGTGGGGGCTGTGGGAGAGGACAATAGGTACCCCCTGTTGTAATATAGGGCCCCCACCCACCACTCATGGGTGGGGGCCAGGAGAGAGGACAATACGTCCCCCCTTATTGTAATTTAGGGCCCCCACCCCCCGCTTAGGGGAGGAGAACAATAGGCCCCCCCCCGTTTTATTTCAGGGCCCACACCCGCCGCTCAGGGTAGATAGCTCCCTGATACCGTGGGAATTAGGGAGCTATCTACTAAGCGGCCTCAAGATGCAGGCATGGCACGAATAGATAGGAATTGAATTCATTCAAATGAAATTGCGATCCAACCAAAAGTCCAGAATTTCATCCTAACATGAATAGACAAACGGCTCTCATTCTGTTAGGATGAAAATTGGTAGTATTGCCGCCGTTCTGGCTAAATAACAGGACGTTCAGGAATATGGAAAGGAGGCATCGCGAGAACAAGGAGGAAAAGTGAGAATTGTGGGAAAATTTCTCTTACCACAGGAAACGGAGCACACATTAAAGGATCACTATAGGGTCAGGAACACAAACATGTATTCCTGACCCTATAATGCGAAACCCACTATTTAGGTGGCTTGCCCCCCCTAACCCCCCTATAAAAGTCTAAAACTCACCTTATTTCCAGCGCTGCATGAGTTCCAGTCCGAATAAATGCATCTCTATAAGGAAAGTTTAGTGTCTCCATGCAGAGCGCGGAGACGCTGAACATCAGGGCTGCTTACTGTGCAGCCCTGAGCCAGGAAGCCCCTCCAGTGGCCATTTAAGGAGTGGCCACTTGGAGGTGTCCCTACAGGCAATGTAAATAATGCCTTTTCTCTGAAACAGCAGTGTTTACATGAAAATGCCCGAAGGGAGCTATTATACTCACCAGAACAACTACATTAAGCTGCAATTGTTCTGGTGACTATAGTTTCCCTTTAAAGAAAGGTAAGTTTGGCATGACAGTGCCGCTTTAACACATAAGATATAAATAGGAACTGTCAGATTTTTGTAGTCATCCAAGTAAGCAGTATTGGGGTATATGAATTTTTAAAGAATAAGCAGATGTACAGCCTCCTCTGTTAGTAGTTATGGTGCTGTCATTGTCACCTTGGCATTGCTACTGTGTATTCAAAATGATGGAGTATGAAAGACCCCATGAGGTGGCTGATGTTAATGTGATCGTAAGGTCGTTTGAGCAGGGCCTTTCACACCCCTTTCTCTAATTGTAAAATGCTGCGGAATATGTATTTTTAAATATAGTATATATAAATACTAGTGCTACTACTAATATGCATAGCGATGCCATAGGTATCTGTTACACACTGAGTAAACAAGGTGTCAAAAGTTTCTGCTATTTATGCGTATTCTGCCTAGTTTTGTCGTACCTAAAGTTAAACCTACACAAATAACTATTTTTCCAACTTATAACATAGGAAAGTGTTGGGAGGCTATTGCCCATGACTAATTAGCATCTCTTCATAGAGTTAAACTATTTTGGTTTCTGTTTATGCAGCCCTAGCTACACCTCCTCTGGTTGTAACTCACATGGCCTCTATGAAAAACGTATCATTTTCAAACTGATGTTACAGCACAGTGTGTTTACTGTAGAACATTTTATCTCCTCTCCTGTTAATTGAACTTGTCCTTCACTATCCTCTTCGGACTCATCCACTTTTTCATGTTTCTTTCCCATATGCCATGTTCAAAATTCCCCCACGTGTCTCTTCACAACTCCCATTTTACAATGACAGTGCTTCCCCAAGCAGCATATCTGGAAATTGTTTGCTTTCTGTACCATGCTACAGCTCACCTACTCACCATTCACACGCGCGGCTCTGTGAGAGAGCAAAGCACGTGAACTCACCTCCAGTCCCCGCCTCTCATCCTTCACACACAGCGCCAAGCCATAAAGTTGAAAACGAGACCTGTCACCAGGTCTCACATAATGGGGATCTGCCATTGCTGCGTTTTCATTGGCCGACTGTGATGATGCAGTTTCCTTTGACTGTAGGTGAGCATGCTTAGTTGTTCCTATGCATAATTTTGAATGCTGACTGCTGCTGGCCCGTTGTCATGCACCCCTACCATATTTGTTTTTTTATATGGTCAACATTTAACATTGTACCAAAATTCCATATTTGTTTCAAACTTGCTTAAAGGACCACTCTAGGCACCCAAACCACTTCAGCTTAATGAAGTGGTCTGGGTGCCAGGTCCCTCTAGGTTTATCCCTTTTTTTTTTTTTTTTTTTAAACATAGCAGTTTCAGAGAAACTGCTATGTTTATAATAGGGTTAATCCAGCCTCCAAATCCTCTAGTGGCTGTCTCATTGACAGCCGCTAGAGGCGCTTGCGTGATTCTCACTGTGAAAATCACAGTGAGAACACGCAAGCGTCCATAGGAAAGCATTGTAAATGCTTTCCTATGAGACCGGCTGAATGTGCGCGCAGCTCCTGCCGCGCATGCGCATTCAGCCGAAAGGGAGGATCGGAGGCGGAGAGGAGGAGGAGAGCTCCCCGCCCGGCGCTGGAATAAAGGTAAGTTTTAACCCTTTCTTCTCCCCAGAGCCCGGCGGGAGGGGGGCCCTGAGGGTGGGGGCACCCTCAGGGCACTATAGTGCCAGGAAAACGAGTATGTTTTCCTGGCACTATAGTGGTCCTTTAATATGGCTCAAAATAAGTCCTCTAACAGCCTTAGTAATCCATTTGATGGGAGCGTATGTATCTTGTGATAATCAAATAGCTGGATGAGCATCATGGGAAATTTAAAAGCTAGAGTGGCAAAGGTTTGCATCAATTCCTTAAATTATGTTGTCAAAGGAAGAGTTAAAACACTGTTTACTGGCAATTACAGCACAGGCAACTATTTCCCTACTGGCTTTCATTGAAATTCAGATACATTGTGCCAAGAAGGATGAAAGATTTTAAGGATTCTTTGTGAAGAGCAAGCCATTCCACAGGTAACTAACAGGACATCATTATTTTCACACATGAACTCCAACAAGGGCTCCTGTGTGCTTGAAACTAAAGCCCTTGAGTAAAGTTACTGATGCAAGGTAGAGAAACGGAAAGGCCTCTTCAATCCCCTTTCAGTTTTCTGTCCAGAGGATGGCTACATTTTCACAGATCTCTTCAATTTATTTGTCTGCTTTTGAAACACTAAACTTTTAATGTGTTTTTTTGTTGTTTTTGTTTTCATGGCAAGAAAATGAAACTCCACATTTTTATTGTGTTCGTATCTCCCTCATCTTAGACGTCATTCTTTAAAAAAAAAAAAAAAAAAAAAAACCTGTTCACCTTTAGCACATCATGTAGAATGCGTACCAATAGGTAAAATGCAAATCTTGGCTAACTTAGAGAGTTTATCCGCCCTTGTGCATTTAAACCTGGCAAACACTTCTTTATAAGGACAAAGGCGTCTTACATTGTTAAATCCTGTATTTCCAGTTAAAAGGTTGCTGATACTTATGTAATGAAAGTTAAACAGATGCTGATATTTATATAATAAAATACATTTTGGAATATCCTTCCCTTCACTTAAATTAAGAATGAACTATGATATCTAGAGTTTAAAGTAGATCACCATCATTGTGGAACTAGATAATGCTCCAGGATTGTAACAAAAACCATCATTTAGCCAGTTTTACTGTTGTATGATCATGATTCTTAGAGGCATTCTATCTTTAGGTATTGGTTGAGTTAAAGGAATACTGTAGTGTTGGGAATACAATTGCTGCTCTCCTCTCTGTAGGTTCCCGCCTCTTGGCTGAGATTATCAATCTTGATGATCTCAGCCAATCCATTGATTCTTCATCGTAAAGAATAGGGGGGTGGGGGGAGGGAGCTAGTGTGCTTGCACATCAAATTGTTGCGGTGTACCTATCAAATGCTGCTCTATAAGTTTGACTCAGTTCTCAATGTGGAAGCACCTCTTGTGGCTGTGTGAAAGACCGTTCTAAAGGTATTCTTGACCCAGGAATTTAAACAATGCAGTTCTATATTACAGAGTTAAAGCTATATTTTTTGTATAGTCAATGTGTCTGTGTACGTGCGTCTTTGTGTGCTTTTGTTTGTGTCAATCTGTGAATGTGTGTTTCTGTGTCAGTACACGACTGCGTGTGTTTATGTGCACATGTGTATACTTCAGTGTGCCTGTGTGTGTGTGTGTATGTCTATGCCTGTGTATGCTTGTGTGTTTGTGCAATTATGGCTTTATGTGAGTGTTGTGTCTCTATGTAGTTAACAGAGTGTGTGCCTATGTATGTATGTGCGAGTGTGTGTCTTTATGAATGCATCTGTGGATGTTTAAAGAGGCATATCTTGCAGGTGTTAGGAAGTAGAATTTTTAGGAAGGGGTCACCAAGTTTTAGGCTCAAGCCCTGGGTCTGTTTTGATCTTAGCAACGTCCCAGGGTTTATGGTTTAACTACGTAAAGTTGTCCAGGCAGTGCCCATCAGCTCTACCTTTCTCAAGCATTTTTCTCAATATGTAGCCAATTATAGGTTGAGAGTGTCAGCTGATGCTTTCAGCCTCTCTTGATGCCTAGTATGAGGTTTCCTAAAGGCGCACAACTGAGGCATAAATGGTTTAACTCCTTAAGGAAAGTTGGCGCCAAGGCCGTCCAGGCACCATAACAAGTTTATTGAGACAGAGTTTATGGTGCCAGCATGTTCATTTAAAAATCTGTACTGTACAACTAATTGATTTAAAAATCCGAACTCTGGGAGAAATTTGTGGAGCATTCGTTCAGTCCATACATGTTGCAGGATATGACGCTAGTATTGTAGTCTTTTATTTTGGCAATTTTTATTTTAATAAACTGCTCTTGAATATATTATCAACGCTGGTATTTTATTTCTTTTTTTGTGTGTTAGGATTTACATGAGGGTTACAGCAGCTGATAGCACTATAAATTCACAGAGCAAATGCCATATTGCAATGTATTATTTTTTTAACTTTAATTACATTTATACAAGTCTGTTGATACTGAATCAATAATCATGATAATCTCATATAATTTCTACGAAGCAGCGTACTGGCTTTGTCTAGAGGTAAGTCCTTTGCCATGATTAGAACAAATGTCTTCAACGCACTGTTTGAAGATTCTAATTTAGAGTCATGGTTAAGTGACAGTGACCCCCACCTCTCGCAGGTGCTCCCATTACTGTCGACAGCTGCCATTTTTCCTATTCAATAGCAAGTCATAATAAATGCTAACTGTATCACTCACAGTAGGCCATGCAGTAAAAACACATTGCTAGAATTCATTTCATTCCTTGCCATTACTCCTTATTATGACAACATCATTCTGCACCACAAGATACAGGCCATTCTGTCACTTATCCAACTGTAAATAGATAAATGGGACTGTGCATCGAGTCAGACAAGTGGCTTCACAGGTTGCACCTTGTATATTCTGCAAATGTGTCTTAGGCTTGTTATCTTGTTTAAAGAAAAGTGATAATAGAAAGGGTTTTTCTTTTTTTTGCAATAGGCCTACAGCTGAGGTTTTGAAATATTACCCAGGGGAGGTCTAATAGGTCATAACACTAGCTACAACGCTTACTATAGAAGCTACAGATTTTGCCCTACTGCAAAGATGTATCCTTCACCCACAATTTCGGTAGTGTCATTGTAAAACCATAGCGTTCTCTCCTACTATATGGGGATACACAGCAACTACTATGTATATCAGTGCGAGATCAATGAATACATATATTTACACCTTTGAATACAGCATTTAAAGTTTGGTATATAAAGAATGTATTTCCCTCTCTTTTTTCAATTTTATTTTATAGAATTTATAATATTGTATATTCTGAAAACTTCAACATCTCTATTTTACTATAAAGATTATTAAAGGGGCACTATAGTCACCAGAACAACTACAGCTTATTGTATTTGTTCTGGTGATTATAATCAGTTCCTTTAGACTTTTTGCAGTAAACAGTTTTTTTTCAGACAAAAGGCAGTGTTTACATTACACCCTAGGGATACCTCCACCTGCCACTCCTCAGATGGCTGCTAGAGATGCGTCCCGGGGCAGTGCTACACAGTGTACAGCACTCCCATTCAGTGTCTCCACCCTCTACATGGAGACTCTGAACTTTCCTCATAGAGATGCATTGATTCAATGTATATCTTTGAGGAGATACTGATTGGCCATAGCTGTGCTTGACTTGAGCTGCAGGCAATAAGTCATATCCTTTTAAAATGGTTTAATTACTTGGTGCAGATTTCAAACCATCCATTTAACCATGTACATAGCTAATACATACAGTTCACTCGATTTTTGCCAAAGTCAGATACTATTAAATTCTGTGATCTTTGAAGTTTCTGTTGAGATGAGAGAGTGCACTGGATCTTGTATGTTAGTGAAATTTATGAACATTGCTGGTAGAAAAGAAATGTTGGGAGGAAGATTTAGTAATGCAAACTGGTACTATTTTGAGTGCAAACTGCTAAATGTTGAGAAACATTCTATTAGTTTCCATGGTGATTGCTCCATAGTCAGCACTTTGCTCAAGAATAGCACTTGCTTTTGACTTGATTAATCCCCCATAATGTTTGTTAAGCCTGTATCTGCTACAATCTCATCTTTATCTTATTTTCACATTGTGATCTAATTTCTTCCAGTTGTTATCTCATGGATCCATTGTTTTACTGGTTAATCAGTCCATAAATGATTGCCCATTAGCTTTGAATGATATGTACTTATCTGTATTCCCTAGTGACCTGTTTATAGTCTTATTGTTACCACTGTTGTAACTTTCAAATTTGTAAGATAATACATAATGGTTACCTGCTTTTAAAATTTGTTACAGTTACACATATGCAGCTCTCTTAAATAATTTAAATTTATTTTTAATCAGTTTGAACCAAAATACAACTTTGTTTATATCGGAAATGTACCAAGTATTTTTTTTTAACATTTTGACATTCCTGGAAAGGCGCCATCACTTTAAAATGTATACCATGAAGCAAATGAAGAGAAGAAGTTACATGAAATAATTTATATTAAAGGTACTATACAATATTTTGCTGCCTGAGTGATGCAAAAGGAAGTGTTTACAGTTACTCATACCCTATCACTGATAGCATCATAACACATCCCAGCCAATCAGTGATTGCTCTCACCAAATCGGTGGTCATATAGTGACATGATCTCATACATATAGAAAAAAAATGAAAATAAATAAAATTACATTTTACAAAAATTATATACCGGTTTAAATTTGTTCAAACTGCATTTTGAGATTAATATACATATATATTTAAATCAAAATATATTTAGAATGATGTTATAAATACATCATACAGGTGATCACGTAGCATTGTATAAAGGTATAAACAGGATTACTGCCTCTTTAACTTCGAGATGGAATAATTTTCAATTAACAGAGAATATGGTTACCTGTTTTTACTACTCCCTCACGTATTTCCTTTACCACTTATTTTCGAAATAATTTTCATATATTTTCATATAGTTATGGCTTCCAATTTAAATTAAAACTACTATTTAAACACTATTTTAAAATACTTATTAATACTAATACTTATTAATATTTAAAAAAAGAGAGGGATGTATTGTTCCCCTTCTCAATTGTTATTCCGAAACCCTATAGATCAGGGGTGTCCAAAAGGTAGGTCCCCAGAAGTTATAGAACTAACACTCCCATGCTGATGCTTTGTATGCCTTTTAGAATACCTTTAGAATGACAAAGCATAATGGAAAATGTAGTTCTATCTGGCGATCTACCTTTTGGGCACCAGTGCTATAGACCTTTTTACCAAGTGGGGCTTACCCTTTGGTAGGAAACATGATTTAAAGTTAGAAGTTAAAAGACTAAAAAGAATTGTGATGACGCAGAAAGAAAGGGTAGTAGATACATGGAGTAGTCTTCAGGGAAAATGTTATAATTCGAGTAGAGTAAAGGAGTTTATAACAATTCTCATGTTCAAAAAGACTCTGAAGGAAAAATAAGCAAAATCGCTGAGATACGACAGAGCTGTTCTACTTTTAGTCATACATTCTTACTTTATTCTTCATGCATTTTACGCATTCAGTGCAAATTATCTGCCGTCATTCCAGCAGGTCAAAAAAACTTTGTTTTGCTTTTATCTTTACAGCAAAGCCTCGAAAGCAACCTAGCAAGTCTCATCAAGAGAAACACTGAGATGGAAATGCTGTTGGCCAAGCTTATTCAGACCTGTCAACATGTAGAGGTGAGTAATTCCAGAAAATTCAATTACTTCTGAAACAGTGTCACCTTTTTCGTGAATTTTATCAAAACATACGCCCAATCTCGGGAAAGTGAAATCCAGAAATATTAAAAAATATAGTTTTAAATTATTTCAGTCGTTAACTTTATGATAAATCAGTTATAATTAATCTTTAAAAAGAATATCTGTTTATTAGCGGATTATAGAGAATGACATGGAGTACTAGAAGAAACACGAAGCAAGCATCATGGAAGTGGTTTTGAACACATAGTTGTCTCTAACATTAAGGCCCATTGTTTGTTGGATGTGAAATAGAATAGGATGTTAATATTACTGACGCTGTCTTCCAATCAAGGACTCCCCATTCATAAAACTGGCTTGAAAAAAAACATACCCTTTTCAGGCCAGTTTCATAAATGAGAGAGGTGCAGGGAGATTCGGCACTGAAACTCAAAATTTGGGGGTAAACCATTCAAGAACAGTTTAACCTCTTAAGGTGAGGCAGCGTCAGGGACCTTCAGGCACCATTTTGATTATTATGGTGCCCAAACTGATCTTGTAAGGATTTGGTTGAGTATTTATTTTGAGCTTAAGCTGTATATGTGGATATACAGCTCATATTAGAGAGGCGTGCATCACTTGACATTTTATTTTTTTAAACCAGGAAGCAAACACTTTTAAACAAATATACAGACCAAAAAAAAAGGACATTTTTAAAAAGTCAAAAACATTTATAAACTTACTATGAACTTGTCCAGACTGCATTGGTGGGAACGCCTTTTAAGCCAGAAGAGTTTTTTTTAGCCTCCCCACTGTATGTTATCCACCCATCTCAGTTTCAGACCAGTCCACTAATGACAGAAACAGGGCATTGTTGTGCAGCAGCAGAAGAGAGAAATGTGACACCAAAGTTGATGAGAACTTCCAACTGCACATATGTAACTCTGTCAGGCATGCCCAATCAACTTTTCCTGCATTCCTAGGGATAGGACACTGATTGGTTAGATCAGTGGTCCACCTGGAGTGGGTGTGGAGAACATCAGAAAGAAGAAGCAGGTAAGTATTAAAAAGAAGTATATAAATAAATATTTTCAGCCTGCGGAGTGAGGAAAGTGCCTCATTCAAAGTGAGACATATCCCTTTAACCCCTTAAGGACCAAACTTCTGGAATAAAAGGGAATCATGACATGTCACACATGTCATGTGTCCTTAAGGGGTTAAAGGATTAGGTCAGGGGTAAGCATCCTTTGGAACTTAAGATGTTGTGGACTACATCTCCTCTAATCCTTTGCCAGCATTACATCTGTAAAAGCATTATGGGAGATGTATAACCAGAAAAATCTCCTTCACGAAGAAAGTGTGTTATATCAAAAAAAGTTCTTTACATATAAAAATAGCAGCTATAGTAATATACACCTTCTAGTGGTACAAGATATACTTGTACCTTTAGTGGAGCGCTAAAATGCAAAATTAAGGGGAATGACCTATCCCACGTTTATGTTGACATGCACAGAAATAATTCAGAACATAAAAAGGCAAAAAAGAGAATACAAAGTATAGTGCAGATGATAAGGGTATTACAATATTAATAACTTAATGAAATGAGGCCACTCACATGTAGTGGAGCCTATATATATATATATATATATATATATATATATATATATATATGTATATATATATATATATATATATATATATATATGATGGCTCCGTATAAAAATAACAGCCTTTTATATGGAGGCATATATTATGGGAGATGTAGTTCACAAAATCGAGAGTGATGAAGGTTGCCTATCCCTGGATGACTGCACACATCACCCAGGTTACTACTATATGAAGGCCTTTACTGCTCTCCATATTGGTTTTAGACTTTAGCTACTTGGAATTATTAGATGTTTTCTTGCTTGCATAATTTATTTATCTATCTAAGAAGAATCTATTATTTTGTTATCTACATAGAGATCTGATTTTGTCTTAAGCCAGTCTGTATTTCCTGGATCACATAATCACATGCGCAAGGTTTTAAGGCACTCCCCTAAATTCATATGAATGTAAAATAAACAATTCTCTGATCTAGAATGTGGTTTCTTCCAAGGATTGTTACTTTCATCAACTGTATTCTTGAACGGATTTTCATTTGTAAGTTTAGACATTTTATTATTAGGCAGCACTTGGCCATGGTACATCTGCTTTTACTTTTCAGACAAAATCTTACAGAAAAAAAAATGAAGCTTGGATTATCAGAAGAGGCTTTTTTTCCCCCTTGTTCTAGTAAAGAGTTTAGTGAGGGATCACTTTGATGTAGGAAGCTTCAGATAAATTTGACTAAGCACCTCTAATTAGAATCCTGACAGCATGTGATCAAAGGAAAAACACAAATCACGTATGTTACCTGGCATATGTGTAAATGCTGTCATTATAATAAAGATGCTGGTTTGATTAGAAACCACACAATGCTTTCATTTAAAGGTTCTTAGCAACGTTATGTGATGGTGTGGATTTGCCATACATTGGACTGGAGTAAAAAAACACACAAAAAAAAACACACACACACACACACACACACACACACATAGTATGTGTGTGAATCTGTTTTTCCCCAATCTCAATAATCAGCCTTTTCATTACTTTCATTACCATTCTGTTGTATCAGTCATCACCATGGCTTCTATGCATAATCTCATTAATGAGACTTAACAATGGCAACAGCAAGTGTCATCAAACCAACATTAACGTTATCACGTGTTATGGCGCCACCGATTGTGATGATGTCAGTTATGCACTCATAGACTAGTGTGAGGTTTTCTTTCGGACACACTAATTAACAGCTTAATCCTCAGAATTAACCAAATGTGATATATAAAGCTGCAAACCCACTCCAATACTGCTTTCCGATAAAACCTTTTGGAGTTTCACTTTTTTTGTTCTCATTTAAAAAAAAAACACAGTCTGCCAAGGACCAGAAATCAGAAATCAGAAATCCATGAATATTTTAATGGTCCATTAAGGATATTCTAGTGGTCTATTTTTTATTTTTTATTTTTTTTTTATCTGGGAAAAATGCCAAAAAAGGATAAGTCTCTATTTTGGACCTTATGTAACGCCTTCCCCTCTGCATTGCTCAGGAGGCCTATAGAGTAGTTCTTCTCTCACAGGTCACTGTCAAGACCCTAGTAAAAAATCATCATGTGCATCATGCGTGGGCTGGCTTTATGAGCTGTATATATATATAGTCCTAACATAATAACTGAAAAATAAACATGCCACAAGTGAAAACAGCCCAGGGAATAAAGAATATAATAAATAATTTCTTTGTTGTGCTTTTTTAATCATGCCATTGCACGGTATATATGTGTAGTCTGTTTTTAATTGGCCAGCGTCCAGTCATCTCCCTGGTGTTACTGTAAACACCTCTTGACCTCTTCAATAATTATCCTCTTGATGAAAATGTTCACCTGCCAGAATGGATTAAATTCCATCAAATATGCCTTGGAATCATCACATTCATATGAATACTGTATGACGATTGAATTACACCGGAGCAATGAATTCAATTATCTAAAGCATCCTGCACAACTGTTCTAACAAAAAGGAACCTGTTCAAGTATTATTAATACATTCATATAACTTAACAAGACAGACATTTCACGTTAGCGCTACTCTTCAATTCAATTATTTGGAACCACTAGGGGCACATGACGTATGGTGCTTTTTTTATGTAGAATGGATGTCTCATAGAATTCTGAGAGTGTGATAAAATTACCATTCACATCGTTTCTGTGTTTAAAGCAGATTTATTTTTTTTATCTGCTTTTCTAATCTGTAAATAATACATACCAGTATTTTTGAGACCATACTTTTGTGTTATAAAAATTTTGTTCATGTTTCTTATGGCTCTCTATAATATAAAGTGTATGTCTGACAATAATCATCACGATAAATTCCTTGCTCGTACCACTTTAATTCACTACATTTTTAATCGTAGTGAATTGAAATCTGAATTGCAAGAGATAGGCACAAACAGCTCTTTTGGCCTGTAGTTTGCCATTCACACTTTATTTCACTAAAATTCCAGCTAAGTGAACAAACCCCATAATCTTTTGAAACAGCTGTATTTAGGGTTTGTCAGCTTCATTGAAAGTTTAAATTCATAATCTTTTTTTTTTTTAATTCTTTCTTTTTGGACAGTCAAAAGTAACAGGACAAGCTTATAGGATATTTTTTCAGTGCACAGGAGTTAACAGACTTTTTCAGTGTACAGGAGTTAACAGACTTTTTCAGTGCACAGGAGTTAACAGAAGCATTACACATGTTACCATTGCACAATTGTAGCGACCATGCTTTTAGAGAAAAGACAATTAACAGTTATACCAGTGATAATCTGTGACAATGTAATCTATACACCCACATGGTAGGCCCCACTTGCCTGCCTTTTTTGTTTAATAGAACAATTGAAAAAGAAAAAAAGTAATAGAAAAACATAAACAACTTCAGCCACATCAGTGTGGTCTAATTGCTGGTATTCTGACCCCCTCAGGAGCCCACACCCCACGTACCAGTGGTCTGCTGCCAGACCGCCACTTGCCCCTCTCAACTAGGTCCTCTTAGTCCCCCAAGTCTGTCCTGGGAGCCCATACTTTCTCAGAGGACTTTGTAAAGTTATGCAATAGTTTCCTTTGATCCTCTGCCCATGATCTTAATTTTAAAAGTATGAATGCGCTGCAAACTGTTTCTATGGAAACCTATATATAGAACTTTGACAACTGACACACTGAGTTCTATTCACTAAGTGAGGAACAACAGTTGAATGGTGTTTGGTTAGTCATACTTTACAGGTTCAAATAAAAACTCACTATGCCGGACCCACGAGCCTATTCACAAATTACAATTTTGGTTTTATCAGCAGTGTTTGCATCATTCGGCTGTCCTTTAGTTAGATGTTAAAATCATCCAAAGCAACAAAGGGATCGCAACCACATGACATCTGGATCACTTTCATTTGTTCAATATAATTCCCTTCTTACAGGTGAATTGCACCCGTATCCATACACCCTTCTAACTTTAGTTCACACCAAAATTGCCAGCTGAATTGTAGTAAAATGATTTCATTGGAAGTAAATTCATTTCCCAAGACGATTTTTATTCAGTTCACTACAATGGAGATTTTTTTAATCTGTTCCCCTGACTTTTTATTTTTTATTTTTAAGATGGGTAATATATATATATTTCCCATCTTTAAAAAACAAAACAAAAAAAAAAAGCTAATTGTGTTCAGTATTTATTAAAGTAATTGTGTTTATTATGTAGAATATTCCAAGAAGAAAAAACTCACAGGCACTCCAACTTCAAGCCACAGGCAGATTTATTATGACAGAATGCAATGCAACGTTTCGACCGGAAAGGTCTTTTTCAAGCTTGAAAAAGACCTTTCCGGTCGAAACGTTGCGTTGCATTCTGTCATAATAAATCTGCCTGCGGCTTGAAGTTGGAGTGCCTGTGAGTTTTTTCTTCTTGGATTATTGTACTGGGGTTGCTGGTCCTGCTCTGGAGCACCCTTGGCCGTTGGGACTGAGTGCGGTTCTCATTACTTACTCTGCTCAATATTATGTAGAATATGTCATCTAGGTATATAAATAGTTGTATTATATATATATATATATATATATATATATATATATATATATATATATATATATATATATATATATATATATATATATATATATATATATATATACTGAGCACCCTTAACTTTTATATTATACGGAAGAATTCAAGGAAGCTGACTGTGGACAGTGTACCTTATGTTGGGATGTGTTCAGAACCCTTAGGTGTTGAACTATTAATAGGGGCTCATGTGTGTGGTGCATGGATGTGATGTTATTGCACAAGAGAGCACATTATCAGCGCTTCCATGTGGCCAGATTAATGTAAATTTTCTGAATTAGTTTGTGAAGAGGGGCGTGTATAATCTCTAGTATACCTACTTATGCAATGCATATAAAATCATTTAGTTAGATAATTTTATTTTTACATGTTGATCATTTTCCTTTAAACTAGACTTTGGATACAACCTGACCATCACGCGATTATTTGCCATATTGTGTCTTTGACATATTTACTATGAATACCTAGAAATTAACCCTACATATGTGTTTGATTCTATCTCTTGAATTGATGAACAGTGTGACTTGCTTAAATGAACTATTATAGTAAAGTAATGTCTGGATAACTTACATCATTATATAGTTAATGGGGATTGATAAAAGGCACAACAACTCATTCCTCAGCATCTGCATGGAACCTGGAAGTCTAAGTGTGTCTTTAAACACAGATCAGTTCTGATTTATTTCCACAGTATGCTTATTTTTTCCTAAAAAATATGTTTAAAGGGTTACTCCAAACACCATGACCACCATGAGTGATTTGAAGTGGTGATGGTACCTGGAGTCTGTATGTGCAACATTTTACTATGCAAAGCCGCACATACGGAGATTAACCCTCTGCTGACGGATGTGTAATGCAACCTCCAGCCGCGTCAATGGGATGTCATTAGTCAGCCCAGAACAAAAAGTTCCGGGCTGGCTATTATCAATCCTGTGCAAAATTGGTATCTGTTGCCACGAAGCACAGCACGCTGGCTCCAGGCAGCCAATGTTGGCGCACAACTCCCCCTCAGTGCCAATCCTGTACTCTCCTTTGCTGCCTTCCACTTTGTCTGCCCATCAGTACGGGAGAATGATATCAGCCAAGGCCTCAGCGATGGAAAAGAGGTAAATTGAAGCTTTTTTTTTTACATTTTATATGCATCAGGGTGGGCAAACTACCACAAGAAGGGTTACATTAACCAAAACCAGTGATTTATATAAACAGATTTTTGGTTGGAGTAACCCTTTACATTACATTACATTATATGATACATTATAGTCCACAGGTTATTTAGCATGAAATATGCTTTTGTTTTGAAGCATGAGGTTGTATATTGATGCAATATTTACATTTATGGTAAATGCATTTGATTAATTGAAGTTAATCGAATGTGTGTCTGCAGAGATAACATGCACTTTCTAACAGCACAAATGTTATATAAAAAACATGCAAAGTTCAGACCTTTATCCCATTATTATTCTGCAAATCTATGTACATACAATGAACTCTATAGACTCTAAGCTCGTTTGAGCAGGGTCCTCTTCAACCTATCGTTCCTGTAAGTTTTTTTTGTAATTGTCCTATTTATAGTTAAAGGGAAACTCCAGTGCCAGGAAAACGGTCCCTCTCCCTCCCACCCCCCAATCCCCAGTTGCTGAAGGGGTGAAAACCCCTTCAGTGACTTACCAGAGGCAGCGACATGTCCCACGTCGCTGCTTCCTCCTCCCCCGCCGCTCCTCCTTCTGCTTATGTCGGCCGGTGGGCGAGACTGATCTCGCCCGCCGGCCGAGGAGACCAAATGCGCATGCGCGGCAATGCCGCGCATGCGCATTAGCGCACCCCATAGGAAAGCATTGAAAACGAATTTCAATGCTTCCCTATGGGGAATAGAGCGACGCTGGAGGTCCTCACACAGCGTGAGGACGTCCAGCGACGCTCTAGCACAGAAAACCTGTGCTAGGGACCAGGAAGTTCCCTCTAGTGGCTGTCTAATAGACAGCCACTAGGGGAGGACTTAACCCTGCAAGGTAATTATTGCAGTTTAAAAAAAACTGCAATAATTACACTTGCAGGGTTAAGGGTAGTGGGAGTTGGCACCCAGACCACTCCAATGAGCAGAAGTGGTCTGGGTGCCTGGAGTGTCCCTTTAACCCCTTAAGGACCAATCTTCTGGAATAAAAGGGAATCATGACATGTCACACATGTCATGTGTCCTTAAGAGGTTAAATCCCCTCTCTTATAATATTTTTAAGCGCTATGGAATCTGTTGGTGCTATATAAATGGCAATAATAATAACACTTTTAGTTTAAATTGATCTCCAAACGAGTGATTAACCTGTTTCTAATGATATATACAAAAATCAGTTATAATTGTCAAAATAATCTGTTCTGGTAAATTAATCTGAAAAGTTATTGTTCTAAATATTAAATATGAATCTGGTGGTAAATATTACAGGTTTTAAAAAACCAAAAGAACGAGTCGTTATTTTTTAAAAGCATGATTTAAATAGTCTTACTGACTAGTAAGATTAGAACTAGCTGGCTATTTGCTTCTTCTCTTGGCTGTTGCATCAAAATGACTTTGTACATGTTGATAATCAGCAATTGGTCCATGTTGTAATATCTCAACAGCTTCTTTATGGCTGACCGATACACTCCGTGCTGGTTTCTTCTTTAATCACTCCCTAGAAGAAGTACAGATTGAAGCACAGTGACACACAAAAATACAGTTTTACTTTTACTTAAAATCACCTATCTCAGCAAACAAATATGGGGATTCGGTTCCACGATAGGGCCACATCGTGTTAAGCCCACCACTGCTCCACAGTACCCTAATATCGTTGGGTCCTACACAGTGGTGTATTTTGGATTTGTGCTGCCCTAAACATGACTAAATTCGGGCACCCCCAAAATCTAAATTTGCCCGCACAATTCGTGTCAGGGCCATTTTTTTTGACTGACAGACACATGCCCTCATTGATACATGCACTGATATACACTCACTGACAGATACACAGTCATTGGCACACACTGTTTTACCAACACACACTTTCACTGACAGACACACATTGACACACACTCACAGGCACACCCATTTTCACTCACAGACACACACTGACAACTACACTCATTCACTCACTCACAGTAAGGTGGACAGCCCCAGAACACGAGGCAAACAAAGCATTTGTCTGGGAGCTTGGGGTGGCATTTTTTGGTGCCCCCCCCTGAAAGTGCCGCCCTAGGCAAATGCCTTGTTTGCCTTGTGGTAAATACATCCCTGGTCCTACACTAATTTTACAATTTTACACCCTTGAAGAAGGCATCCTCCTCTGCAAATTAAACGTATGTAACCTTAAGCCTTGTCCTTTTGTAAGTGAGGAACAGGAAAATGAGCCAGTTGGCACTTGTCTACCAGTTTATTATATCTTTTTATAACATTGGCATTGACTTGTATCAGAATGAATAAGATGTATATAGATTTATATGATGACAACAGATGTTTATGTTTTTTATTTTATTTTTTGTAGCTCTCATAAAGCTGATGAACAACAAATGTTATTTACTTATGGTACAAACAGAAACATAATGCTATACCAAATCATACCTCTGGTCAGGGACAAAGGAAAACATTTTTTTCTCTTTAAAAGCTAATGTTTCTGATTTCAGGTTTAGCTTGAAAATCATTATCTCTTTGTTGTACAGAAAGTCTGCATTCAATGCACAGCTATTATCGAGTTAGAGAAGTTCAAGATTTCCCTTTGATGTTTAGGATTGAAGCGTAGAAAGTCTTGCTCAGCTTTATGTTCAGTGAAATAAACATGTGGGTTTGTTCTGACGTGACTCTCCCCCAAGGACATTGCCGTTTTGTAACAATTACCTTATATCTTGCTGTACAGACAGCAGTCTTTGATAAGGCAATGGATCAAAATCATGCACACAATGATATTGATCACAATGGTTGCCAATCTGGTTTTACTTAGAATGATCCCTATTTATAATTTATTGTTTTTATTGTTGCTCTTATGGAACTGAAATAGATTCATAAGCATTATTTTAAGTGTTTTAGTAGAGGTGATGTGTAGTTTTAGAAAACACTTTAGTCTTACAAATCAAACTTTTTTTTATATATAATGCTGGTGTGCTATAACATAATTTTTACTATTGGCAATGCAACACCACAGTGCCCTAAAAAGAGAGTTACTTATCTCTAATCCAGTGATGGGAGGTCTCTCGTCCTTTCTACGCCCTTTGTCTGGGAGATCGTCACTGCAGATGATCTCCTGGTCAATCTGTTGTTTTTAGTAGACAAACATTGGCACACAGGGTGCTTATGCAGCCATTACTGTGCCTGCAAAATAAAAGTGCGAAAGAGCACCCCTCGGCAGTATGATTGAAAGCCCTTAGAGTGGCTGTCTAAAAGTGCAGATTTCTCTTAGTGGCAATTTTTTTAAGTGAGAAAGAGGGGGCCATCAGTCAACCCCTAAATGTCTAGGGGTTTGAAGTATTCCTTTAAAATCCACATTTATTTATTTTTAGAATATTTATTTTAGATAAGGTACCAGACCGGCAGACAGCCCACAAATAGTGTCTCCAGGTCCACACCACATTATATACTGTATTTACTCGAATCGAATATGTACCTTTTTAAAAAAAATTAAGTTTCAAAAATTTGAATGTGCATTACATTCGGGGCAAAATTCAAAATTTTCCAGCAAATTTCATTCTGGCAAATTCACACAGGCAAATAGACTTAACATGTAACACTAAACTTGGAATACCATCAATGTTAATATGGTATATGGCAATAAACATTTTCATTGTAGCACAATGTTGTATAGTAGTATCTATAAACACGCATTACATTCGCCAGCAAAAACATTTTTCAGCTTCCAGGTTTCAAAACTTGAGGTGTACCTTAGATTCGATGGTGCGTTCAATTTGATTAAATACGGTATTGTTATGATTGATGTAATTGAACCACAATCTCAATGAGTATTTCTCAGCTGTTTTCCATTGATGAGGCACTATTGACCAATTTGTCTCTTAAAGTAAACAACTTTTTAACAAGTGTCCCCAAGCACAGGTGAAGCTCTCGATTTGACCAAGTGGTTCTTAATATAACACCAACTATATGGCTTCTGGGGCACTGCTTTCTCCATAGGTGATGGGTAATAGTGTTTAGGGTATATACATTGTTATGATACCATCAGGGATAGGTTCCCCACCTACTTTGGAGCTTGTTCAATTTTTTTCTGCATAAGATCAGAGTTTTTCCAAGAATTATATATATCTAAATTGGTGTAAAATAATTCTTTAGTCAGTTCATCTGTACTTAGATTTCCTAATTCCATTAAATTCTTTGTCATTAGCATCCTTTCCTCTTCTATCATTCCATATTTCAATCTTCTGTTCCAGAAATGAAAAAAAGCCTTGCACATCTAATATTAAATACTCCTCATATATATTTTTTAAAATAATAAATAATAATGAAAAAACAAAAAAAATAGAATTAGAGATGTTCTTTTGACAGTTCTTTGTGACAGATCTATAATTTATTTACTGAATAATTAGTTTTAATTATCCCATACATTTTTATAATGTTACATGCAGTTGTAGTAAATAGCATTTTATTCCTTATTTCTTGCCACGTCTTGATTAAGCAATAGTATATTTATGTCACCTGCAAAAAATCCATTGTTTCATAAGACCTTTCCAATCTATACCTGCAAGCTTTTCTAATTTTATACCTTTTTTTCTGTATTTTCTTTTTAAATAACGTTTTGCACATTTACCGAATGAAGACGTTAAATAACTCCCTAGTGCATATAAGTTTTATCCCACATAACAAGGTACATTGACCTACAATATAAACCGAAAGGCTGAGTAATGAAAAACATAACTATAATACTGTGTGAAACATGCTGATTTCATTAGGAGTTCGTAGGTAGCTGTAAAGAATGCATTGATCCGAGGTTATTGTGGTCGGGACTAGTCATAAAACAGTCTGTGTAAAAAGCATTCATCCACATGGCAAAAAAAAAAAAAAAAAAAAAAAAAGGAAAATGGAGGTTTTCAAATAAAGACTGTTGAAAAAGACAAGGACACAGAGCGTTCTTTTGTTTTCCAACCAGACAGATGCATCTTTATATTCTATAACTCGCTGAATTCCAAATGTTTGATTGAATAAAATGATGCTTATAGGTACCATCGACCTTGGCTCTATTGTGGCTCTTTCATGCCATATTTTCGATCATTCTTAAAAGCACTTAAAGACCTCTTATAGTTTGTAAAGATGGTTTTTAGCGTCAATCTTAAATACCATGACCACTACAGTGCAATGTAATGATTACGGAGCAAGGAGTGTTTAGGAGATGTTCTGTTTTGTTTTTTTGTTTTTTTTTTATATTTATTAATATTTTATTTTTCGTTATAATAAAAAATTACATACATATCCATTTAACACGCTTACAAAGAGACAAATAAAAAGAAGCAGGTTTGATATACTATCAAAAGTTAAATATTATACATACAGTATATACATACACTTCCCTCTTTACTTTCCCTTTTCACTCATTTTCCCATCCTTTCTAGTTACATAATCCAAAAAGAAAAAAAAACAAAGAAATACATTCAAAAGACTCTACATACACTTCCTCATGTGGTTACTACCTTGCCTTAGAGAGATTGACATTTAGGGGGGAGGGGGGGGTTAATTTTGAGTGTTAAAGTATCCATTCCAAGGGGCCCAGATCTCGTCGTAATTCTCTTTGGAAACTTTATTTGTAACTATGCCAGCTTCCATCCTTCCTTGATAGTCCACTTGTATGCAAATATCATGCCAATCTAACGGTCCCATAATTCTCCAATTTCTGGCCATTACTAATTTGATTGCCATAAATATATGTATCATTAGGATTTTAAATTTTATCTTGACCCTTGGCATATCTAAGTGAAACAAAAACATTTGAGCCGTGATAACAGTTTGTGCTTTCAAAATGAAATTTACCAAATCAGACAAAATTATTTTCATAGGTTTCAACTCCTCACAGTTCCACCATATATGAGGGAATGTGCCTAGTTCCCTGCCACATCTCCAACAATCTGGTAGAAGTGTGGGTTGAAATCTGTGAAGGCGTGTTGGTACCAGGTACCATCGATATACTAGTTTAAAGTATACTTCCCGTACATTTACCCCATGTATATGTCTTTTAACTAATTTTAGGCCCGAAAGCCAGTCTTCGACCGGCAGAGAAAAATGGAGTTCTTGCTCCCATTTAATCATTGCTGTCACTTTGTCTATTTGGGTTTGTCTCCTTATGAATTGATTAAATCTGGAGGCAATTTTTTTCCTATAATGAGATAGTGTAAACTGATCTATTGGAGAAGTTTCCGAAAAAGTCTTTCCCATAATAAAAGATTTTATTCTTAAGTAATTAAATATTTCTTTGGGAGGGAGATTATATTTAGACTGTAGTATTGGGAATGACCATATTTTATTGTCTTCTAATAGTTCCGTAAATCTTACAATTCCACAGTTTTCCCATACTTGAATATTTATATCTTTTATGTAATATTTTAAACAGGTTAATGGGGCATTTCTTGATATATGATTGGTACCATATTTTTTCTTTAGATATTTTACTATATATATCATTGTGTTGTTCATTGGGTTGTTAGATTTTATATTTTTTACAAATTCGTTGTCGCACCACAAAAGAAATAGAGGTTCGATATTACCAAAATCCGATTTTTCAATTTCTAACCAAATTGGTCTTGATGTTGTAAAGTTATCACACTTAAATAAGTGTGCAACCATATTATTTATATAGAGTTTTTGTATATCCGGAAAGGATACTCCCCCTTCACTCCAGTGTCTCTGTAAGATTTCCAGTGACACTCTAGGTCGCCTATCCTGCCAGATATAATCTGTTATTTGTTTCTGGAGACCACGTATCGTCTGGGGTTCATCCACATGGCAAAAAAAATAAAAAATAAAAAAAAAGGAAAATGGAGGTTTTCAAATAAAGACTGTTGAAAAAGACAAGGACACAGAGCGTTCTTTTGTTTTCCAACCAGACAGATGCATCTTTATATTCTATAACTCGCTGAATTCCAAATGTTTGATTGAATAAAATGATGCTTATAGCTACCATCGACCTTGGCTCTATTGTGGCTCTTTCATGCCATATTTTCGATCATTCTTAAAAGCACTTAAAGACCTCTTATAGTTTGTAAAGATGGTTTTTAGCGTCAATCTTAAATACCATGACCACTACAGTGCAATGTAATGATTACGGAGCAAGGAGTGTTTAGGAGATGTTCTGTTTTGTTTTTTTGATTAAAAATGAATTGGAATAAAATATTTCAAAGTAGCCTTTCCTTATATTGGGGCACAAAAGGGATATAACAATTTTTTTCTGATTTCTCTGTACAGTTGGATAACATATGTTGGTTTATGTTTATTACATATAACTGTTACAGAATTTTTATAAACTTATGAGGCATTCCAATATTGCACCCTATGTACAGAAAGACACATTGTTATAAGAGAAGCTGCTATAACTGCAAATTGTTTTAATAGATAAAATAACATTACACATCACTGACCATGTGGGTAAAAGCTTTCCATAAAATTGGAAAGGTCTGACTGAAACGCCAAGCCTTACTCTATGCTAGCTTATATTTTGTGGTAAAGCCTGGCCATTGGACTTTAGCTACCAAATGATGGTTGCTGGCAGGCCTGGACTGGCCATCGGGCAAACCAGGCAAATGCACAGTGAGCCACAATGGCCATTGGCCCAGGCTGGCAGGAGAGATCACAGTATCTCCTCTGCTGGCACATGAAATGCAGCACCTGTCCCCTCATGGGCCGTAGGGAAGATTAGGTCACTAGGGGAAAGTGCCTCCTGGCAGCATGCAGGGAAGCCTCCATCTCTTCGTTTTGTGAGCTCAGATATTGTCAGAGCGTTGCTAACTCGAGGCAACGCTCTGATACACCGACGCTCACGGGAGGTTGAGACATGATCTGTATCCTGTGGAGGTACAGACCACATTACTTGCCCACTGGAACACAAGGGATTACCAACCACATAACTAGATTAACGTGCTCCCTCTCCCACTGCAATGTAATAAAGACTGAGTTAATGTTTTTTGTTTAAAAAAGAAATAAATGAATTAGTAAATACATTTTAAGCCCCATATACTACCTTTTAAATGCACAAACACACTACACACCCTCTATAGCCACTTATATATACACTACACACCCTGCACTTACTTAAACACATTCTATAGCCCTATATTGACACACCGCCCTGCACTTTCACACACACACAAACACCGTACACACACACACACACACACACACTATACCATGTATAAACACTCATTACACACACACTATATGTCTATAAGCACATACTACATCCCCTTATTCACACACACACACACTCTTTACCCTCTATAAATATACACTATACTCACACACTACACACATGCTATACCCCCTATAAACCCCCCACACTTGAAATCCCCTATAAACACAAACACCCCTATGCACTCACACTCATACACACACCCCTACACCCATATACAAATACACTATATCCCTATACTACACCACCTGTGCACACATTGCACCCCTATACATACACTACAACCTCTATGCACATACGCTCTAAACCCCTATACTAACATTACTGCACTTATGCACACATGTGCGCCTGCACACACAATGCAACACCCTGCAGCCACCAGTTGTAGACACAGTACAGCCATTACATGCACAAACAACACCCCCTAGACCAACACACCCTGCAGGCCCTATAAACATGCACACACAGATACTTTACAACCCCGAAACTCACACACACGTACTACAGCCCCTAGCCACACCATAAAAAGACCCCTTTACACACAACACTAACAGTCTCCTCTACATACATGCAATCTCACTCACAACCTCCAAACACATAGAACACCACATGGAGCATCCCCACACATGCACAACACACTTTAACAGCCCTGTTCCACTTATGTTCTATTGTATCCCACACCAGAGACACTAGCAAATGCGTATGATAAAAACAGAACATTTTCTCCACCCAAGAGCACTGAATGCTCTCTGGAGGGGCATTACACTAACATAGTCATTTGGTGGGGAGAGGTGCTTGTCATTGGTGATAACATAACATGCCCCCTTTCTGGCACTGCCCCTCCTAGAGGGCTGCTCTGCCTTTAACTTCCCGGGCTGAAATGTTGTCCCAGTATGGCCCTGGTTGCTGGAAACACACAGCATAATGCCAATAATCACTGTGCTCAGCTGAAATAGGATGAATGTAACTTTACTCATAATAACTCAACATAGATTGTTAATAAAAGAGGAATATAGAGACAAGGACAGCATTTTCTTTTCATGACTCAGAGATGTTTAATCAACAGCACTCATACAATACTAGCCCTAAAGTTGAAAAACAAGGACATAAATAAAAAAATAAAAAAAAACTTTAAATGTAAAAAGGGAAAATTCAACCTTTCATACCTCCAGAGCAAATACGCTTATGTGTCACAAATGTGAGGTTTGGATAGCGGTGAAAAATGTCTATACCTATGGTTTAGCTTTATTTGACAATATTTAATAAATAACTTTCATGTTTGAGATATCATTATTTTTGAATCCAGCACTTAAACATAATTTTTATTTGGTTTATTTTGAAGAATGGCAGTTATTATTACACTATGTTGTTGAAACTCCCTTTCAGAAAAACTAAATTGTCTCTTTTACCATATTGGTGAATCATAAGGAGCAGGCATACACAGTAAAATGATGTTTGCTTTTACTAACCCCCCCCCCCCCTCCCCCCCACCTCAATGACTACTTTTAATCACTGAAATGTTCATGCTGTATGTAGTAACCTTTTAAGTGACAGCTTGAATCTTTCAGGCTAAATGATGCCATTTGGTTTTAACTCACTAAGTGATAAACCCCTTATTGTCAGGTTGATGCTAGAATACCTCCCAACAACTGGGCACGCGGAATTTGGAAGGGTGGGTGAGCCCCTGAGAGGACAATGTCACTAAAAACACCTATAGTTGGTGGGCCCTCACTGACTGACCTGCCTCAGCCTTCAATTCCAGGCAGGACCCTTAGATCTGGACTGTCCTGCCAAAAGTAGGACTATTAGAGGCCAGGGATGGACATTTTTCTTATTTTTTTTCCATTTGTTTGTTTGTTTTATATTGCAATATTCCATGATAATTTTTCAGCTTAAAATTGCTGGCACCTTTCATACAGTTTTGCGATTGCACTACACTTGCGCTATATCTACTTTCACAACTATGAACAAGCTAGGTGGTGGCGAACTCCTTAAAAAATAAAATAATAAATGTAAAAATGTGTTCGCTTTGAGATTTTTGGAATCTCCTTGTAAAACTGTCCTATTAAGTGTGATTGCTGATTAGCATATTTTTTCCCATGTATTTTGCAACCACAGAGGTTTAAATGAGTAGTATTTAGAATTTCCTTTTCCTCCTGTTTCTTGCCAAATCACCAAGAGCAATAATTGTAAAACTATACTCTAGCTGACCTGCTAACTCTCCAGAACAGCACAGGTGTTACACTGAACATTCCGGTGGGAACCAGGAAGTAAGTTATTGTCCCACAGGACAATGAAGGGAACTCCTCAAACGTTCTTTGTGCACTGCATTTTATCCAAGCACTAAAATGGCTTTACATTAACCCCTTGTGATGTATTCAGAATAAAGGAAGTGCTTCTGAACATCAAAGGAAAATGCATGCCCCTAGTTCTATTTTTGTTAACTTTTTGTATATTCATTTTTTTACAGTATCCCATCATGCATGTTGTTTTTGAGGGCACCGATATTCTAATGACGGATCTGACAATCTATGCTTGACCTGCCAATTTCTGAGTTTGTGAGAAAAATATATAACTGTTATTTATATTTCCATTAAAAGTACAGGGCAAGGAGTTGCTTGTTATTCTGAAATGCCCCTCTAAAAATATAAAAAAACAAAACAAAACACCAGTATCGGCTGAGAGGTTTTAACCAGTTTCTAGCATAGTGAGTGTTTATTGCAAATTCATAGGACATTTAAAGGTGAAAATGTCTTTTAAAACTCTGTTTAATACTTTACCGTGTTGTATATGAGGGTTTTTTTCCCTACTGGATAGCTTGACCCTAATTTTGCAAGTTGGTTTTAATTCACCACAATTCTGTGTTAAATGAATAACTCCGCATTTAATCATAATACAATTATAGTGAATTTAATAAGTGGGGAATACTACAACTTGACGTTTCCCTTTAAACAGACAATCCACTGTCCAAATACAAAATAAATAAAAATCACCGTTTAGTAGACAAGCCACAAACGAAAAAAAAAAACTTGAATGCATTTAATTATGCATTTTATCATTGGGGGTATATGTAAAAACAGCTTGCAAAACTCCGCAAAGATTTTCTGAGGCAGTCCAATCACGGACTTCCCAACGCAGCTCACTGAGAAGTTTTTTGCAAGGCAGGTGTTCTGAGCAATTGCTGCCTTTTGAGTTTAGCTCCACTGAACTAAACAAACCAGGAAGTAACAAGAACGGTAGTCTGCTTGAAGCCAGGAGAGTGTAACCAGGTTAAAAGTGTCAATTTCTATAGAAATTTACACATAAAGCATTTCAGCAAGCTAACATGATTTAGAAGTCTCGAGTGTCCCTTTAAGTAAATAATCCTCTGCCAGTGAGTCACTAGTGACAATGATAGTCATTGTTGTATAAATCAATAAATAGAAAGGCAAATGGATGGATGTTTTGTAGCTGAAAACAGTGAGCCTCATATTTCAAAATCTAAATTTAGGATAACAAAACAGAGCACACACGTCTACTGGAGGAGAACAGATTTCATGCCAGCATTACCCAAATCCCATTTCTGTAATACATATCAAGGCCAATGGATAGATTTGAAATGCACCTCTTGTTCAATATGCATAAAAGGCAGTATTTTTCCTGTGAATAATGCTTTGACAATGGCTGACACACTACATGACAATGCATCTATTTCCTCCCAGACATGTCTGTGTGTGAAGACGCTAACAAATCATATTATAAGACAATCTTAGTGTGGACTGCCTTAAAGTTTTTTTGACTCAGCACCCACCATTTGTTTTTTCTAGCTCTTCACTAATACCACAGTCTGCAATGAGAATTCTTTCTTTATGACGTGGCAAGAAAAGGGTTCTAGAAAATGTTAGGCTCTATGGGGTTTCTAAACAGTGAGTTGACAACTGATTTGGAAATTTACATCTTAGCTACATTTTGAACTTTTCCTAACTTCTGGATTTCCTTACATTTCGGATTTTGGATTTTTAAACCCTTTAATCACCCAGGGGAGAGGGAAATAGCTTAATGGCAGACGGACACTTGGACACTATTCCTAACGCTTTAAATAAAACAAAGTTATTTTGAAATCATTTAATTGTCCAACTACAAGAACTATATGTTTATTGAGCAGACAGGGTAAGCCTGACTAGGAAGACTTATATTACATAAAAATTAACAAATTGTAATAATTATGTATCACATTCCTTAATTTGTCTACATTGTCTCCAATGCTAGAGCTCTTCTCATAAGTGGCTAAGCCAGCCTAATTTATCAATGCTGTACAAGTTTGGAAGGTTGGACAAATAATTCCAAAGTGAAACTTCTGCATTATATGAGATGCTTAAAGTGTTACGAGAACCACATTTTTTGTCACACTGCTCAAATGGTTAGACAAAAAAACAAAAACAGGAGGACAACATCCAATGACTCATTACAATATGAAATAAGCTGCAGTGATCACAGTGCATCGATTATCTCTTTATTGACATTGTAATAAAAAAAGACAAACTGGACACAGGAATGTTGTACTTTATTGAAAATGGCAAATCATTTTTGGTATTTTAAATGCTAAAATCATAATTTTCGAATGCAATATTCCCTCTTTCCTTACTACTAAAGACGCAAACCACAAATGTGAAAGCAGTGAACAGCATAGATCTCCGAACAAAAGTTTAATTTATCTTCTGCAGACAAGTACGTTGTAAAAGTCACAGGGGCAGGCGGAAAAATCTGATTACATAGAACCTCAACTATTAGAGCTATGCTGACATTTGCCACCCCTTGAGGGTTACATTAAACAATCACAGTGCTTATGCGTTCAGTATTTTTAGCAGTTGGCAGGAAGCCTGTTAATTTTACCTTAAAATCACTGTCTGCAACTCACAGTGCTCTAAAAATAAAGAGCCCTCCCATGGTACCTCCTTCAGTTTCTGATTTAAGCACGTAAGACATCTGTGTATTTAAATCCAACTTGGTTCAATGTCACTGCTCGTTTCAAACACACAGATATTGTTTGCAGTAAGAATGTTGATGTACACACGTCACATTTAAACACTGCGTCTTCATGGCAGACGTGCTCATAGTGACAGCTACAAGTGAAGTGTTTGCCTGTGAAAGTTTTATTGGAAAGGGAAGATGTCACTGGGCCGAGACAAGTCACCTTGACTGCCCATTTAAACAGTTTATGTCAACAGTTAGTATTCATTATTAATTATGGCGTGTTTCAAAGGGAATCATTAAATACATCTTGAAAGGGAGGGGTGGGCTCTTAAAATGGACTTTCTGACTGTTCGGTGTAAACTTGCTTTGTGGCATGTGAAAAGGAACTATTGTAAAAAATGATATCTCCCCAGCCAGTCCCGGACTGGCCATCGGGCATACCGGGCAAATGCCCGGTGGGCCGCGATGGCCGTGGGGCCCAGGCCGGCAGGGGAGATCACAGCATCTCCCCTGCCAGCCCCTGCAGGGCCAGCACTACCCGAGCGCCAGCCCTGCTGTGTGCCTCCATGGGCCAGTGGGGAGATCAAAGATCTCCCCACCGGCCCACAGGCAGTTACAGGCGGACGCTTGCTGGGGTGTGAGGGAGGGAGGCAGGAGAGAGGACCGGGTCCTCTCGCAGGATTCTGAGCACTCAGATCTCGCGAGAGTGAACTCTAGCCTGCAGGACTGGACCACCAGGGAAGGATGGCAGAAAATATATTTAAATAAAAAATACATTCACACTCACACACACAGCACCCCCAGACACACACAGCTCCCCCAGACACACACAGCTCCCCCAGACACACACAGCACCCAGACACACACAGCACCCAGACACATACCGCACCCAGACACACAGCGCACCCCCAAACACACACAGCACCCAAACACACACAGCACCCAAACACACACAGCGCACCCACAGACACACAAAGCACCCTCACTCACACACAGCACCCTCAGACAGACAGCACCCTCGCTCACATACACAGCACACTCCCACACATATACAGCACACACACCTACATATATATATATAATATATAAAATAACCCTCAGTGAGTTAACAGACAAAAAGCATAAGAAAACTTGAATGTGACGGCAGATAAAAACACCCTCACACACAGCACCCCTCTTACATACACACACACTGCGCCCCTCACACATACAATACGTCCAAATAAATACATAAATATATATATATATATATATATATATACACACACACACACACACACACACACTACAGCACCCCTCACACTGCACCACTACACACATTACGCTCCAGATACACGCTAGATCCCTTACCCTATATGCACTCTTAATCCTCTATACACACACACACACACACAATCTCCTTTACACAGTAGATCTCCTACACACACACACACTGCACCACCTACACACACACTACATTCTTTGTCAGCAAACACAAACACACCTCTCTACAACCCCTACACACACTACGTCACCTATACTCACACACTACAGCCCGTATGCACACACTCGCTACATCCCCTATAACACTATGCCCCCTATACACACACTCTCTACAGCCCCTAGCCACACATATTACACCACAAACACAAATGAAATTGACCTATTAACACAATACCACTCTACACACACACAATCCCACAAGCAAGCTCCAAACATATGCACCATGCACTTTCCTGGCCCTTTTGTCCTCTGGTATCCCACTTGTGGAGACACCAGAGAAAATTTAAAAGCAAACACAGCGCAAGAATGTTATTAAATTTGCTTGCGCTGCGCAGAACAAATTCAGGGCCTTTTTCTAATGCCAGAGCTCTTCAGCGGGGCTCTGCGCATTGAACCAACATGCTTACTTTGAGAGGGGACGTGCTTGTCATTAGTGATGACAAAACACACCCTCTCTAGCCCCGCCCCCTGCTTAGGGGGCCGCTCTGATTGAAAAATGCCCTGGCCTAATTTTTTTTCCCAGTCCGGCCCTGTCCCCAGCTGTCTGTAAGACAGGTCAAATATGTCTCACTACACTTAGGGCTTATCCTGAAGTACATCAACTTGAATATGTTGTAAGTGAATTTTACAAATCCACAAATCACTGTTTAGTGAATAAACAATACTGTCTATACTAACTTTGTCTTTTTGGGCTATTCATCGAACACCAAATTTGTGCGAATTAAATCCAAAATGCTAAATTAAGGCGACAATCAGTGATTAGAGTATGTGTATATATATATATATATAGTGTAGATTGGATTAGCCGTATTAGTCCCATATACAAGATGCCAACATACCAGAGTATTGCAGTATGCAATGATACCTTTTTTATTGGACTAACATAATATTTCAAAGACAAGCTTTTTTTCCTCTCTTCTTCAGGTCTGAAGCAATACTGATCAACCTGATAGAGTTTAACACTTAAACTGATGTTAGAGAAGGGGAGGGAGGGTATGAGTGGGGTGTCATAAATAGCAGAAGATGTGCAGAAGATGTGTCTGAAAGGGAAAGGTGCAGGTTGGCTGAGAATAGCCAGAAAAAGTAAATAAACAGAGAGTCAATAAGCTTGTTGAAAAGAAAAAAGAAAAAGCACAAAAGAAAAACAAACAAACAAGGAAACAGCAGAGCAGGGCATGCAAGTAAACAGCTGCATATATGTATGTACATAAATTGATCCAATAAAGGTGAAAAAGAACTATATAAGACATTAAGATGTGTGTTTATATAAAGTTTTGGTAGTGTGTGAGAAAGCCAGAATCTACATTAAGGCCTTCATTTCTGGTGTTGAAACGTGTGATAATTTTCATCTCAAATGTCTTTCATTCATGAGAGTTTTTAAAATTCACTTTAAGAACTTTGATCCTGAGGTTTTGGATGGAGTGATCAATCTGGGTGAAGTACAATGCTGACACATTTCAACACCAGAAATGAAGGACTTAATGTAGTTTTTCTCACACACTACCAAAACTTTTCACAAGTTGTGTTTCAAAGCTGTTGTATACAGCACACACAGACTCAAAGGAATCCATGTTTAAAATGGAATGAGGCAAAAATGTGATTCTTTGTTGTACTAATTTGCATATGCCCACCCAGAATCCTTTGCGGTAGTAACATCACTGAAAATTTGTGATTTTTGTGGGAAAAGCAAGTCGTATGGCTATATATATATATATATATATATATATATATATATATATATATATATATATATATATATATATATATTCACAATGTAATGTAGATAGCAGACCAGGGACTTCCAATAGATAAAATAAAACTTAACTTCTATTGCTCAGATACAAAAAAGATCAATGTTTTAGTTTGTCATTCAAACTTTCATCAGAATGAAAGTTTGAATGACAAACTGAAACGTCGATCTTTTTTGTATCTGAGCAATAAAAGTTAAGTTTTATTTTATCTATTGGAATTCCCTGGTCTGCTATCTACATTACATTGTGAATGATGAATGCTGACAAGCACCGGGCATGTAACACCAGTAAGTTGGAGTGCTAAACTATTTTTTCTAATTAGATATATATATATCAGATGACACATTTGTATCTTGTAATACCTTTTTTTAGGGATCGACCGATATTGATTTTTTAGAGCCGATACCGATACCGATATTCTGTGAACTTTCAGGCCGATAGCCGATATAATTTGCCGATATTCTGTACATTTACCATTTTGGAAAATAAAAACTATTTCTAAAGGTAAATGCACAAAATATACATGCCACGTGTAGTGGATGCAGTGTGTTTAGAGAGGGGAGCTGTGTGTGTATGTTTGTGTAGTGTGTGTGTGTAGTGGATGCAGTGTGTGTTTGTTTAGTGTGTGTGTAGTGGATGCAGTGTGTGTTTGTGTAGTGTGAGTGTTGTGGATGCAGTGTGTGTTTGTGTTGTGGATGCAGTGTGTGTTTGTGTAGTGGATGCAGTGTGTATTTGTCTAGTGGATGCAGTGTGTATTTGTCTAGTGTGTTTGTGTAGTGTGTGGGTAGTGTGCGTAAAGTGCAGTGTGTGTAAAGTGAATGCTGTATATACTAAATGCAAAGTGTGTGTGTGTTTGTGTAGTGTGTGTATATAAGGAATGCAGAGTGTGTGTATTTATGTAGTGTGTTTATATAATGCAGAGTGTGTGTGTTTGTATAGTGTATGTATATAATGCAGAGTGTGTTTGTAGTGTGCATTATATAAACACACTACACAAACACACACTGAATTATATAAACACACTACACAAACACACACTGAATTATATAAACACACTACACAAACACACACTGAATTATATAAACACACTACACAAACACACACTGAATTATATAAACACACACTGAATTATATAAACACACTACACAAACACACTGTGTATATAATGCAGTGTTTATATAATGCAGTGTGTTTGTGTAGTGTTTATATAATGCAGTGTGTTTGTGTAGTGTGTGTATAATGCAGTGTGTTTGTATAGTGTGTGTATAATGCAGTGTGTTTGTATAGTGTGTGTATAATGCAGTGTGTTTGTATAGTGTGTGTGTATATATAATGCAGTGTGTTTGTATAGTGTGTGTATATATAATGCAGTGTGTTTGTATAGTGTGTGTATATATAATGCAGTGTGTGTGTTTGTATAGTGTGTGTGTCTATACAAACACACTGCATTATATACACACACACACACTATACAAACACACACTGCATTGTTATACACACGCACTATACAAACACACACTGCATTATTATACACACACTATACAAACACACACTGCATTATACACACACACACTATACAAACACACTGCATTATACACACACACACACACTATACAAACACACACTGCATTATATACACACACACACACACACACACACACTATACAAACACACACTGCATTATATACACACACACTATACAAACACACTGCATTATATACACACACACTATACAAACACACACTGCATTATTATACACACACACACACTATTCAAACACACTGCATTATATACACACACACTATTCAAACACTGCATTATATACACACACTTTTCAAACACACTGAATTATATACACAGTGTGTTTGTGTAGTGTATGTGTATAATAATAGAGTATGTGTGTGAGGGGGCATTTTTTATTATTTATTTTTTTTTATATTAGATTAATAATTTTTTAATATGTTTAATTATTATTTAGTTTTTGTTGTCCCCCCTCCCTGTTTGTTGCCTTGCCAGGGAGGGGGGTCCAGTGGCATTGGCTTAGCTGTGTGGGGGGGGGGGGGGGGGGGAGGCGAGCAGCAAGCGTTTACTCACCTTCCAGCAGCTCCCCAGTGTAAATCTCGCGAGACCCGCGGTCGTCAGAGCTGGCCGCGGGTCTCGCGAGATTTACACTGGGGAGCTGAAGGAGTTGCTGGGAGGTGAGTAAATGCTTGCTGCCCGCCCCCCCCAGGACCGCCGGGCTTGTAATGAGCCTGGCGGTCCTGGGAGGTATTATCGGCAATATCGATATCCCTATTGGCCGATACCGATATTGCCGAAAATACCGAATATCGGCCGATTATATCGGTAAAACCGATAATCGGTCGATCCCTACCTTTTTTATTGGACTAACAGAATTTTGGAATGACAAGTTTTCGGAATAATCTCCCTTTCTCAAGTCTAAAGCATTTCTGAGCAAGACGACACGTATAAGTTGAGTTGTGATACAGGGGTTATAGCAACATGAGTGCAGATAAGGCACAGGTCTGATAGAAAATAGACACTATTGTTGTCACAGAATGCTACAATCTCTACTATATATATATATATATATATATATATATATATATGTATATATATATATATATATATATATGTATACAAAAATATATATTTTTTGTTTTGTCATGGAGAATTCACAATGCACTCACATATCATTCATCACCAACATGTTCAGCATTTCAAAGTACAGTTCTGAAGAGCATGTTGGAGTTTTGTAAAGAAAACTTTATTCACATTAGCGCAGTGGGCTAGAATCTGTTCAACCCTAGGGGGTCGCAGGTTCAAATCCCGGCATGGTTGACTCAGCCCTTCATCCTTCCGAGGTAAATAAAATGAGTACCATTAAATTGGGTAATAGTAACATCCCCTGGATGTTGGGCTAAGGTAACATCCCCGGGACGTACTTGGAAACCAGAGCAATCTGAACATACCTTTCCTGGTTAAATATTTTGTTATTATTAACGTACAGCACATATTTGTGTCTCGTACAGAATCCATGACACATAATGTACCTCTCTATTACTGATATGAGACACAGCCCTCAACAGTTATCCATATCTCTCATTGCTCCTATCTTTCAACAACGTGACAGCCATTACTTACCACCTTCAAATGGAAACTGCAGGACACAAACTGATGTTTGCTTTCCAATATAAAACATTAAGCCTCTTTCAATAGCTCAGGTGACCTGATGGTTATATTTCCTAATAAATGCATTATTATCCTCAGTGTTTGAATAGTCCTCTGCTTGCAATCTACAAACACTGTAAATTGATACCATCTGACATTTTGACTCCCTCCTGATTGGGAGGTTGTGGGGTGGTTTATGGAATGTGAGTTTAAAATGTTTCCCTCTTCACACTATGTCCTTATAATTCAGTGTATTGCCTCCCTTTCTGACATTTTCTTTTATCCTAAGATCTCCCCCATCCCATCACTGTAAGCTATACATGTAAGCCAGACCCTGCAGGATGTCCAACTGCTGTAGGAAACAGATTTAAAGCCTCTCCATGGATCTAACCCCATCTTTGTTTCTCTTTTGTTTACTTTTTTTTCAGGGGGGTAAGGGGTGAGCGGAGGTAGTCATCAACTTGCCTCATCTCCCCTCTGTATTTCCCAGCGTTGTTAAGGCTTTGCATCCATTTAAAGAATGATGTGAGTCATTCTGGCTTCTCCCACCACTGTATACATCTGCCTTTCTGTTGGCAGACACATAACTCACGAATGGAAGGAGATAAGACCCAGATTTGTGCTAAGCTAGAGATGGAGTAATCGGGTCAGTACATTTTAGCATTTCAGGATGGTTGTCTTCATTAGAGACTCTCACATATGGCTCCACTGTACATTTCCTGGGAACAACAAACGTTTCATTTTCCTGTGAAAAAAAGGATGACTTTTTTTTGCATGTTTATTTACTGCTATAAGTTTTTTTTTAATGGTTCTAAGGTGTGTCTGATAGACTGTGTTTAACTACTTGGAATGTCAACCAAATTATTATTGGTGGACAATAAATCACTTATATATTAAGGATAATAAATTCAATATATTATTATAATAGATGATTATTCAAAGTTATTCATAAAACTGGGAATTGCAAAGGATAAATTTACAAGGAAACAGCACGATTCGGCCTAAATAACCAAACTGGGGACATAAATCAGAATTCTTATAATTCAACCAGTTGTATTGCTGTCCCTCTAAAACTGACAAGTATGAAGACTTGTGGAGAAGACTTCTAGGAGTAGCAAGGCTTAGGAGGGTTACCAGCTCAAGGCAGCAAATATGCACAAAATCCTTGAAATAACTATTGTACAGGCATACCCCACTTTTTTTTTTTGAATTCTTTATTTTTGATGTGCATGAAAGTAACAAGCTGTTTCATTATGCCACAACAGCAAATGTAAGACATGTGATTACAAGAATTGTAGGAGCTTAGGCATATTAGAAGACTTTGCACATTTTTTTTTCTGTGTGATAATCAGGTTTGGTATGCCGGTAAGGCAGGGTTTTGGAGTCAGTCAGGTAGAGTGAGGTCCTACGATTGGTTCCAAATAGGACGGTATCCCAGGTTGGGGCTACCGTGGAGGCGTCATAAGAGTTATCTAGTGCTGGTAGAACATAATCACAGCCTCTGTGGTCCTACGGTCAGTGTGAGATTTGGGTTCTGCTGTCTCTTGTAGCGGTCTAGCCGCAGAGGATTGTGCGTGCGTGCCATGTATTTGTGTTTAGGTCTATGTTGGGGGCAGTTGCTTCGGTGGGGAGGTCAGGTGAAGGTGTGGGTCACCGAGTTGGCATGTAGCTCAGTGATAAGGGGTTACAGACTCGTCCACTCGTCCCGCGAGTTTGTCGGGGCAGAGACGGAGCGTGGTGCTCCGGTGGGGAGTGCTCGAGTTGGGCAGTTATGTTAGTCTGGGCTCTCTGTCCGAGGTATGTGGGTCCATGCTTGTGGTGGCTTGTTCTGTCGGGGAGTGAGTCAGGTGCCGCTACGAGGCGGTATGAAAACCCCACTCGTCAATCTGAGGTGTGGGCTGAGTATCGTCTGTGGCGACCCAGCTTCAGCTTCTAGTATAGCTTGGCCGCGTGATGTGTTATACAAGGAAAATTATAGGCGTAAGAGTAAAAGTGTAACATTAGAAAACAGAAAATTATAAAAACATATAAACCACTGCAGACCACATTCGATCAAGCAGCAGATCAGCCTCAGTGGGCCCAAGAGTCCTGTGATGAGGTAGTTGGAATCCGAGTCGCCTGGGGCTAAAAATGCCAAGGTAATGTATAGAGTCCAGTGTAATCCCAGTGTCCAGTGTCTTGAACTGCCGCTGATATGTGGCCGTAGAACGGTGATGTAGGCAGCGAGGTTATGGGTCTTCGGTGATCAGGACGTAGTTGCCACTTGTTGTCTCCCCTGCGGCACAAATGGTGTTATCCGCGCTGGGTCCCAGCATTGGGCCATGGTTGAGGTCCCTGGTCGCTGTGGAGGAGTTAGGGAGTCTTCCGGCAGGCCAAGTGTGGAGAGTAGCATCTCCGCTCCCGGGAGGTCGGTTACCGTGTAGGTTGCCTCGTTCCGCTGGACTTGCAGAGCTCTTGGTGTGCGCCATCGGTATGTTATGCCATTTTGACGCAGTAGTACCGTGAATGGTTGGAGGGATCACTTCCATTGAAGGGTGTCCCCGGACAGATCAGCATAGAAGGTAAGGGCTGCATTCTCGAAAGTATATGGCGTTTTTCCTCTGAGGGTCACGAGGACCGCCGCCCTGTCAGCGCCCGTGCGGAATTTCACCACAATGTCTCTGGATGCAGATGCCGGGGCTTTCTGTGGTTTTGGGATCCGGAAGACTGCTTCAATTGTAGCTTGTTTGGCTTGCCTCTGTGTCAGGAGCGCTCCGATGAGCCTGCGTGTGAAATGCAGGAGTTCTTCCGCTGGGACTATTTTCAAGTTGTTGCAGCGTCTGAGGTCTTCCAGAGCTATGAACCGTAAGTCAGTGGCCTCTTGGTGTTTTTTAAGTGTCTGCACCTCTGTCTGGAGCTCCCTTATGGTCTGTGCCTTTTGGTCCGACGAGGCCTCTAGCACTCCTATGCGGCCTACCATGCCCGTCAGGTCTGTGCGTAGCTGGGCCATATCGGCTTGCAATACATTCTGCAGATCGCCTAGCATGGATCGCAGTGTCTCTGTGGTGACCAGGTCGGGTGGTCCCTTCGTCGGGGTTGGCTGTACTGGTGGTGCAAACATACCGCCGGCATAGTCATCCAGGCCCAGGTCATCCGAGGAGTCTGTGTAGTCAGCGAGTTCCGCTGCCATTTTGGGCCCATGTGCCCCTTGCGCCTGTCGGAAAAAATCCCCGATATCTGGCCCTGTTTTGGGTTTGTCTGGTTGCTGTTTTTTTGTTTTTCTCCCCATATTCCCAGTGGGTTCGTGGGGTGTCTTTGTAGCTGTTTGATTTGGTGGTAAAAACAAGTTTTTAAGCAATATACTCTGGGAGCTCATCTATGTGCGTCCGTCTCGATCGCTTGCTTGGCTCTGCCCCCTCGGCATTCCCCACTTTTAAGTACACAATGGGACCAGAGCATGTATGTAAAACGAAAATGTACTTAAAGTGAAGCAATACCTATTTTCACTTCCCAATTGCATGTACTGCATTTCAATAGTACTTTAAAGGCATAACTGATAAGGCAACTGCAGATTTCCAGTGATGTTATTTCCAATGGGCTTTTATTCAGTTAAAACAAACAGTAAAAAAAAATATAAAAAAAAATCTCATTCCAGATTGTGCCATTTATATTTAATGTTTTACTCATCTGACAACCTTAACCCCTTAAGGACCGGACTTTTTTTGCGATGTTGTACATTTGCGACCAGGCATCTTTTTGACACTTTTGTGGTGTTTGTGTTTAGCTGTAATTTTCTGCTCTTTCATTTACTGTTCCCATACAAATTATATATTGTTTTTTTCAGGACAAAAGGGGCTTTCTTTATATACCATTATTTATATAATCTCATGTAATTTAATTTTTTTAAAAATGAAAAAATATGATGAAAAATTGAAAAAAATACACGTTTTTTGAATTTTATGTGAAAAATCTTTTACTCATCTACAAAAGCGAATGAAAAAAACTGCTAAATAGATTCAAAATGTTGTCCTGAGTTCAAAAATACCCAGTGTTTACATGCTTTTTGCTATTTTTTTGCATGTTATAGGGCTATAAGTACAAGTAGGATATTGGGGTTTCAAAACATACATTTTTAAAATGTATCAATAGTGACATTGTAACACTATTATCTGTCATAAATTGCTAAATAACACCCCACATGTACATATTTTTTTTAAAAGTAGACAACCCAGGGTATTCAATATGGGGTATGTCCAGACTTTTTTAGTAGCCACTTAGTCGCAAACACTGGCCAAAGTTAGCGTTCATATTTGTTTGTGTGTGAAAAAAGTAAAAAACTAAATTGAACGCTAATTTTGGCCAGTGTTTGTGACTAAGTGGTTACTAAAAAAGACTGGACATACCCCATTTGCAATACCTTGGGTTGTCTTCTTTTGCAAATGGTATGCCATCATGGGGGTAATTCTCATTCCTGGGCTACCATACGCTCTCAAAGGCAACTTAACCAACCTGGCCATTTTCAATGTAAAAATATTTGACCCATATATTTGACCCTGTAACTTTCAAAAACGCTATAAAACCTGTACATGGGGGGTCCTGTTCTACTCAGGAGACTTTGCTGAACACAAATATTAGTGTTTAAAAACTGGAAAATTTATCACAACAATTATATCATCAGTAAAAGTGCTGTTTGTGTGTGAAAAATGCAAAAAAAGTCACTTTCACTGACAATATCATCGCTGTGATATGTTTTACTGTTTTGAATCATTAATATTTGTGTTCAGCGAAGTCTCCCGAGTAAAACAGTACCCCCCATGTACAGGTTTTAGGGTGTCGTAGAACGTTACAGGGTAAAATACAGTGATAGCAAATTAAATTCTCTGTACTTTCGGCCTGGGTTGGCAGGCAGGTCCCTTAAATTGCAATCAATAAAATTACTTAATTATGTACAAATATTACATAAATACGCACGTAGAATTTAAATATATATGCATATTTATATATTTGAAGTCTACGTGTATATTTATATAATTATTTATGTAATTTTGTATATGGACATATGAATAGTTTGCATTCTTTTTATTTATTTATATATACATAGATATATATACAATTTCATTCTAAGTGTATTTTGATATAAATATATATATATATTAATATCAAAATACAGTTAGAATAAAATTTCGTATAGATATATAATTTTTTTTAATTTTTATTATTATTTGTAATTTTTTACATTTAATTTAAATTATTTATTATTCGTATTTTATAATAATATATATATATACAATATATATAGTTATTATATATATTATATATATACGTGTGTAAATTAATTATAAGTGTATTTTTATATTAATATATGTACATATTAATATAAAAATACACTTAGCATGACATTATATATATGATATATAGACATATATTATATAGGTATAATATATGTCTATATATCATATATATACACATATATAATAATATTTTTTTTTATTAACTATAACTTTACATTTTTTTTTTATTTTACACTGATTTTACAGTTGCAGGGAGACTGCCTGTCAGCACAGACAGTCCCCCTGCAGGCAGAGACTAGGACACCTATTGTGACCATGTGGTCGCCCTGTTGGGCGATCACATGGCCACAGGGGTCCTAAACCGCCATGGGGGGAACTGTCTGGGCTGCAGGCAGTCTCCCCACACCGGGAGCACCGCCGATCGCCGCCGGGGGAACGACGGCGATCGGGTAAGTACATTGGACGGTTAGGACGGTTCAGGACCGTCACCGGTCGGCAACGCAAAAATGCCGATGACGGTCCTGAACCGTCCTCCGTCCTTAAGGGGTTAAACTGAGAGGAAAAGTAAAATAAACCTGCCCACTGGGCCATTTTCTGTCAATACAGTGCCAATTTGTATTTGTTAGCAGCTTAGTTGCACACTTTGTTTCGAAACACCTCTTCTGGCTAATGCAGCTAAGCTGCTAAGTCATAGTTATAGAAAATGGCAGGGAAAACCCTTTTACTGGATGGCGCTGATTGCAGAATATGGACAATGTAAGGGCCGGAAAAAAAATATATATATATATATGTTCAGCTAGGAGTAGACATTATAAATTTGAGATGATTAACCTGTGCCATGTCAGAAGGTGTGAAAAGTTCTTGCCCCAATGACACTGAACTGAGCTGCTCCGGGCGAGAATACAACCTTCCATGTACTGTTCACTCGCAAACAGAAGAGGCGGGGGAATGTCTGTACTCACGAGGCACCTTTAAGTACACTCGCGGGTATGTCTGTACTAGCGAGTGTATGTAAAGTGAGTGTATGTAAAGCGGGGTATGCAAAAAAATAGTTGCAAAAAAGTCAAAATGTGCATAATATACCCTTATCAAGTCAAGGCGAGAGCGATATATGCCACCATTCCTGCACCTACAATTTTTAGGTTGTAATCTTTCCATGTATGTCTCTTTGTTGCAGAAACATATGTATCCGTCAGTGCTGTTGTTTCTGTAATACCCAGCTTGTTCATTTAAATGAAGGGCGTTTAAAGTTAACTCGTAATGTGTAGCATTTTGTTCATAAAGTACTGCAGGAGCAAATTAATAGCTTCAGTCAAATATTTTACATGTCAGATCAAAGCAAGAAAAACTGAATCAAACGGCTCACCCTCTAAACCTAGGGGATAATAGGCTTTACGGGGGCACGGGGGAAAGCTCCACAGAGAGGGTGCAGAATAACACATGCAAGTGATTGCTGGCAGTGCTCTGGGAATAACTAAGATTGAAATAGTGCATTGGGAAAAGGACAAAACTGCCTGATGGCATCTATTTACTTAGTTATCGTTCTCAAACTGTTTTTTGCGTGCGTGATTTTTGTGTTAAAATAAAAGAAAGAAGGGAACTGGATGGGTGGAAGAGGAAGGTATAACATTGTAAAAGTCCAGAAGTATATTAGCATACCTTCCAACATTACAAATGGACAAAGAGGGACACTTTCATTTCAGGGCTGGGGGCATGGCCAGGGGCGGGTCTGTTCTCAGAAAGTTTAGGTGACTTATTGATAACAATTTATGCAACCAAAATGTAATGTAAAACTAGAGCAATGTATCTTGTTTCCACAGACTGATTTCTAAACACATTTATTGTACATTTATAAGACACATATCTGTGACTAGTATTGCTGTGGAGATCTGTTATACACAATATCAGACATACCAACAATATTGAGCACCTAGAAAAGTGGGACATTGGGATAGAAAAGATGGACAGAGGGATTTGGACCCAAAATAGGGACTGCCCCTCCTTAATAGGGACACTTGGGAAGTATGCATATACACTTGTTGGCAGGAATAGGGTATGACATATTAGACTACTTTGTGATCTATATTTGCATCTCACCATGGAAAAACTTGTGCACTTGTTCCTTTACATATTATCTAATGTATACCCAGGGCCGCCATCAGAAATTTTGGGGCCCCTGACAAAGCACAAGGTCTGGGGCCCCCCGGGCCCGCCCACGCACTACCTAGTCTGCTGACAATGATGCGGGACTGAATGTGGTGCGTATAGTGGAAGTGAATTAGAATGTGTGTAATGGATGTAGTGTTTGTGTGTATTAGATACTGTTTGTGCAGTGAATGAATGCAGAGTGTGTGTTTGTGTAGAGGATGCAGTGTGTATAGTGAACGCAGAGTGTGTTTGAGTAGTGGATGAAGTGTGTGTGTTGTACCAGTCTATGCAGTGTGTGTCAGTGTAGTGTATGCAGTGTGTGTGTCAGTGTAATGAATGCAGTGTGTGTCAGTGTAGTGTATGCAGTGTGTGTCAGTGTAGTGTATGCAGTGTGTGTGTCGGTGTAGTGTATGCAGAGTGTGTGTGTCAGTGTAGTGTATGCAGTGTGTGTGTCAGTGTAGTGTATGCAGTGTGTGTTGTACTAGTGTAGGCAGTGTGTGTTGTACTAGTGTATGCAGTGTGTGTGTGTGTCAGTGTAGTGTATGCAGTGTGTGTGTGTGTCAGTGTAGTGTATGCAGTGGTTGTCACCCCCTGATGGCGGCCCTGTGTATACCATCCAGACTTCTTGGTTCAAGGTCATGTTTCTTTTTATGCCTTTCTCTTCTATGTAAGTAATGAGAAAAGCATTTTGTCTATTTTGGAACTGAATGTCACAATTTTGGCTTTCTGTCAGCCGTAGATATAAGCATTGCTGTTTTCTGTCATTTACCATAGTATGAGGAACTGGCAAACACACTCAGAAAAATCATGTTCAGGTCTCAGCTGGATTCTAATGCCATACATTAAAAGCATGGAACATCACATGAAAAAAGCTTAACACAAGCTATAGGGGATTTTAAAAGTTTATTCAATTGTGTTATTTCCAGAAACTTGATGGTTCCCCTTTACCAGCCTAGAATACAGGAAAACCATGAAAACAATAAAAGAGTTTATATACGTTCACAAACAATGACATCATACGTAAACGCTGATCATTACAAATGCAGTATTTCTACTAGTCTTAACAGCCCACCGACCTGCGTTCAGATTCTCTCAGAGGCTAAACTACTCGTAATCTTATATTTCGAGTATTACTAAAATTGAGGACAGTTGTCATTTAACACATACCTGAATTGTACTTTACATACTCAAGCATTTTTTTTTTTAAATCAGTTTTGCAAACATTCGTTTGGTGTATATTACCAGTTTGTTTATTTTGGGATTTCCCAACTCCTTCTGTCATTTCAAATATAATTCCTGTAACCTTCGCTCCGTTAGCCTCATTGGGAAATAACTTAGGATGGGTGCAGTCCAGGATGCACAAAATGCTGGAATCCGGAAATTTCAACTATAAACATAACAAGAAAATGATCCAGTTCGTGAATTAGTCTAGACTAGCCAATGCTTACCTTCATAAGTGGATTCTGCAGATGTATGAAATGCTTTATAAACATGTTTAAATGACTCAGACATATCTTTAATAAGATCTTAATATGGAATCAAAGTCTATAAGAAATGCATGTTTGGAATTATAAGGCAAATAAAATACAAAACCTCGCTAACTTCTGAGAGCATAGAGCTCCAGCTGCAAAATTTCAGATTTACAGGTTAAATTCCTGGAATAATTCCTGCAACTCAGCATTTTATTCTTCTGAGGCTGTAAAATGAGCCCTCTTGGCACCATAACCCCACGGTGAAGTTGTTATGGTGCCACCTTACCTTCTAGTGTTACAATGTTTTAACGCAGAAGAAGTGTCGCCAGGCATCAGTCTGACGCCTCTCCTCTGCTTGCGTTAATTCAGAAAATAATTTCTCGAATTTAATTTTTTCTTATTCATTCATGCAAGAAAATACATTTCCATTAACTGCTCTTTTAATTAATTAGTTGATGTTTATACTAAATAAAATTACGTTGTTTTTTTTTTTTGTTTTTTTATTCTTTTCTCCATGTGGTTGAGATAATCATTTATATACTTTTTTTTTCACACCAATAAAAGTTTTAAGCCAATTACTTTACTGAAGTGAAATTAGATGAAGTTTTAAAAACAGCAATTGAGCTTATAGTGATAAAATAGATGCTGAATTTATAGAAAACAAAGAAAAACCGCTACAGACTCAGTTGCATGTGGTAGCATCTGTTTCAATGTTGGTTTATGACTCAGTTATGAAAAGGTGAAAAATAAGCACCTTGGATCATTTCCTTTTCAGATTTATTATTTTAAAATACGTCATGACACAGGACAGCTCGTAATAATACAGCCTTTTAAATGTTTTGATTTGTTGGGCTTATATTTTGGGTGTACTTCTTATGACAATGTGAACAGAAGTTTATGACATTATTTAAATGTAGATTTGTTTCATATCATGTATATTTAATTAATGCACATCCTAAAAAATGAATACGCCTATTGCACTTGAACCATATCTAGAATAAATTCTGGGAGTTTCTGGGTCATTTTTGTATTTGTACCAAGCAGAAACAATTTATATATTTTTTTAAAATGACATCCTGGGAACTGCTGTGTGCAGTGACCTGTTCAGAACAGCAGAAAGGAATCAATAAAAAGTTATTGATTTAACCCTTTGGGTTAGCAGAACAGTCCATTAGTCATTCCGCCAGCACGCACATTTTTTTTAAACGTATATTTGGAAGGAATGCATTATTTTAGTGGCCTCCCGCAGAGTGCAAGAATGAGCCAGGTGTTATTTATGGGTTGGTTCAATAAATACGTGTTTTGGCGTTAGGTTAAATTATTTTTTTCACTGCATCATGGCAAAGTTCTGTGACATGTCATAAATTACAAATTATCAGACCAAAGGAAGTGACCAGCTTTTACACATAAATACCTATAAATCAGGGAATCATACTTTGGTTTAAATAATAACTCTAAACAGATGGTAATTTCATCAATGTGGAAAAAAAAAACTTTTATTTATTTTTAGTGTGTTGTTGATGTTTTATTTATTACATACGTTTATTCATCACATAATATTACACTGTAGGGTTTTAGCAAAGCAGAATTGTACTCTGTTGGGTTTTTGCACAAAAACAAATATATTACCTTTCGATCATGCCTTTTATTTTAAAGTGTCTCTTTCAACACAAACTTACATTTCTCCTATCGTTTCCTCTTCTCTTCCTGTCTCTAAATCTATTCTTCTTTTCTTCCTTTCTGTTCTTTTTGTAAAAATACACAAGAAAAATTAGGAGCTATATTTGTCCTTTTCCTCCACTTGACAAATCTTGACCTAGGATGGAGCTTAAGGCAAGCTCCACTTCCTTTGTCAAGTCCCATTTTCCCACAATACTAACCACACTGTTGCATACCTCATCTATAATTGTCATTCTATGTTCTTCCCCGAGTATTGCATATACTCAGTTAAGTTGGCTTTCCCTCTGGGTTTCTGGACATGCTCAGCGAGCGTTGTGTGGCGAAAGTAACCTCGCCACGGGCTCTTGGAGGGGCCTGCTGGCCAGCCTCTTGCCAAAAGACTATAGGCCCTTTAAAAACTTATGTGGTTTATGTACTTTTGTACTCCAGAAAGAGAGACCGATCGTTAGCCCTAATTTCCTGGAACAGTTTTGGGCATAGGACCATGTGCACGTTCGGTCAAAACTATGACAATGGAAATCCCGAACCCCTAAACCGGCTTGGGTGATTTTTGGATATGTTGGTCCCCCAGATCAGGGCTATCAGGGGATGTGAGTTTTGTGGGGTTTCCATGTTTTTGGGAGGTTCTTTCGGGATATTGTAAAATTTATGTTTTCTGTGCCTGGAGATAATTGAGTTTAGTACAGTTCCTGACTCAATTATCTATCAGGCACAGGGGAGGGATTATCCTTTTTTGTGTGGGAGTGTCCTATACCTGAGAGCCTATGTCATTACAGTGTGCACTTTGTCATAGTCCCCTCTCAGGTCCATTGGGGAATGCCCCTGGAATATATTAGAGTAAACCCCTTGCATGGGGACCTGCTGTAACGCTGGCTGTGTGGTTTACGATTGTTATGGGTTCTGGTAGAGTGCTTAGGAGTTTTCGGTGTTGCTATGAAGCAGCGTTTTCATAGCGACTGAGAAAGGGCACACAAAAGCAGAGAATACAAGTCACTATCAGGATACTTAACGTGTCTCTGGCTTGCGCCTCAATCAAATTGAAAAAATTCAAAAGTAAATGTAGGCTTAATGAAAGAAAAAATCAACAGAGGGACTGAGTGAGTGTGATAGAATTTATCTTGATTCCAAGGCTCAAGCTTATAGGTGTCATATAATGATATCCTATATTAAAATTGGCTAACTTGGAATCAGGATTGATTGCTTGATGCTTGAACAACACTTAAGACCATATATGTCTAAGTCCCGGGAGCAGAGAGCCCCCACCCAAGATGTCTCTACTCTAATCTTGTTGTTATGGGAGACGGTAAATAAAATAGCAATGGCACACAACAGAGCCACTTTAATTCTAAACATTTTATTTTTACATTTATGCTGTAAGAATGGCTACCATGTAGTGCATACCATGTAACTTAATCGTTTGCAAGTGTGTTTACATGCGGTATTATGAGAGCACATGGAGCCTGATGTGATGCTTTCACCCTGGAAATGGAAGTGCTGTGGAAGCAAGTGCACTGCTTACATTAAGGGATTTAACAGCTTTTACTTTGGTGAAGAATGTAGAACTGTCTCTTCCAGAGAAATGACAATAACAATTTATGTAATAAGCAGAGGAGTATATAAAATCAGCATACCTCAATAGACTGAACGAGGTAATTACCTCTAACATGTTCTTTACTCAAGTAGAACAAAATTCTGATTCACAAAGGATTATCTGCTATATCGAGAATTCATATTCAGTTTCAAATTTAGGACCAGAAAGGCAGAACTGAAAGAACAGCTCACATAGAGAATGTTTCCATGCTCAGCTATATTCACCTTGAATTTTAAGGTGAATTCACATAGAATTCTCACATTAGTAAATAACTCTGATAGAGTAGGTTTATCCCTACTGAGATTCAAAGTGCACTCTTTGAAAATAACCTAATTCATAGCTATCCTAACATTATGTTGTTCATTTTTACTGACCACAAAAAATAAACTGAAGAAATCAAATTAAAAAAAATGCACAGCTGACATTTGGCTATTGTGTGTTTAAAATCACTTTGATTTGTTGATAATTTATGCTTTTTTTTTTTAACCCCTTAAGGACCAAACTTCTGGAATAAAAGGGAATCATGACATGTCACACATGTCATGTGTCCTTAAGGGGTTAAAGGGACAGTCTCAGCAGTGTAACACTGGCTTTTTTTGACAAACGTCAGTGTTTACATTGCTGCCCAACGTCATTTCTAGTGGCTGTCATTCTGATGGGCTTCCTAGAATTCACAAGATGGGCTTCCTGAATTCAGGACTGGCATTCGTGGTCTTCATGCACACACTTCCCATAGAGATGCCTTGACTTATTACATCTCTGTGGGAAGATGCTGATTGGCTCAGCATGGCAATTGCCACGCATGCGCAACAGCCCCCCAGAGCTTCCCTGTTTAAGCATTGTATTGGCTGAGCCTAAGATGAAACTGTGGCTGCAGCAAGACTGGCATGCCGGTAAACTGAAGGCCATTTAAAATATTTTTTTCTATTACTTTTGTTGTTGTGTAATAAACTAACTGACCAAATAACACTGTGAAATAACATGTTTGTATTTCTTACGTTAGGTTTGAATAACCCCGTCAATGTATTTTCAAAACAATTAATCAGAAACAATGACATTATCAGTATTTTTGCTTGTTTGCCATGTGAGGTCCTGAAAGGTCAAATTGCAATTCAAGTGTTCCTTTTGATGAGTAATTTGTTGACGTGGTCTGTTGAATGCGGTAGCTCAGCCTTACTTAAGTCAATGGAGACTCAATACTGGCAAACCCAAGATACTGATTGAATTACATGTCTGTTCTAGTTGTGTGTGTTTGCCGAATTTCAGTTGCAGTTAATTGGGAACTTGATATTGGCAAACTCACAAAAGTAAGCAAATTTGAGTGTGCCAAAAGTATAATATGAAAAGTAAGAGTGCTTAGTTGACATGTACCACCTGTGACTTTTCCGAAGGATGTTCCAGTTGGAGGAATCCAAACATTTTGAGCCAGAAATAAAAATTGGAATAACGTAGCTACTTTAAAACTCAGGATTTAATGGCATGTTATCTGGTGTATGACAGTTCTGCTTTCAAGTTATCTAAAGCTGTATGGGTTGTTTTTCAGGGTACACAGGGGAAGCATTATCCATTGCACTTTTGACTTCCCATTGTGTATTGCTGCCTCCTCTTTTTTTTTTACCAGATTCTAACATGAATTCATTTGATTTCCAGGTTAATGCATCCAGGCAAGAAGCCAAACTAATGGAAGAGAGTGACCAGCTCATTGAAATTATTCAGCAGAGAAGACAGATTATTGGAACGAAAATTAAGGAGGGAAAGGTAAATGTGACCTTAATGTATAGTATTCGTTTGTGGGCAGTATTTGTAAGAAGAAGAAAAAAAAAATATATATATATATATCTATATATGTAATTTGCATTGTTCTTTCACTAAAATTGTTATTTATTTTAACCTGAAAATCTGCAAATGTAGATGTTTTCTATTAGTGTTAAACATAGTAAAATGTAATAAAAGACCACTAAGGTCATGCAGGCTACTTCATCTCAATGAATTGGCATTGGTGCCGTGGTCTTGTTACGTTGACCATTCATGGTAAAACATTGTCGTTTAGCAGGATGGGTTAAACGCATCTCCTGTGGCTGTGGCCATGCCTCCTCCATGACGCAGGAGACGGAGAGGTAAACAGCACAGATGGGAAAAGTTAGTTTAAAAAAAGTTATTTTATTATTTTTATGGTACGAAGGGGAGGGGGGGTGGGACTTTGATAATAAAGGACAGTGACACTAAAACGATCGAAATACAGCCTTGTATTCCTAAAGCTTTAGTGTTCCTTTAAAATGGTGAAATATATATAGTTTGGAACTCTTTTTGTTGCACTGAAATATTTTACAAGTGGCTGTATTACTTTAGAGACATGGTGTGACTACACATTTATGTAGAATGTGGATGTTAAAAGGTTGTTTAGAGTGGGTAGTGGCATTGGCAGAGCTGGGAGTGGGGGGAACAACTTTCTCCAAACCACTTGCACCCAGAGGTCTTGTAGTCAGTTATGAGCCCCTCTGCACCAAAGCTAAGAGGTTTTAGGAATACGTACTGTGCTGAACTGACCTCATTTTGGGTCTAAAAGGTGAACATGATTTCTTGCTGACATCCCAGAACGTGTTTGAAAGATTGAACGTTTGTGTACAGTAGGCATATTGAATTATCCACAGACATGTGCCATTCCTTTTACATTTTGTGAACTTATAATAAAATGGAACCGTCACTTCCCAGCATTTTCTGGTGTGAATAGTATGTTGAATTCAGAAAAAAACACACCTACCTCTGTAGCATGTGTTGCATCTGTAGCATGTGTTGTTGTGACTTCTTTGTGCCATAATGACCCTAGGAACCTGTATGCACACTCAGGCACCTAATGGAGAAATGCCACATGTACCGGTTCAGCATTTTCACAAACATTGCATGAGAATCTGCTTTCTAAGACTCCCTGTAGTGAATGTCAGACTTCAATGACAGGTCTTTTACATCAAACTACTTCATTAAGATGCACTGGTTTAGCGCTTGGAGTGTCCACTTAAAGGGAAACAAAAATCTATTTGATCAGCACATGATATACTTTGCCGTTCTGATCAAATCTATTGTCACACAGATCAGAAGTGACAAGATTTTTGTTGCTTTCTTTATATCACCTTGTTAATAATAATAAAACAGAAAGAAATGTCAACACTGAACAAAACTATCACCATCACGAAGAGCCCTAAAAGTGCAATACAACTATCCTTAGTTGGGCATTGGATCCATCTGAACTTAACCCATGCACTGCCAAGAGAGTAAGGTCACAGAAATTATACAAATTTGGGTTGGAAGTATAAAAATGTCACAATGCTGTACGATTCTGGGAAAACTACATAGTATTTATAGGCTTTATTTACTAACGTCCTCTGCAAAAATCACTATTATGTCTTCCTATTAGGCATCTACACTCATCTTCATAAAATTATCATCCACGATTTCCCACTATTTACCTAAAACTTCCTGTCTGTTGCTGGTATGTTTTTCTACTAATGTTCATCGACCTGCAATCTAAAGAGATGACAGATTTTCTTTACTGCTATACCTCTCTGAACTAAAACACTTTAAACTTAACTAGTGAAGATTAAGGAAAGCTGCACGGTTTTACGCCATCGTTGGTATTGTTAGCACATGACAGTAGCAATGAGTACAAAGAGATTTTGAATTCTTCCACTTCTTTGTAATTCTATCTTCTACTCAATTAGAGAGTGACCTCTTCTGTTTCACTGCTGACCAATTCTTGCTGTGCCTTTCTGGTATGTGGTATTTCTCCATAACCTCGGAAGTCAGATTGAAATGTCAAGCCTTGTAGTCGTTTTATGGGAAAAACTGCAGCATAAGAATAAAGTCCAATGTGTGTTTATTGCTTCACTAAGCTGTCATGCTCCTCTAATTAACTTCAAATAAAAAGCCTTGTCGGCAAGAACTGATGCAAAAATGTTTGAAGACCGGTGTTCCAAAAGGCGAAATGTCAGAAAGAGTTTTAGATTTTATTTGTCTGTGTTTTATCCAAAACATCCTGAGTATCTTTATATGGAAAGTTTATAATTTTAGAACTTTGAAAGCCTTAATCTGCAGTATTTCCAGCCTACAACTCCCCATCTGTTTTTAGATCAGCCAATAAAATAATGTACTAAGTCACACAATACATGTCAATACCATTTTCAAGATGTGACAGTAATGTGTACATGCACTTTCAATTTCCTGTCCTGTTCTTCATGGTGACACTTTTCTGACCTCCCCAAGATTAAATTCTTAATTTTAGAAAATCATGCACTGTATTAAAGGCAAGTAATGTCATATTCCACCCATTGTACAGCGCTACAGAGTCTGATGGCGCTATATGAATAATAAAATAATAATAATAATAATAATAATAATATTGTGATTCTGGAAGCATTTATACAGTTGCAACTAAAAGTATGTGGACTGTTTGAAATAACAACATTGAATTGATTATATATCATCTAAGTAACAATTATAGACAAACACAATCTTCTGGTCATGTCACAGCATCTCAATTGGATTAAAATCAGGCCTCTGAATAGCTCCTTCCAAAACTCAAATCTTCTTCTTTTTCAGCCACTCTTTAGTTCATTTACTTCTGATCTTTTTTGGTAATTGCCTTTTTGCATTACACAATCTCTCCTAAAGGACCACTCCACACCCATAAAGCAACTTCATCCACAAACACAATTCCTTAAAGGACCACTCTAGGCACCCAGACCACTTCAGCTTAATGAAGTGGTTTGGGTTCCAGGTCCCTCTAGGATTAACCCTTTTTATTATAAACATAGCAGTTTCAGAGAAACTGCTATGTTTATTAGGGTTAATCCAGCCTCCAAATCCTCTAGTGGCTGTCTCACTGACAATCACAGTGAGAGCACGCAAGCGTCCATAGGAAAGCATTGATAATGCTTTCCTATGCGACCGGCTGAATGCACGCAAAGCTCTTGCCGCGCGTGCGCATTCAGCCGAAAGGGAGGATCGGAGGCGGAGAGGAGGAGGAGAGCTCCCCGCCCGGCGCTGGAATAAAGGTAAGTTTTAACCTTTTACTCTGCATCCAGCCCGGCGGGAGGGTGTCCCTGAGGGTGGGGGCACCCTCAGGGCACTATAGTGCCAGGAAAACGAGTATGTTTTCCTGGCACTATAGTGGTCCTTTAAGCAGCTTCCATGCACATCCCTCATAGATATCATACACAATACCACAAACTACTTATGAACATATACAATATGACAGCCCACATACGCACAGATGCAATGCTACAAAGCAACTACAGCACCCATACATAACACATACAGAATATGGCAACAAACACACCTCAATTTAAACAAATAGGACCGGCATGCCAAAGGACTTCAAGATCTTTTTAACACAGTACAACTAAAAGGTTGCCTTCCCCTGTCCTAGTCCCTGTGGAGCACCTGTGTGTGTGTTTAAAGTTTAATTTATAGAGCAGGAGATAAAAACTTCAAAAGCAAGTTAACATCTGATGAAAAATTAAGCTTGCAGACTGGGTAAGTCACAGTCAGGGGAGGTATAAACAGAAACAAAAGTGATTTAACTCCTAAATGGCAGAAAATTGAGCAGTGAGACTGCATGGGCATAATCTATACACCAACACTACTTCATTAACCTAAAGTTGTTTTAATGCCTATAGTATCCATTTAATCTCTTTAATAAAATTTTAAAAAGTACATCAGATTGTGTGTTATTAGTTTAGTCAGATCGTGTTTACATGTAATTGTGACTTAGGTGAAGACCAGTATACATTTTCCGAGTAACATTTTATTCAATCCTACAATTTCTATGTATGTTTGTATTTGTTTATTAATCAGTGTTTGTATCTTATGAAAATTAATAAAATAAATATTTGAAAATAAATTTAAATTCAATACATTTTCTGAGTAACCAAATTAAATCAAAGAGTTCAAATTTTTTTTTTCTTGCATATGCATATTAGTTGACCTTAATCCTTGTGATATGTTGATGGTGGCTCCAAAATGCCTAGATTGTTTTATTTATTTATACACTCCGTGGCTATTCTATGATAACGGAAAATATAGCTACTCAGATTAACATCTAAGACTTGGGGTTCAGCTAGTAGACCTCAGAAGCTATGTTTAATAACCCCCTGATGGCTCAGTATTTTTTGACCATTGACCATTATTACACTATTTCCCCCCACTTTGTGTGCTTTTTGTTAAAGTGGGAAATGAAGTTTCCTCAAATTCATCATTTGCTGACCCGGAATATTTGTTTCTTTTGCGGTTTGCATAGTAAGATGTTTTAGTTTAAATTTGCAAGTCTATTAAATAGTTGGATGATGAGAAAGAAAGCGGTTGGCATTTCATGTTAAAGGGATCAGCTTGTACAGCAATGTCAGTCTTGGCAGTGTCTAGGTTTGCAAGTCCAAGCAAAAGAGTGTTTCATCAACCTCTGTGCTTACAAATGCAGAAAATTCATAGAGTGACAGGCACAATCGGTTAAATCCTAGTGATTGATGTCCTTTGTTCTTCTTTAAAGTAAGCAATGTTCAAATGTTATGAGTTTAGTTAACATTGAGAGATGTTTTAGTTTTTTTACGATTCTCCACACTGTAATTTTGTGATATTTATTTTCCCTCTGGGTCAGAGCAATAGGGGAAAGTGAGCTTGGGGTCATGATCAGTTTTGCAAATGACACTCGCATATATATATATATATATATATATATATATATATATACATTGTTACAACGTGTAAACTCTTTGTGCAGAAGCATCAATACTAACAGGATTCTACAGACCCTGAAATGGAACACAAATTTAAATCGATAGTTAAGTTCACTGAAGCTTAATATAAGATGGAGCATTCTATCCTCAATAATTTGCCTCCCAGACAATGAAACATAACATAGAAAGAAAATCTCTCATTGGGCAGTATATCAGGTAATTACATCACTTAATTTAATTAATAACCGTAAATCCCATTCACTGAAGTAAAAATATACTTAAAGTGACACTTATTTGTGCAAACAGAAAAAAACAAATGAAAAATAACAAAATCTCTGTTTAGTAGATATACCCCAATCAAAATGCATGTATTTATTTAGACATTTTTTTTCATCTGGGGGTAAAAGCTGCGGTTTTCTTGCCTGAAGCCTTTGCAAAATCCTCCCCTTCTAACCCAGCCCAGACTTTCTGTGGCTGAATTCATTAAAAGTGTCAATTTCTATTGAAATCTGCACCTTTTGTAAAAGGAAAAAAAAAAAGGACACACAAAAAGAATTTCAGCAGACTGAAGTGCTCTAAGGGTTTGGGAGCGTCCCTTTAAAAGGACACTCCTAACACCATTCTCATTGTGTAGATTACGGTGCAAATGTTACTCCTGTCCCTGAATACTTTTGGATACCACCTAAACCACTAATGTATGCATGGATTGGAATCAATGCATGTCTATGGAAAACATTCAGCGCCTCCATGCAAAGTGTGGAGATGCTGAACATAGGTGCTGCACATTGTGCTGCACTGGACTAAGAGGCACCTCTAGTGGCTGTTTGAGTGCCTGTCACTAGAAGTGTTACTAGGTAGCAATGAAAACACTGCCTTTTCTCTGAAAAGGCAGTGTTTACATTGAAAAGCCTGCAGGGACAGACTATAGACACCGGAACAATTACATTAAGCAGTAGTGGTTCTGGTGACTACAGTGTGACTTTAATAATTGTGTTTTTGTTGTTGAAAATAAAGTTTTGTTAGTTTAAAAAAAACAAAAAAATGACTCCTAACTTTTTTAACTGGCTTCTAGATTCAAAGCAAATTTGTCAAGCCCTGGTTTATTTGGCATTTTCACTCATCCTGAATGATGAATATAATTACTTCTAGGGCTGAAATATATACCCCATAATTCTATATGCACAGAGGTTAATAGGATAATAGCAAACCCACCTGAGCACATTGTGTAGCTCCCGTTCCTGATCTGGGTAGAACTCTGCTGCAGTTTGCATGTATAACTGAATCAGATCTAATGTTTGTAATATTATTTTTTCTATTTTATTTTTAAAACAGTTTTGCATACTTTCTTTACAATACATCAAAGTCGGAATTTCATCTAGGCTGGAGTTTCCCTTTATTTAAATTACTTGGAACCCAGATTAAGAATATTATCTGCGCAACATTCAATGCCTTGCTCTCATAAACTAAATAGAAAATAAAAAACAGGAGGAAGATATTAAGGTTTCCAGAAACGTTTTATAATAAAACAAGGAAAGCTCTTGTAGTGTATAATAAATTTAAGAGTATCGCCTCTAGCATATTCTTATGTTAAATTCCTATTTATACGTAGAATTATTTCTAAACTAGAATGTTTGTATATTTGTTCATTGGAGGTGAACATTCTTTTTCTGAAATTATGGAAAATTGGAAACCGCATATCGTGAGTGACACATCCATCTGATTATATCACTTCCAGAAGTTGTCGTTATTCTACCCTACTTGACCTTATTTAATTTCCTTTATCATTTCCTTACGAATATCAAGTGATATTTGCGTCCTTTACAGCTTGAACTGCAACAGTCCAATCCAGAACAATAGCTGGGAACCAGGCCTACCCTTGCTGTCATTCTGGTAGCCAAAACAATAAGTAGACGAAGGAAATACCATCAAGTTGGTCTAAGTCTATTTTTGTATGATTTTCGTGATGTAAAATGCAACATACTAGGAACTGATGGGGAGCACACACGGAAACAGACCAGCTGTGCTTATTTTGGCTCTCATTGTTTTTGTTGTGCTTTGTTTTGTTTCGTGAATAGAAAGGAGAACACACTATTTCAGTAAAGCAAATGAATAGCCATTTAATTGTACAAGTAGGAAACATTCCGTAGGGAGATTGTGGACTGCAAGAGATTGTTCTGGCTTCATGTACAAAGCATTATAAACACAGTTGCTGAGATATATTCACAGACTTTCACAGTTTGTCTGGAAACACCCACTCAACTTGTGTGAGATACCATAACTTTGACCGCTCTAGTGCTTAACTCCCCAGTGTATATTCAACCAGGAATTAGCTAAACAAATGACTTAATTTAGTCAGAGTTTAAGTGGAATTTGCGAAGTCCACATTTACCAGAACATGTCATTGTTTATCGGGAACTGACTTCCTGCCATATTTTATATTATGGATATTAACATATTTTTTTAATTTAAGACAAACATTAAGTAATTAGATATCATAGGTTTACATAATTACACTTATATTAAAAAAAAAAAAAAAACTTACAAAGTGTGTCATTTTCAGTTTCACAGATGCCAGTCTGCGCACAGTTTTAACATGTTTATTGGAATACAGTTTTTTTTTCAACTTTATAAACGTAATAGAGTTGTCAGATCTGCTTGTGTGTCTTTTGCTATATAGATCTACTAAATCCTACAGAATGATCACTGATACTTTTATATTACAATATCGTAATCACTCCGATTTAATGTATTTATGGAATAAATGTTTCGATGTTTGGAGGGGTTGAACCTAAGAGAGCATTGATTACTTTTGTCAAAAGAACAGCAGGGAGTCTTTTTTTTAACAAAATGTGCCTTCACAATTAAAGAACAATTCACTCCATTAAAGTCTAAGAAAAGTCCTGGAGAGATCCCTTTTATAGAGTGGTCTTCATAGATCGTATCCTCAACAGAGCACCTCTCTGGTAAGACAGACAATCTCTATGGTAAAAGCAGTGGATACTATGCCTGCTCTGACCCACAGCTGTCATGGTAGAACTCTCTTAATATTCATAAAAACAAATGCTGACAGCTACAAAGGAGAAACTGCTTCAAGACTACGAGTCACCCAATCCATGTCTCCGCAGATGCTAGATTTTTTAGATTTTTTTTTCAAGCCAAGCCCTTTGCATGGGCCAGTGATTTAGTACAGACACCCTGCTGAACGTGTATGCAAACACAGATGTGTTGAAATATTTAAGTATTTTGAGTCCAATACCAACTCATGGGACCTATATCAAAATATGTATCCTGGCTACATGCATATATTTGTGTGTGTCGGTAACAAAGAGAGGAAGCTAAAAAATAGTAAAGCAGAAAGGCAGTTTATAGGCTCGTAAATGTAGTTTTAGCTGGGCTTGGTTGCATCTATGCGTATGTTGTCTAATAAAGGCTTTATGAACTTCCTGAAATAGTGTAAGGAAAGTTCATGGGACTGAGAGAATGGCATTTAGTATATCGTTTTTCACCTTGTTGTCCAATGATGGTCTATAATATTCCATGTTAAAATATTCGCACAGTTATTTACTAAAATTGGAATTGTCCAGAATTCAAAATAAATTCAATGTAAATTTCAAACATTAGACCAATATAGAAAAACTGAAAACTGGTTGACTTGGAAAATCTTTCCAATTTAGGAACTGAATTCCTGGCAGTTCACACTTTAGTGAATGACCTGATATTAACAATATTAGTGAAGCTAAAGGAACAATTAAGTCCACTAGGTGTTCATTTCTCTTTATTAAAGGGACACTATAGTCACCAGACCACTTCAGCTCAATGAAGTGGTCTGGGTGCCAGGTCCCTCGGGTTTTAAGCCTGCAGATGCAAACATAGCAGTTTCAAAAAAATGCTCCGCTGACTTCGGCAGAGGGAGCTGGCGTTGGCGGGCGAGGAGAGGTCACCAGCGCCGAGGGAGCCCGGCACTGGAAAAAGGGAAGCTGCTGAAGGGGCTTTAACCCCTTCATCTCCACGGGAGGGGGACCCTGAGGGTGGGGGCACCCTCAGGGCACTATAGTGTCAGGAAAACCGCTTAGTTTTCCTGACACTATAGTGATCCTTTAATACAGATTAAGACCATCATCCCAGTTCGGAGGTTTTGACAATTTTAACAGTAAACATGTATTACTCTCAATGTTCTGCTGATAATGGAACTGCTCTTTCTCCAATCAAAATGATGACTTCTTCTTTGCTCCAGAGTAGATATTAACCACATATTTAATATATTAGGTAGTAATGTTTGGAAATGTCTTTTTTTTCTTCTTCTTCTAATTATTATCAGTACTTTGTATTATTGTCTTTGTTTTGCAACTGTTGTGTAATATATGCATATCCTATGTTATATCTACAAACTCCCAATTTTGTTTTTAAATTCCAGAATTTACGTTTTTGTTTCTATGACTATATGTCTCCTGAGATTTCACAGGCTAATTGTATTTCAAATCAATATTTCTGGCTTTCTTGACATATCTTGATAATCACACTGACGACTATGATGCTCTCGATACATTGCTTGAGACATCAATCATAAAATAGTCTGGCATGAAGCTACATATATTTCTATCATACTAAGATACCAGCCTAGATAAAGCGGTCTGTAGACTAAAGGTTTATACACTAAACGCCAAACAGTAGCAAATTAAAATCTGGCAAAATATGGGCAAGCATAACTGATATAGAAAATAATTTAGACATTACTGACTAAAACTGTAAATACAATTTTAATTTGGTTCAATTGTCCTCAATTCAGCTGTTGAAATTCTTCTGGGGTTCACTTTGCTGAATATCAATTGAATTGGAACCACTTTGAGACTGGATGGGTTCCTGTTAAGTTCTAAAGAATCTAATTGTTAAGTCTACAGTTACCAGAACATTTCATTGATTATTGGGCGTCGACTTTCTAAAAAATCGAATTGTTCTAGGGGCATTGGATTAAAAGTATCTCCATGAAATTGCAGGCGAAAATAACAGAATTTCTCTGCTATATGAATAATATAAAGGAACAAAAAAAGATGAAACTAAGGTGAGAGTATTATTTGAGAGGATTTAGAGTTGGGGTGTTGAGTTGTGAAGAAGAAGGGTACCATTAGGGTTTTTTTAAAGGTAGGATGCCTTATATGAGGACTATCTCAAGTTCTGTATCATATGAAATAAATGAAGATAATTTGGTTGCAGTTTTAATAAAAATTTAGGCTTGATTAGTAAGGGACATTTGTTTTAAGCAAGGTATTTGCTTTGCATTACGAAAACCTAATTCTATTAATAAAATAGTAAGGAATAGCAATAGTATATACTTTCACTATTCCTATCTCTTTTATTAATAGAATTAGGCTTTAGAAAATCACATGTGCACCATTGAGTGTGCTATTTCTAATCTATACTGGTAATATTGTTGTTTTAATAATATGTTTGTGATCAAATTTTTATTACACAGTTCTAAAGTGTAACCTTTAAAGTGTATCATTAAATGTATATATCTTTAATTAAATGAATATATATATATAGTTAGTCTAAATGTACACTGACTTTCACTGGGCCCCACCTTAATGTAGTTAACAGGTTTGCCTGTATTACAGCAATTTGAAGGGTATAGCGTTGTGTCACCTTCGACCATTCCTGCTTAAAATAACCACATACGGTAACAATTAATAGAAGTATTTTTGTTTCTGATCTCTTTTTAAGGTGGTGAGGTTGAGAAAATTGGCGCAACAGATAGGAAACTGCAAGCAATGCATAGAACGCTCTACCTCACTCATTTCGCAGGCAGAGCAATCTTTAAAGGAGAATGATCATGCTCGCTTTCTACAGTCGGCCAAGAGCATCACAGAAAGGTAAAATTATATTTCTCTGTAGTTTGTCATTTTCTCCTTGGTCTGAGAGGACTTTAAAAACTGCTATTTTCCTTGTAAATCAGGACACTAACACAAACAGTGACATGTGCGTTACCTAGAAATCAGGATAATTTGCATTGTCTTTTTTTATATCCTTACCTACAGTCATTACTAAATTACAGTGACTTGTAATACAAAATACATAATGAGTATATTGATATATAACATTTTTATCTGTCTAACTAAATATGTTCTGACGTGTAGGCAAAAAACACTAAGACCTGAGCTACAATTGCAGTACTCAAGCTGGTCCATGAGTAATCGATTATCCAATTGAGTTCCAGTATGACATGAAGCTAGGGTGGCCTTTGAAGACTGTTTTGTAAACTTTTGGTCTTGAGTAATGTATTTAGTCATTTTAGGACTATTAGATCATCGTTGTGGTACTGTGATGTTCTGATTTATTCCTACAATGGAACTCTTCCAGTCTTTTAATATACTCTTTTGTAGTTTTGTCTACATTTAAATGTCAAAATATGTTTATTTTTTGGTTAACGGTGGTTGGAAAACTGATGCCTTCAAAAAAACCTTCCTTAGTGTGAGTTATCCCTTAAAGAAACATTCCAGGCAGCAGAGTAAGACCTACTATGTATATTTTATAATCTAGATTTAGTCTCTGTGGTCTTCCCTGTTTGACATCCCTGTACAGAAAGGAAGATCATAGAGACTGACTAACTGATGGGTCTCAAACACTGTCTGACCCAAGGTGTATGTATATGGCTGAAGGATCAGATGCTAAAGGTAGGGGTGACCTTTTCTTAATATTTTACATATTCTTCCTTTGGAAAAAAATCTATTTATTTTGCTTGGAGAAAGGATTATTATATTAATTATATTATGTTGTTATTATTATTATTATATTAAAAATAGTTTTGAGGTGACAGCTGTTCTTTAAGCGATGCTTAACACTACCAGAATTGCTTTTATTAAATTGTATCTGTGTGTGAACTACCAAATAAATAACTGGATATGAGACAGGTCATAAAGACAATGCAATTGGCTGACAGTAATCTGGAAAAAAAAAATACACAAAATGTGTTTTTTTACAAATTGGACTATGTGTGTTGTTAAATTTAGATTCCGGTTCAAACAGTAGATAACAAGATTGTATCCTTTGAAACTTATTTAATTGAAATTATATCGAAAAATGCCAAAAATATCTGCTATTTTATTTCAAGGAAAATACTCTCCTTGTTCTCCTTGCAACCTGAGCAGAAAACCATGATGCATAATGAACTACCCTTGTAAAAACTATACATATTTATTATAAGTTTAGTTATATATAAATATCTGGTGTTTATTTTTTAACCCCTTAAGGACCAAACTTCTGGAATAAAAGGGAATCATGACGTCACACATGTTGTGTCCTTATGGGGTTAATGGACTATTTTTGCATTAAACACAAAGAAAATTAAACGGAAAAATATTTGCTCCTATGTTTCTGGGCGGATAATTATCATAGCCAATACTGCTGCTCAAAAGTAGTGGGAGTTTGAGATAGGGGCTTACTGTTGTTTTTTTTGTTTTATTTTGGCATTAAGTCAAAATAACTCACCAAAACTTGTTTGGAAACATATCTTTTAATAAAATCCTTAAATATTGTGGAAAGCCTTCATTGCCTGTTAGCAAATGGATTTATTTACTAAACATCTAAATGTAATGAATTGACATTCCGACTTCTCAGAGAATTCCTACAAATCCAAGTTGCTTAGCCTACATTTTGAAATTTTCCCTACTATTTACAGTTTTTTTTTACACATCCTGACAGTGTTTAAACATAAATAAAAAATAATTATGCTTTTTTATGTGTCTCCTTTAATGCAAAGATATAAATACATTAACATTTTCAATTTCACACCCATTATATGTCCATATTCACGGAAAAATAATCTGATTTGTTTTAGGTACTTACGTGGCCAAGTTATCTTGGATAGAACCACTGCATATGTGTATGATTTATACAGCAACTTTCCCAGAAACCATAATCTTGGCCATAAAGTTAACAGACTTGGCATGTAGACTTTTTTTGTATTTTTTATTTAACATGTGATATCATCAGGGGAGGAATAGAATGATTTTAAATATGGAATACATGATACTTATGTAACAGAAGCTAATCAATTTTATATACTCTTCTTCTATAAAACCAACGCAAAGCATACATTAACACGCTTACATCGAAAATCCCAAAATTTGATTTACAGCGTCTGTTTGGTAGATTTGGCTCTTTAAAGCCCCACCGATTGTTGACAGTTGTGGCAATATAATGGTCCATAGTGCAGAGCCCAGGTCGTACGATACTATTATTGCGAGTCAATTCTTATAAAAATATGCCCTAAGCATCTGTATAAGCTGTTATTGTACAGTGGAAAAGTCTATAATACCTTTACAGTTCATATAAGTGCGGTAGGTTATGGAAGAAAAGAAAAAGATCAGGACCAAGTATTGAAGCTTTTAACTAAAAATAAATAAATAAATAAATAAATAAAAAGTTGGAAAGAAAAAAGTCAGCTACCCTCAGTTGTAACTATCACTGCCAGTGAAAACTGCCTCAGAATATCCATATGTGAACTGCTTGTTGAGAGCTTCATGAAATTGTATTTTCCATAGTATAGAGTTCAAATGTATATGATCACACTTTGCAACAGTAAGCACTAGCTGGAGAGCTTTGAAGCCATCATCATTGGACTCTACAACAGTGGAAACATGTTTCGGAGTGATAATTCATGTTTTACAACTTGGCATTCCAAATGGCATTTCTGCCTAAATGTATACTGTCTTCCTATGACAATGGAGACTGTTACAGCAGCCACCATGGAACCATGTACACAATACTGTCTGCGATCTTGGAATGAGGTGTGGGAGCAGATGTCCATACTTGACTTCCATATAATTAACCATGGTGCCCAGACAAACACTGCATGTTACCGCATTACTCCAGGCTATCTGCTGTATATGCCGAAACTCCTTGTTCTATTTATTTTTGTAATTCTTTATTTTACTTGTGCACATAGTAACAAACAAGCGTGCAGAGCCCCGACAGCAACTGCAAGCCAATCGTAGCATTCCGAAGTGTGGCAGTTAAAACAGCACATTTTTATAATATCATGAGAATAACAAGTTTATGATTCATCCGTCGTTTATAATGAAGAGGCTAAACTATTCACGTATATGACAAAATGTGGTTATGCTAAGGGTTAGAGGTATATGACAATGCATTCGTCAGAAGTATAAACATTTATGTTTTATTTAGTAAGTTAAGACTTACATTAGTAGGTTATGTGTGTTGTAGCTGTGTTGTCCTAAATACGCAAGTTGCTTGTACCCTTTTGCTTTGAAGTGGCAAAATCTATAACGTGACATTATATTCAAGTGAGCTAATAGCCTAATAAAGTCCCCTGGGATCCCCCAGGTGTAAGTCCCTTTTCGTGCTTGCTGTCTCCGGTCTCCCCATCTTGGGACCAGCTTGCCAAAGCATCTCTGGTGGTTCACCCGATGCCGCGTTAGGGCTGAGCAGAGCCCTGCTGTGGGCGCCCGTGGAGCTTCGTTGTGGTGTGGTGAGTGAGCGGGTGTGATTGGGGTCGGATGGTTGTGCCACTTGGCCTGGGTAGGGTCGCCCATGAGGCCGAGGCTTGTATTCCGCGGTGTCCTCCTTCTCGCCGCCCGGCGCGAGAGAGGTGCATGCTTACTTCGCCGTTGTGTGGTTTTAGGCCCCGTTAGGGTTGCAGGCTGATGCTGAGGGTCGGGTGGTGACTGTCGAGGTGGGCGGCATACGGTGAGTAGTCGTGGAGCACCTTGTTGCAGCCTGAGCTCGAGCTTGAGCCAGAAGTTTTGGAAAATCCTGTCTATGCCAGACAAGGGGTTTAGTGGTACCTCTTGGCTGTCTGCTGGCTGCGTGGTCTCCGCCATTTTAGGTAGGCCTCTCAGTTCTCTCAGTTTCTCTCAGTTCCATCTTCACGGTTTTTTCCTTCATGTTGGAAGGGACCACCATGGGTGGACCGGGATCACCACCACCGGTCCAAAGGGGGGGGGGGAGGTTGTGGGGTGTCCGCTTGTGGCATTTGGTCTCCAAGTGGTTCCAGGCTGGGAGATCGGCCTCCTCTCCCGCCCGGCGCTCGCCAGGCCGCATGCCCTCGCGGGTGCATTCTGCCGTCTGTCGTCCACTCATGGGCCGCATCACCAGTTCACCGTGAGGGGAGAGGCTAGTAAGTCGCTTGGGGTCCTGTGTTGTGTTTTGTAGTGGTCTTGAAGTGCCTTTTTAGCCATATTTCCAAGATTAGTGTGGAGCTCCATCTAGGCACGTCTTCCCTCCATGACAGTCAGGCCCCGCCCCCCACTCCTTGTTCTATTTTAATAAGTAGATACTTTTCTGAAATAGTTATACTAATGGTAAGCTTTTAGGAAACACAATCAGTTAGTAATTTTGGCCCCAAGGGATCAGTCCATAGTTAGACCTGCACTTATTAATATATTAAATAACAAAATATACTTTAAAAGACAATCATGATTATTGACTAAAGTGAGAATTATCGGGACTGCAAAGTGAATGGCTGAACTGAAAGCGTAGCTGATTTGGAGAATTTTTCCAATTCATCTACTTGGACCTTAAATTTGAAATTCACTTTGAGTGCCCGACAGCTCTCTGTGGTAGGATGTCTTTCTGCAGATACTGATAGAGCAGTGGTAGAGTGTTCAAACTCTCTGTGGTGTGCTGAGTTTGTTTAGATCAGTAATTACCAGATCCAGTTTGTAGTTTAACTGCATACGGGGAACACAGCAGATGTTTGTCATTCAACATCTATCCCCAAGGCTGCAATGAACATCCTTTCAAGAGAATTGCATAGGCATGAATGTCTCATACATTTTGCAATAAGCTCGCCAACTGTGACATCTCTTACATGGTATTTGCTTATATTAGTTTTAGCGGGAGATGGAAATATCACAAACACTAAATAGCCGAAAAGGTTATTTCAGGATAGGCACGTTAGGGGTAATAAAATAAAATAAAATTAATTCAGTTTTCTTAATGATTTGTGTATATTAAAATTAGTTGCAACATCTCCCATAAACGTCTCTTTAATGATTCTTGAAGGTTATGTCTGGTTCTCCTTATCAAATAAATCACAAAATAATGTCTGAGACAGTGGTTCAGGTTTTGGATTGTTAAAAAGTCGAATTTTCCTTTTTTATGACAAACAATATTTTTCATTCCTTTTTTTTTTTCAAAAACGAATTCTCATGTGACCTTCTGCATGTCAGCAAGTTATGTGTTTTTTCTCCTGTAACAGTGCATTAACGTCTTTACCTTTTCATTTTGTTGTAGTTCCACATGTGCTGGGAATACTATGTGGTTAAAGACAAAGATGTGAATCTTAGTTTTTCTTTTGTTTGCTTGATTTCAGGGTCTCGATGGCAACAGCATCCTCTCAAGTGCTTATTCCAGAAATCAACCTAAATGATACATTTGACACATTTGCATTAGATTTCTCCAGAGAGAAGAAAATGTTAGAATGTCTTGATTATCTCACAGGTAAGGCTCTGAACGTGTAAAACACATCAAGCTTGAATTATTCATTTGGCAATTTTTGAGAGAACACTTATTGTTGTGCTGTGTACATATTTTTGTGATGATGGCCTAGAGGCCATTTAAAAGTAATGAGACACTATACCCTTTCAAGTGGTGGATCTCTGGAGGAGCAAAATGGCAATTGCACCACCATGAGATTCTTTGCATAATATACATACTTATAATGTGTCAGTATAAACCCCATGGCACAATAAGTGTATTATAAATAAAATACACTGTGACATCCATCTCTGACCTCCTGCCATATTCCTTCTGTAACATACTTCTGGAATCCTTTGGAGCCATTTCCCCATTTGTAAAACAGTTTTTGAATGGTTAAACAAAACAGGGCTCTTTCTGATATTTGATGCCAAGTCCATCAGCAGCCACACAGATTATATGGAAGATTAATTTATGCATTAACAGGGTTATTCACTAAAGTAAGAATTTAAGGTGAATTCAAAGAATTTCAAATTTAAAGTGAAATTAGCTAAACTGGAAATTAAGTCAACTTAACTTTCAGTACAGCCTTCAATTTAAAATTCACTTCTAATTCTAACTTAGTAAATAACCCTGTAAATGTTGAAAGCCTCCAAACTTGCATGGCAGTACTTGGCTCTGAGCACTGGTCTAACTCACAACGGGCCTTAAATGGCCCTTCCTAAAGTTCTAGATCAGCTTCATATCCTAGAAGATGATACCACCACCATAACCTTTACATGTCATTTGTAACATTTGAATCCATGTATCTGAATATAACTAATTTCCAATTATTAACAAGAACAGGCATTACCAAACCAAATATAGATAGATGAAAATGAAGAGACATTTCCCACTAGTATGATAAATGCAAAACTGCATGCCATGTAATTAGAAATACAAATATAGGGGGCCTGACAATCATGGCGACTGGTTGTGTTTCTTGGGAGCTCCCAGGAACACACTAAGGAAATCTCCTATTTTGACTGAAATAGCCAAAAACGGGCATCAAGCGACTTACCCCTAACTATATGTGAAGAAGACCCGACTTGCGAATGCTTCCACCAGTCACTTCGAGCACTCCAGACACCGAGCTTCACTGAGGCCTAGTGAGCGCTGAGGAGGGGAGAGGCGGCCGCTCTCCCAGACTGGCGCGACCGGAGTGCGGAATATGCGCCTTGAGCCCTGCTACCCCCCCCTTTGGACCGGCGGGGGTTATCCCGGTCCCTACCCTGATGGCTCCCAAACCCTATCTAAGAGCAGCACCAGAGCCGCAAACACCCGCGAACATGGCGGAGCACCATCTAAGATGGCGGACGACACGTGTCCCCACACTCCTGGAGGGGAGATACCTGATCCATGCTGGCGCCTAGAGGCAATCTTCGACGCCTTCTGGAGAAAGCTGGAAAGCAGGCTGAAACCCAAGGAGACCACCGAGGCACCTCCTGAACCACCCCGCTACTCCCCGAAGCGTCCTACTGCACACACCACGAGCCCGACATACCGGAGACAGCGACGACGGCCTAAGCGACGTAAGGCAGTAAAATCAGCCGGCTGGCAAACTGCAAAGCTTCCTAACCCCAGCAACATGCAGCAGGAAAAGCACAGGGTCAGGGAGAGGAGTAGAATTCAAGTGCAGCTTTACGTTATGCAGGAGTCTCCCCTGGCTTACAATCTAAGGAGCCAAGCACCCTGGGACACTAAATTCCCTATAAGAGGGATAGGATGATCACCAAGATGGGCCTCTGACCCCAGCGCCTACCCAGTCTGGGGTACCTGGGCAGTACTGGACTTCATACTTGCCATACTTGTATAATCTACTAGAGTTGTGCCTCACACTTTCTTTGCTTTACCAGGTCCAGAGGGTAATGCAATCTATTCTGCTGCCATTCCTACAACCTATTCTGATGGGGGGTTGGGGCTGTCTGGGGTGGTAAACTCTACTGTATCCCTTACCTTACCATGTCTATCTACACACAGTACCTCTCTCTTATCAGTAAGGGGATATGTTATGTCATGTCATGCTTGTTAATTAATCTACTTTTACTACTCTCATGTTTCACCAACGTTACTGCTACTATATAATATAAAATTGTGCGTTGCCTAGCGATTACCCTACTTGTTACTTATGCTAAGCAGCTCAAGGATTGCCTTTGGGGTACCTCAAGCCAGTTTGTGTCCATAATATGCACTGCAAAAATAAAAAATTCAAAAAAAAAAAAAAGAAAAAGAAATACAAATATAAACCGGACTACAATAGAAACTGTTTGATAAATGTTGATCAGAATCAATATGTGTTATGTTTAACTGAGTGCCAGTTAAAAGCCTAGGATGTTTTAGAACACTTGGAAAACGTGGATTTTAACATTTATCTCTTATTTTCCACAGCGCCCAATCCTCCGGTTATCAGGGAGGAGCTCTGCACGGCATCATATGACACTATTACCGTTCATTGGACTTCTGATGATGAATTCAGTGTCGTTTCGTATGAACTGCAGTATACAATCTTTACAGGACAAGCAAACGTAGTTAGTAAGTACAATCAATGGTTCTCTTGTTTGAAACATTGCATGGATCACCTAGATGTAGTCCAGTCTGCCCACGATTAGTGGGAGTTACAGTTTCGAGTTACAATTGCCACTAATTTCATGGCGGCAGCTGAATTAGCTGCTACCTGGGGCTGTAACTCTTATTAATCTTGGGCACCACTGAGACACCTATATCCCATCGCTGTCTCACAGTCAATACCTCCGCTTAACCTCTACATTACACTTACACTAATCATTAACCGTAATACTACCTTCACACATAGTCTAACATTAGCTCTTAACCCCTACACCATCCTAACACTTATATTACCCTTAATCCCTACGTAACACTAACCCTAACGCTAAAACTAACCATAACTTCAGCCATGACCATGGCCAAGAAATATCATCACATGAAAGATATAAGTTAAGAGAAAACAAAGCTGCCTGGGCTTCTGGAGATATCTAAAGCTTTTAGAAATGTATTGGTACCCTGTATGCACTGGAGATGGCTGTGTATTTGCCTGTAATTGCCTCCTACTTTAACTGGAAGCTCACAGATCAGATCTAAGCTCTGCAGGACTTAGCTGACTGGCTGAGAGTGATCAGCTGACTTTGTAGCTTGCCCTGCACTACAGCACTTTGCTTAGGAGGGATAGGCTGCTTACAATGGGTGAGGAGGTGGGGCACCATTACAGAGCACTGTAGTGTTTATGGTGTTTGGAGGTATGGAAATTGAAGTAGAAAATCAGATTCCGATTGATTCCATAGATTTTGCCAGACATATTATAATATGAATATTATTTTATTATACACACTGCAAGTCACAATTAATAAAAACAGTGTCACCGCCATTTTGTAGCTGTGTAAAACCAAGTAGTGGACAAAGATTTTCTGACATAGAGAAATGTTGAGGAAGCAAATTGTTTTGTTGACACCTGGATGCCTTATTAAAACGTGGTGTAATTCCATTTACGACTTCCTTACAATTTAGAAGGATACTTTTCATTCATTTGCCTTTCACTCGTATTTACATATAAACGGAACATTGCTGTAGATTTCTCGAGAAAAGAACTGTATAATAAAGGACCAGTTAGCTTTTTACTGCTAACAGTTTCTGTCATTCTATTGTCCTCTGCAAACACTGGATTAAACTACATCCATCAGTGGGGATTATGTTTTTTAATATATTTTTACAAAACCCAGCCATATACTAATTGCTTAATTATTGAAAGATAAATGAAAGCGATGTAGACACACTCTCTCAATATTCGACAAGATATCTTGTTAGGATGTGCTAATTGCTTTACTTTGAGAATCGCACAGTGAGGAGCTGTTACCCACAGCTCTCGGCTTTAATTACAGCTCTGCATGTCATTGAGGAAATAAAAGATAATTTAACAAGGTGGAATAGGATAAATTAATAAAAAAAATTGACGTTTTCACAAAGCTTTTGAAACAAATAGGACCTAAAGAAGTAGATTTTTTTTTTAATTGCATTAAGTTTGAAGATATGTACCAATGTGGGAATCATACAGATGGTTAACCCTGTCTGAGAAATATCTCCAGTTCATGTGCTATTCTACAGGTGCTGTTAAGCGTGATAATTAGGAGTGTTTCTTGTGCCTTTCTTTTGTCTTTCTACTTTAACACAGCAGGCAGAAGGGATTTCAGCATGATACCCCATTGCCTACTTTCTGCTGCAGCAAGCAGCAAGGATCCATTGAGTAGATGGCAAATGGCCACCACTTTTTCTGAAACCTCGTTAGAACACCGAGGGACAACAGATCAAAACTCTACCCAATGCAAACTCTGTTGTTCTATCATTCAGTTCTCCTTCCCACTAGAATACAGACTTTTTAGAAATGCTTAGCAATATCAGAATTTCTTTGATTGGAATAAAAGCTCTTCCACAAATAATAATAATCCAAGAGTCCTCCATAGACAAATGTCACCTTTTCAATGAATAAGACTGGTATGTAACATTCAGTTTACTAGGAAAGATACTTCTAGAGCTCACTGATCATGCACAGAGAGCCACATTAGCAATAGTTATACACTGTATAAGCATTGAATCAATCATGTCCATCTCTAATACTATTCTTATCGCTGAGTGATTTGTTCTAGCAATGTGTGTTTTTTTTAACTATACTATTTTTCTATCAGTTGAGATTTCTATGTAACTTGTAAAATTATACAATTTTGTTTTGTGAAGAGTGCAAATGAGAGTGAAGTCCCAGTGGTGGTTGTAAAACGTGGTCAGGAGAAATCACGCTGAATAGATAATGTGCACGGAATGTGACTGATGACTGTATTGGCTGCTGCTTACTGATTGACAAGGGTTGTGACAGATTCTTGAAATCTATTCAAGAGCAGATAGTGGAGCAGTAGGTAAACATTTAGTGGGAAATTAGATTAAATCAATCTTCTAGCTGGCCATTGGAAACTCTTCACTCATAATTATTGTCTTCTTAAGGCTCTTCTCCTTGACCAAATTTCGAGGACTTTTCGCTAACTGCTGTACAACATTGCAATCTTTAAATATTTATCTTATTTTTAATATTTTGGCTGCTTTTCTGAAATAAATCGTAGAGAAAATAACAGCCCTAAATATAATTTATGCCCGTGACAAGCTTATTAATAAAACTATAGGTTCTATAATCTATCCTGTTTTGTACAGCTACAGTTGTTAGATTTGACATTGAAATCTTAACAGCATTCATTCCTAATTTTATAATTAAAAAAAAAGCCAAAATGAGGAGAGCTTTGTGTTCCTTATTATTTTACCACTGTAGATGCAATTTCAACATTTACTGATGTGCATAAAGCAGTGGAGGTAAGTTAATCAGCTCCACTGGCATGGACTTTGTTGTTCTCGCCATCAGTGCAGTTTACAGGAGTTCACTGATTTACATACTTTACCTTGTGTCCTGGGCACAGCATGGAAGTCCTCAAGTCCATTAAATCACAAATGAACATCCAACAAATATCACACTGGTTCTCACTGCTGCAAATATACTTGAGAAACATTTTGAAACCGATCACTATACAATGTCAGTTAAGGAATGTGGATGTATCTGCGTATACAAAGGTCAACTAATTTCAATCTACAATGAAAGGTCAAGATATCTTATCTTAAATATAAAAGTTCTTCTTACTATTCTAAACAAAGCAAAGGAAAGCACATTATTTACAATCTCAGAATATCCAACTCTTCTTCCCTCGGTTCTCAGCTGTGCTTTGCTGTCCCCTGCTTTGCAGTTCATCACTCCAGCTGATATCCTTTTATTATTTGACTGGCTCATGAACAAAACTGAGCACTAGACTTCATTCTCCTGGGACTGAATTGGACAGCTTTTAGCCACAGGATTCTGATATATTTCACACAAATGGGATCAGATGGTACAATTGAACCAGGAATTTTTCCTCCTGCGATCATAGATTTCGATTTTGGGATTGGTCCAATCCTGTGCGTAGAATACGTCCGTTTTGAGCCCAAAGGAAATAACTTTCTACATTATTACCTCCAGATTGCAGAGGCTGTGTTCTGTCATTTGCAAGACAATTCATCCTGTATTCATTTGTATAGTGCAGCTGTGATATACCATATTGTATTTAACGTAACAGACAAGGATAGATGCACCTTGACAGGGAGCCTACTGAAGAGCAATTCCAGAATTCCAGGATTTTTGTTTAGAATTAGATTTTTTATTAAGAAAACTAACATGCTACATTTTAAGGAAACTTTCTGTCATTTGTAGTTCTCTTCACTCAGTAGAGGAATCACAGTTGCATTTAATTATGTTGTCCTTCCTGCATGTCCAGTTATAGGTAAAAATAGCAACTCAAAAGGAAACACAAACTTAAACACACTTTGCTGTAATCTGAAACCTCTTTTATATATTTTATGTTGGTGTGCTGAGTCTTCAGTGGGAGCTGTGGATATAGTCATTTTTGGAAAAATCTTTGATAAATTGAGTACACTATTATTTTACTTTTATAGTATATTTTTTGCTTTAGTTGTGAATTTCTCAAATCAGTGTATTTTGGAGTGCAAAATCCAATCATACAAAAATGTCCTCCCTTTTTTCCTTCTTCCTTCCCTCCCCTTTTCCCTCCCATATGGGAATTGTGCATTGCCCAATCCCAAAATGGAGCCATTTACCTATATAGAGGATCATATATATATTTGTGCTTTAAGTACACCCTCTTTTTCCCTCTCGCCCGCTTCCGATATGGCGGACATGGTGGGGTCGGGGTTGGAAGGGTTTAGGCTGGCGCTGTGACGTCATCACTGCCACCCTCCAGCACAGGCCGGGACCGGTCCTTAGTTTGGAGGTGGGGTATTTCGAAAGTAGGGAGGGATTGCGTTCGAAGTCAGGCTAACGGATGTGATGAGCAGTTTTGATCCGCAGCGTCACCTCCGCCAGCCGCACATAACACTAAATGGTCTAACAAACAGTAACCCTGTCTACCAATGATATTATTAATGAAACTATTCACTATGAAACCATTTCCGCGCGCCTTCTGGTGGTGGAGAGCGGACATGGCGAGCAGTACCACCCGCGACGCCAACCACAAACCCGAAGTGACGCGCTAAGATGAATATCACCAATTATATAGCCCCAATTTTAAGCGGCAAATATAATTACCCGATAGGGGACCCCTTCACACAGGTGCAGCCTATTATTCAGAGGGATACCATATAATTTCTGAGATTGGCTAATTGGACACCATGTGACCTCAAAGGGGAGGAGTTGAAGGACTCAGAACATAAAAAGAAAAAGAATCCCTGAGGCTTCATCACAGCTGACTGAGGAAGCTCATAGAAGAGCGAAACAAGTTTATTTATTTTTACACTTTATGTATTTTAATTTGTAACCTAATAAATTTAAAAGTTATTCCAAATAAAGTCCTTGAAGCCTTCAGGAATCTTCATTGGGGAAGTGCCATCCCCAGAAAGTGGCACTTTGCCGACTACCCTTAGAGCCAGGAATTTAAGGGTCTTAAAAAGGTGAGCGCAATATCTACCATAGGTGTACTACCTGAATTCTGTATAGCACCGCACATTTGGTCGCTTCTTTCTCCCTCTTTTGTATTTCTCTTGGAGGAACATCAATGAGGAAGTGGTTTGTTGCTGCCCTAAGAGCAAAAAGATTTACCTTACGGAGCTAATAACATACAGGCTCCAGACCATGTGAGTGGTTCTACTTATTTATCCATCACCGATGATTTTCCGAGACCATCTGCACTAAAAACTTTATATTTTTTTCTTTTCTATATGTACCATTTTCTATATGTACCTATATGTCACACTGAATTGATGGGGTAAATTTAACCCCTGCACTATGCCCATTTTATAGCGCTCCACTAATTGGTATAAGTTGTACACCATACATTTCCTGTACAAATATGTATGTTTGATTTGATGAACTCCTGTCAACATTATTCAATATTAAGTTTATTCTCCTTTGCTTCAGTGTAAAATATGGTATTATAGACTGTTTGATAGTCTGTTCTTATAATACATTTCTTATAGAACTAAATTGTATTGATTGCTACTTCAGAAAGTACATTTATAATATCAAAAGAAAGATGAAAGTCTAGTACACCGATTTGAGTTAAACACTTGGGAGACCAAAGAGGCTAGAGAGATAATTTTACCAAACCCTTCCAAGTCACTTGTTTAAATGGCAAAGTCAACATTTTTGTGTTTAATTTAGCCGTGTTGGGTGTTCTTTCATGTATACATTTTCTTTGAACTTGCAGGTTTGTGTAATTCTGCCGACAGCTGGATGATTGTTCCAAATATTAAACAAAACCACTACACAGTGCATGGTCTTCAGAGTGGGACAAAATATATCTTCATCGTTAAGGCAATTAACCAGGCTGGAAGTCGAAACAGTGATCCCGGCAAGCTAAAGACAAACAGTAAGTTTGAGATTGCTGGACACAATCTACCTTGCAAAGGTTTAAGGATATCAATGGACACAATGAATCCTTTAATTCATTTTTGTAATCTATTTTCCAAAAATATTGACAATAAAATGAAAAAAATCACAGCTGAACATCTATTATGTAGTGAAATTCATTGGCTTGACTGCCTCTGTTATGAGATCTGCAGAAACCAGCAAATGGCCGAAATCATTTATTCGACCCTGGCCTTCTCATAGAAGACCTATGGAAGGGGAATGTAGGAACAGTACATTCGTGTTCACAGAACCACTGTGCACTTCTAATTAAAGAAAATGAATGGCAAGGATCCAATAGAATAAAGATGCTTTATAATGTTTCTTTTTTTTTTTTTTTTTTTTACTTTTGGAAGAGGGAGACAAGGAGGTATATCAAAGATGCAAGAAGAGTTTGACATTTTAACAATTAATATTAAAAAAAAAAAAAAGAAGATTATCTTTGCATTATGCTTTGGGAGATGCATTTCTCATGGAATTTAGTGAAGGCTGGTTAATATGGGCAAGTGGTAACGCACCCCCTAGTTTTTATTCCAGCAATAAAAAAAATCTAATCTATTAGCGAGTAATAATAAGTGTGTATTAGAAAAGATGTGTTGTATCTCTCATGGTTAGTTTTGTGGTTTTCTCTACCCCTATTGATGGCTGGAAATTATCCTGTAAGACATGCTAAGTCTGCTTTACAGGATATCTGGTATCCTGCCTTTTTTATCAACTGCAGAAACAGATGTGTGGACAGTTGAATTTGATGGACTGCGTTCAGTCTTTTTCAACCTAGGTTACTATAATCCTTTACTCACTTAAATACAGGTCTACACATTGTCCTGAGGTCTAGGGCTGTCATTGCGTAACATCATTGGGTGGAGAAGGACCTTTATAAAGTGGTTATTGTGTGCATGGCATCTCATTTGATCAAGGGTTATGTGGTTAGAGCCTAACAAGTTGGGGCCATAGAGGCAAGTTCCAATTATAGAGTCTACTGCCCTACAATCTTTACACATTGTCCTCTGCATCAGTGTGAATTTGCTTTAAATTGACCTACCATTTATTTATTATTCCATTGAACTCTAGTTATTGTGAATTATTTCATGGATTTTGGATTTCTTAAAATTATACCTTCTTGAATGTTCTTTTTGTTGTTTTTAGATTTTTAATTCTCTTTAAAAAAAAATATGAAAATGTTGACTATAAAAATGAATTATATAAATATCCTCTTTGTGATACATTATATAGATAATTTTCTGACTCATTCACCTTAACTCTATGCAGAAGCAGAGTAACAATTAAGATTTTGCTGTAGTTTCTGGCAAAACAGGCACATTATTACAGCATAATATAGGCAACAAAATATGTTTTTATTACTATGATGCTGTACTATGTTACAGAGTATTTAAATGCAGACATTTCCCTTGTCATACATATTGAATTGTGGCTTGAAAATGACACTTTTTATGTTTTCTCAGTTATTTCATAATGTTATACAGTGTTGATGAACTTTGCCTTAGCTATAAAAGAAGATGCAACATAACATAAATGAATGGAGTACTAGAGTAGAGCTTGGATGTTGCTGTATAACAACTCTAATTCATGTCCAGATTTACTTCCCAACAATGATTTAGTGTTCATCCATCCCCAGAAAATAACAATTTTACATTATGCTAACATACCCATCATGAAGTTGCTTTGTGTTCTCAGCAGAGTTGGGTTTAGCACCATAGTTGACTTTTCATAATCAATAACAAGACTTGATACAGTAGTCAGTAAATGCTGAAGACAGAGGACTAGTAAATGAATCTTTGGATTTCACCTTGGGTTTCTAGGGTTTACATATAACAGATGAAAGGTGAAAACTAAATGCTATTGAAATCTAAAAATGATTTAAACCATTTAATGCATTTTTCTAGCAGTATGTCAGTAGAATTAGCACTGAATGTGTTTCTCCGCTCGGTAAAATCATTTCAGATTAAATCTCAATATAACCTAACTGCATGAGCATAATTCAGCCTGGCATTACAAAGAGGTTTTTCAATGGAAAGTGTTCTCAGAATAGTTATATGCACTACATTGTGTTAAGGGCATTTTAAAATTGGAATGTTACATTTTTGTAGAGTTCTTTTTTTTTTTTTAAAGATGTAGTAGAACACAACAAGAATTAATGTTGCTATATATTTAACGTTTATCACGTATTCATTAACCTGACACTCAATTGTAGAAGAAGGTATATTGTAAATGTTTGAAAAATGTGCCTGCTACTGTGTTACTTTTGTGTATCAACTGCTGCTGCCCTATTACATATACTCACAAGTCCATGTGAGATAAGTGGTGCTATAAAGCAAGTGAGAAGCTGCCCAGTTTACCGTAAATTCATGTGGATACTGAATCACCAACACTCTTTCATAAATAATTCAAGCATGAAATGGTATGTGCAGTTAAATGAGGCACTTTATTGGTTTCAAACCACGTAGCACTAAAGGAACAACCAGATAAGAACCTTAACCTGACGCATTTTACACCTTAATCATTACTGGGAAAGAGCAAAACCCGTCAAGATTGTATATGCTCTGTTGCCTTAAACCACTTAGGTGTTATGTAACTAGATACAGTATTTTAATCCTGTATTATTCACAGATAAATCAGTGTTCTTACATCAATTCATATTTAATAATAATAAAAAAAAAAATTAGCAGAGCATTTGACAAACACATCTAAATTTGAAAAGCTAGACATCCCTAGTCTTATCCCCACTTTTTAAAATTTATCTTTAAGAATACAGAGGTTCACGTAGTACTATTTGAAGTATTCAAAAAATGCCAAGAGTCACCAATAACCTTTTAAGACCCATAATACACTAGCTCATGGGGCATATCAAGCCATTGAGCTAAAGGAATATGCTGGACATACAAAGGGAGGGACTCCATCTCTACCCTAAACATTTGATGCAGACCCACCATTAATGGAGGGGGGCTGGCCAGCTTAGTTTCATGGGAAGCATAGACCATAACAGCTGTAGAAATTAATATAGGTTGTCAATTAGTTTTATATTTTTAGAGAGATTGTAACTTTTTAAAATTCTCAGATATTGTTTTGCAATTTAAAAAGTGTTGTTTTCCTCTAGCAAGATTGTTTACTGAAGTGAGAATTCCCAGGCCAGAGTAGAGAATTCTCCCAGACCAGTTCAGCTATTTTGACCTTTGAATTTAAAATTTGCTTTGAAATCTCCTTCTAGTGAAGAACCCTGTGAAATGGTCAATACAGCCTGTCGGCTTGTGAAACAATAATTTCACATGTGGATTAATTTGCAAAACTACATTTACTTTAATGTTATTTCTAGGGAAAATATACTATCATAACTTTTCATAGCATTTTGTTATTTTAGGCAAAGTTTTAAAAGACCAGCGATTTGTATTTGGCACATAATATTTAATAGCAACACTCTCATATTTAACCTATTAATGTGGATCTTTCTTTTCTGAAGACTTTTTAACCGTGTACTTGCAGGTATCATCTGCTGATCAGTCTTAAACTAACTCTCAGTATGTCAAATAAACTAGTACTCCTTACGAGTACTCTTAGAAAAACAGATAATAATTCAAAAGCATTTCCCGAAACTACCACCCGAACATAAAATATCTGTATGTGGCTATTATGCCCACCTTAAAGTACATTAAAACTAAGAATCTTTACAGCAGATTGCAATGTCTTATATGAATGACTATATTGAAAGCAGACGTGATCTCTTGTGTGTAAATATTCATATTTCTTAAATTCAACACATTTTATTAAAATCTGGGGAAAACAATGTAACAAGACAGAACAGGGAAAAGCCCCAGTATGTAAATAGCAGGATCATGATTACAGATATAATAACAGTAGTATTGTTTGAAGATGAGATGCTATGGGTGTCATTTTGAATGATTCACTATTCTTGTATGCTCATGGGTTGCCTCTGTCCTGCAAAAACGCAAGAATAAAGCCAGTTACATAATCATGATTATTTGGGGGGATCTCGGACTGGTTTATCAATGGATTTGATTCTTTCAGCAAATTAACTTTCCGTAGTACCTAGCTGCATTTATCTAGTGTAACTCGCCATCATGGGACATTTAAGCTCTTTGATGGTAAACAACTGACTTGTCTGGCTTGTTGTAAAATGATATGTGTCCACACTCAACCATACATGGATTGTATAATACAGATTGACAGTATTATAGCTCGAAGCGATGCAGTGTAAAAACTGTCTCTCTCTCTCTCTCTCTCTCTCTCTCGCTCTCTCTCTCTCTCTCTCTCTCTCTATATATATATATATATACAGTAAAAACATGATATGCATGTGTACATGTTGGTTGTTTTTTTGTTATGGCATCGTAGCATGTGCATGTTGTTATACACAGTTACACAGGCTGGAACTGCACTGCTGGAACTTGAAATGACAGATTTTTCCTTTTCATTTTTTAAATAATGCTTCTCTCAGCATACAAAGCGTTATTCACTAAACAATTAGACAGTAAGAATTGATTTGATAAGCCGAGAAATTCATGCAAAATATTTTAGATCGATAAAACATATCACTTGTCTGAGGTGGAGTTATTTCCCAGCTCAGCTATTTTGGTCTAGATTAACCATCCCAAATTACCACAACTCACTGTTTAGTGATAAAAACCTGATTTTAAATAAGAACAAAAAAAACATTGTTTATTTTGTAGCAAAATGAATGACTCAATATGTAAAATATTGTATATCAGACATCTAGATAAGTATGGCTGTGTATCCTTTTCTAATTTTATATATCATATTATTTGTTTTAAATATATGTTTTTCTAACGAGAAGCAGCTTCAGTGTGGCTTGGATTGGGAACATTTGCCTGGCACGTTTTGAAAAGAGGCAGATGCCCTGAAGGCGCAGTTGACCCAAGTTCATCTGTTCTGCAGCCTCTAAAGATTTGTTGAGCATGAATGAGCTGTTGGGACCCAGTTTTATTTTCCTTCGGCAACATCTGGGCCTAACGGTTTCATGGAAATATCCATCTCATGTTTACAGTAACGATACCTTTCAAAGCAGCAATCTACATAGCTTGTTTTCTTTAATAGCCAAATGACCTGAACTAATCTTTAATACTGCTTTTATTTAACGAACGCCTCAATCTAAAAGAGATGTTTCTTGTTGACATGGTTACCAGAACTCAGATTCAAGTCCTAAAGCAATTATGTTATATACCACAATAATTAGATTTTCTGTAAACCGGTGTGTCAGGCAGAAGCTATGCAACAGTATATATCCAAATGTTACAAAACACGTTTTTCTTTGGCACTATACTCTGTTGGTTAAGTTCACTGTCACAAATCCATCCGAGATTCTTGGTCGTTCCATTGCTCTGAAATTCCATTGTGTGTTAGGATTCATAAAGATGCTTAGCAAATAGCAAATTGTATAATTCATCTAAAATCTCTGTTTATTATATATTATGCTATCTAGCATTAACAAAATATTATTTGATGAAGATAGTTACAATTATTAGAAGATAATTTTTTGCTTTCAATATAGTTATTCGTATAAGATATTGCAATTTGCTGTAGAGATTCTTATTTAACACCAGACGCAGCTAAGGTGCTGGTCCATGCCGTTTTTCTTTCTCGCCTTGACTACTGCAATCCCCTTCTCAGTGGTCTTACGTGTTCCTCCCAGATTGCACCGCTGCAATCTATAATGAATGCAGCAGCGAATCTCATTTTCCTGTCCGCCCTCACCTCCCATGCCTCTCCCCTCTGTCAGTCCCTGCATTGGCTTCCAGTTAGATATAGGGCTCAATTTAAGATTCTGATCCTTGCTTACACGTCCCTACATAATGCTGCTCCAACCTACCTATCCTCCCTAATACACAAATGTGACGGACCGCCTGGCACCCCGACCGGGTACCTCCGTCAATCGGTGCTTGTGAGCACCATAAGCATTGTACTGGAAAACCATAACCACCGTAGACCCCACAAACTGCCGCAGCTTGGTTGGGTTCTCGCTTTCCTCCACCCACCCTGGACCCAAGACCAGGATCCAACTTCCAGTGGGTGAACCTCTCCTAGTCCAGAGAGCTTAGCAGGAACAGCTCTTACAAGAGCTAGCGATTATACTCAGAGGAGTATAGTGATTATAGCAATTCCCAGAGTGAACGTAGTTCTCCAATCCCCCAACCATGAGCCAAGACTTCATGAAGGGGTAAACAAATTTCTCTTTAATGGGAGCCACACTGGCCTTTTATGCAAGTCCCCAAACAAGGTGTACTCCCACATGGACCTTGTTGGGGACATGGACACAAGCTTACAAACCAATAATAACATATTTACAATGTAAGGCACTCCCACAAATAGCAGACATTACCTCCCCTCTGCTTGGGAGATAAGTGGATCAGTAACTGTAATAATTCTAATCCAATTATCTCTAAGCACAGAAAAAACATAATTTTTTACAACACCCCAAAAGTACCCTAAAAATACATAAAACCCGACATGTTACATCCCCTGATAGCCCTGATCTGGGTGACCAACATATCCCAAATTTACCAGATCAGTTCAGGGGTTCAGGAATTTCCTGGAAGTCTTATTTTTGACCCACCGTGCACATGGTCCCAAGCCTAAAACAGTTACAGAGAATTAGTACTAATGGTCGGCCTCTCTGTCTGGAGTACAAAAGTACATACTTCATATGAACAGAGCCTGTTTAAAGTATTTTAGCCAGGTCTATTGCAGGGGCCATAGTCACAGGGTAGGAGGCTGGCCAACAGGCACCTCCAAGAACCAGTGATGAGGCTACTTTCATCACATAAATACACAAATATGTCCCGTCGAGGCCACTGTGCTCTGCCGACCCACGCCTATCCTCTGTCCATACTCCCACATCTGATGCTCGCCTCCAAGACTTCTCCAGGGCTGCACCTTTTCTTTGGAACGCCCTTCCCTTCTCCGTTAGACTTTCACCCAGTCTCCACTCCTTAAAAAAATATTTGAAAACACACTTATTCAGGACAGCATATCATCTAAACTGGTAGTTGGTTTTCTTCCCCTCCCCCCTCCCATGACTCCTCTCCTGCAAAAATAACCTACTAAGTTCTCAGTGATTACTTTTCTAACAACCTTTCAACCCACTACCTCTAGTATGTTAGCTCATTAAACAGGGCCCTCAACCCCTCTGTTCCTGTGTCCATTTGTCTGGTTACAATTACGTGTCTGTTAGTCCACCCAATGTACATCGCTACGAAATTTGCTGGCGCTATATAAATAATAAAATAATAATAATAATGATTTGTGAGTTATCATGTAAGTGTAGAAAATAGTAAGATATAGAATAAATGAAAGATTGGGAGTCTCTTCCGCATTGTCTTATAACGTTGTGTCCATCCTACGTATGTATTAACCCCTTAACGACGAGTGACGGACGAGGTCCGTCACTCAGGGGAATGCGTTAATGACGAGTGACGGACCTCGTCCGTCACCCGTTAAAATTAACCCCAGATCGCCGCAATCGCGGCGATCGTGGGGTTAATGGTGCTCCGGTCTGCCTCTGCATTAGAGGCAGACCGGGAGCACCGGATCGGGCTGTCAGAGTACATGTGCCCGCTCTGACAGCATGTCTGAGCGGGCACATGTGCTCTCTATACTCACCTCCGCCTCCCTGCACTTCCTGGTTCTGTGTGAAGTGCAGGGGGACGGATCTTCAGTGATCCTGCCCCCTGGTGTTAAAAAAATAAAGTAAAATTAAAATCCCACCCCCCTTTACCCCCCCTTTACCCATTTTAATAAAAAATTAACCCCTTCCCTGCCAATTGATCACTCACTACAGTGATCAATTGGCAGGGATTACATTTTACTAAGATCTGATTTTTTTTTAACCCCTGAGGGTTAATTCTTTTTTTTTTTTAACCCTCAGGGGTTCAATTTATTTTATTAATTAATTAAAATATTTTAAAATTATAAATTTAGCTAGCTGGGGAGGGTGGAAGTTAGTGGGGAATTGGGGGATTTAGTATTACGCTAACTAGGGGTTAACGTTAAAAAAAGTTTAAAAATAAGCTTTAATAAGTTAAAAAATTAAGTTAAAAAAAAGTTTTAATAACATTTAAGTAAAAATTTTTAAAAAATAAACCCTTTACCCAGTCCAAATAAAAATTAACCCCTTCCCTGCCAGTCGATCACTGCCTACAGTGATCAAAATACAGATCACAGTATTATACTGTTCTAATTTTTTTTTTTTAACCCCTGACGATTAACTTTTATTTATTTTTTAACCCTCAGGGGTTAAATGTATTTAATTAACTAATTTAAATATTGTATAATTAAATATTTTGCTAGCTGGGGTGGGTGGGAGTTATGGGAAAATGGGGAATTTACTGTTAGTGCTGCTTACTGCTAGTTAGGGGTTAACGTAAAAAAAAAAGCTTAGAAAAATGTTAAATCTGTAAAAAAAAAGTTTTACGAAAAATGAATAATCAAAACAAAAGTTTAAAAAATAGTTTTAAAAAGTAAAAAAAGGTTTAAAAAGTAAAAAAAGACATTTAATAACGCTCATTACCACTACACCTGGTACAAGCTAGCGGAAAAATGATCCCACGCTAAGGTTCAAAATATGCCTTTTGAAATACCCTGGGATGTCTTCTTTAAGAAATGGTATGGCTTTATGGGGTATTTGGTTTATATAGCCTGGTAAAATACTCTAAAATGGGACATGGGCACAGCGTAAAAATTCAAAATTTGAAAAAAAATGGAATGGCTGTGTCCCAAATGTGCCCCTCCGATGTCCACATATACCTGGCAAAGGTACATACGGGGGTATTTTTGTACTCAGCAGACATAGCTGAGCAACATATGAAGTATTATACAGTGGTAGTACACATAAGGTTTGCAAAATATACTGTGCAAACTCACTTTGTGTGCCAAAAAGGCAGAAAAAACGCTTATTACCACTACACCTGGTACAAGCTAGCGGAAAAATGATCCCACGCTAAGGTTCAAAATATGCCTTTTGAAATACCCTGTGATGTCTTCTTTAAGAAATGGTATGGCTTTATGGGGTATTTGGATTATATAGCCTGGTAAAATACTCTAAAATGGGACATGGGCACAGCGTAAAAATTCAAAATTTGAAAAAAAATGGAATGGCTGTGTCCCAAATGTGCCCCTCCGATGTCCACATATACCTGGCAAAGGTACATACGGGGGTATTTTTGTACTCAGCAGACATAGCTTAGCAAAATATGAAGTATTATACAGTGGTAGTACACATATGGTTTGCAAAATATACTGTGCAAACTCACTTTGTGTGTCAAAAAGGCAGAAAAAAACGCTTATAACCGCTACACCTTGTACACGCTAGCGGAAAAATGATCCCACGCTAAGGTTCAAAATATGCCTTTTGAAATACCCTGGGGTGTCTACTTTAAGAAATGGTAGGCCTTTGGGGGGTAGTTTGAATTTAAAACCTGCAAAGATGCTTGGAAATTGCACATAGGCCCGGCGTCAAAATTCAAAGTTCGGTCAAAACTGATATGGCTTGGTCTCCTATATGGCACTGTAGCTTCACAAAATAGTGCCATAGACATACAATGGGGGTGTCCTTTTACTCAGAAGACTTAGCTGAGCATAATTTGGGGGGTTTGAACTTAGTGGCACACATGAAATATACAAAATGCCCAGCAAAAATGCAATCCGTATGTAAAAAATGCACAAAATTATTTTTTACCACATACTTTGGCATGTAATGGTAAAAAAATGGGGGCATGTTAAGGCACAATATGCACCTTATGAGATACCCTGGAGTGTCTTCTTTTACAAATGGTAGGCCTTTGTGGGGTGTTTTGAACAGTCAAACTGTTATAATACCCCAAATGGAAGCATAGGCTCATTAAATCCGTCTCTCAAAATTCTACTGTGAATACTGAAAAGGACAGGTCTCCTGTATGGCACTGTAGCTTCACGAAATAGTGCCATAGACATACAATGGGGGTGTCCTTTTACTCGGAAGACTTAGCTGAGCATAATTTGGGGGGTTTGAACTTAGTGGCACACATGAAATATACAAAATGCCCAGCAAAAATGCAATCCGTATGTAAAATATGCACAAAATTATTTTTTACCACATACTTTGGCATGTAATGGTAAAAAAATGGGGGCATGTTAAGGCACAATATGCACCTTATGAGATACCCTGGAGTGTCTACTTTTACAAATGGTAGGCCTTTGTGGTTTTTTTTTGAACAGTCAAACTACTATAATACCCCAAATGGAAGCATAGGCTCATTAAATCCGTCTCTCAAAATTCTACTGTGAATACTGAAAATGACAGGTCTCCTATATGGCACTGTAGCTTCACAAAATAGGGCCAAAGACATACAATGGGGGTACCGTTGTACTCAGCAGAAGTAAATGAACACATAATAAAACTTTGTACAGGAATAGCACACACCAACTTTACAAAATACACATGAGAAGTTCTTTGTTATAAGTTTGTGTGCGAAAACCACCAAAAAACACAATTTTACTCCAATATTTAGCAGAGGTTGGCGGTAAAATGGCTACGTAGAAAGTGTCAAAACAACCTTAGGTAAATAGCCTGTGGTGTCTACTTTATATAAATATATACTTTTGTGTGGCAATTTTGTTTTCTTTTATGGCTATTAGGCTTACAAGACAAACATACCAAATTCTAAAATCGCTCCACATAAAAAGTTTATTTTACTCCTTGTGCTTTGTGACCTGTAACTACCAAAAAAAACTTAAAATCCCAGACACATTATATATTCTGTAATTCAGAACAACTAAATGAATTTATTTTTAATTACTTTCCTTAACCTGCACTAATTATGTACACATTATTATTGCAAAAACTGTAAAAAAAACACACAAAAATTATTTTTTTTGCATATTTCTGTATTTTTTTATAATAAATAAGCATTTATATATATATGTGTTACATCAAATTAAAGCCCTTTCTGTCCTTTAAAAAACGGTATATAATATGTGTCGGTGCAATAAATTAGTAAAATGCAAATTGCAGTTGAACGCAAATAGCAAAAAATGCAAAAAATGCCGTTGTCATTAAGTGAAAGACAAGCTTCTGAAGCTCTGTCCTTAAGGGGTTAATGTAGGAGCCATCATCTAGTTTAGAAATATGCTAACCAAGGGTTCCATGTTTTGTGGAAATATGCTAACGAAGGGTCCCATGTTTTGTGGAAGGCAAGTGAAGTTTGATGGACAATAGCAGTAATGTGTTCATTTACACTCCCTCTCTCATAGTAATTAAACCCTTATCCATACTGAGGCAAACATACATTGACCCACGAAGGTTGTTTTAGAAAACTCTTAATTTTTTGCTTGATAATACCTTCCAAAGGGTTTGAAAAAGGAAAGGCATGCGGATCAGGTGTTATTTCTATGTGAAAATTATTCAGAAACTTGATGTCTGACTTCATGCTACCTTATCTGTATTGGGGTCAGTTATCATGCATCCATGATGTAATTAAGTACAATCTATGGATGGATTTTTGGGTCAGGCTGTGGGCGTAACCAATGTCTTTGTGCTTCGATTTTAATATGCAAGCCATGTACGGGGGATAACAAAAAATAAGTATGAAAGCATCAAATAGAAATATCACGTTTTTATTTTTTTCTGATGTGTCAAAGGTTCTATTTGGAAGATTTAAAAGTACAAAATATAAAATCCAGTTTGGGTACGGCACAGCGTATCATACAGATAAGTGAATATTCATAACGAGTTTACAAATGCTGGGTTAGAATAAATATTCCTTTAAACGCACCTCAACAGTCTCCATGTGCCATGCTTTTTTTTATACTGCCAATGGTGTAACCTTATAGTTTTATCTAGTATATATTTCATTTGGTTTGTCTATTAACCTGAACTTTCTTCATGTCTGTAAGCATATCCCCAGGTAATAATGACTTACATTGTTTTTATAAGTTTATGCAGCTGTGAAAGTCTAAAGAAACTATAATAAAGTTGTAACTAAACTCTCGTAGGAAGTCAGCATTATTAGCTTCACTTGCAAATACTCTTCAAAATCCGGGTTTCATTTCCATGCAGAAACACTAACGTGAGGGTAGCCGAGTGGGAAACCAGATAATATCTGCTGTGACCTGACCCGTGGTTTTTGCTACGATCAGGGGTAAGTGGACTGTTGTAATATATTCCAAGCAGAAAACTGTTCTAAGCTTGGTTTAACAAGTACAGCACTCATAAAAAAATACTCCCACAAGTAACATTCCATTAAGATTAAAACCATTTCTAAGTCCACAACAGCTGTGCACTGGAATAAAACCTGCCCATCATACAATATCATTTTTCTACATGGTTGCAAAAAATTTAAGGGAAAAACAATATTCTCAAAATTCGCTTTCTCAAGGTATTTAATGGTTTTTGTAAGTGTTTATAATGGTGCATTCACGGAGAAATAATCATCTAATTTATTTTTGGATTCCCTCCAATTGTTTGGTACTATTATTAAAGGGACACTATAGTCACCAGAAGCACTAAAGCCTAATGTGACTATAGTGTCCCTTTAATAGTTCTGGTGTCTATAGCTTGTCCTTGTAGTTCTGGTGTCTATAGCCTGTCCCTGCAAGCTTTTCAATGCAAACGCTACCTTTTCAGTGAAAATGCAGTGTTTACATTGCTGTCTTGTAACACCTGTAGTGGCAGTCACTCAGACAGCCACTAGAGGTGCTTCTTAGTATAGTGCAGCACAGTGTACAGCACCTAGGTACAGCGTCTCCACCATCTCTGAATGGAGATGCTGAACACTCCCCCATAGAGATGCATTTATTCAGTGCATCTTTATTAGGAGATGCTGATTGGCGCAGAACAGCATTTTGCCCCCCATGCGTAATACCCATGCGATGCTTTCCTATGGGAAAGCATTGTATTAGCTGAGATCATCAAGATTGATTATCTCAGCAATGGGGGCGGGGTCAGCCACGTCAAGACCAGTGCAGAAATGGAGAAAAGGTAAGTTTAAAAACCTTTTAACTCCACTCTGAGGGGGCCAGTGTACTCCAACACTATAGTATTAGGATGGAATATATGAGAAACCAAATTCTAGTGTGAATTGGAATGGTTAAGGCGGAGTGTAGATCTCCCAAGGACCCTCATTCAGTGTTAAACAATTTGAAGTGCTGAATGGAGGGATGGCACCAGGGGAATCCAGGCACTACAACCACTGCATTAATGATATAAATAACATTAAATATATTGCTTTATGTATTTATGAAAATGTTTAGTCACTGAACAACTAATTGTACGGAGTTGAAAATCTACCGGTAATTGCAAAATTTAGACCAGTTTCTGTCTGTTTGAGTATTTATCTATAAATTATATTGTTTCCCTCACTTACTTTTACTATGCATTAAAATAATGATATATACACATAAGGCTGGTTTTACACTATCTCTCTCCATAAAAAAAGATATTTTCATAGCATTCACTATTAAGGATGTGTTTATCTGTGTGAATATATTGAAGTGTTTCCAATATCTCTGGGCAAGGTTACAATTATTCTTTCCATTGTTTACGTGATGGCATGTTGCATGCCAATTACTCCCTTGCGCCATGTATTGTTGATACTGATTTTTGTCCAGGAACATTAGGCTCATGTTAAAAAAAATAAAAAAAATATCAGAAAATATTGAATGCTGCTAAGAAATATTTATATAATAACCGGGATTTAAAATAACCTAATAAATGGCTGCAAATCAGGATTGGAATAGATAGAAAAATAATAAGCAGGGGCAAGAAGGCTGCTAACATGGGTATCGGAGGGGCTGAAAATGTAACTGGAGAGATTGGAAATATAGCTTAAAGGTGGTGGTGGTGGGATATTGGTGCTACTTGTAGCAACCTCGACAGATCAATAAAGTCTACTAAAGCAGGGATGCTGTGTGCAAGTAAATGTAAAATCTTTTTTCCATATAAAAAACCGCAGATGCTTTCTGTTGATATGTAACCTGTGGCATTTAAATTGGTTATTAAGTGTTTTAATAAGCCTAATGTGCAGCTTTTAAACTCACAATATTTCACTGAATTGGAAAACCACCTTCTTGTCTGATTTTACCCCAGGGCACATTCTGCAGCTCTCACGGTCTAACGGGCAGAATGTTACCTTTGATTAAACTGTTGTCATATAGCACAATCACTTGCAATTCTATCCAGAACATCTCTACAAATGTATCCTAAAAGCACTCAATTTGCTTTCACTTAACATGCTCCTTTACTATCCCATGGTGATGTCCAAGTCTAATCCTGGATTGAACTTTAAAGTATTAAATAAAAAAATAAAAAAGGAATGTTATTTTACTATTAGCAAGCCCTCAGAGATTTCTTTTGATCTGCACAAGCTTATGGAAGTGTCTCCTTAAAGACCCTTTAATTTCCTATAACAGTTAGAGATATAGAATGTCTAGACCTATATTTCTGCCTTTTATTTGAAGCTAGCTGTGCGTTATTCACATCTGTGATGCAATTGTAGGGTACTGTTGGATATTTTACGGATTTGGTTTAGTAATAAACCGTGTGGCTACACACAATATATCCTTATTAAGTTTGCAATATTTACAGTTGGAGCCAGTTAGAATATTATTTTGTCAGTTCACCCGCATCCCTAGAAAGTCATTTCAGTCCTTCTGTCTCTGTTTAATTAGCTCCTCTCTCAATTCTTTTGTTTCATCTTTTACCCTCTTTTCTTTAAATGTAGGTTTGTGGATTTCAGACTAGCTCTTCTATGGATTTTTGTTGAGAAATGTAGAATCTTTTTATACTGAACCTGTACCATTCAAAAATGTGGAAATATGAAACAGGGTTGTGAGGGGTTGTGGTTGCTGAAAGTGTGAGCCATTGATGTGTATCTATTGCATGTCTATTGGTACTGAAGTCCTTGTGTGCTGTGCCAATCTGCAGTTTTGCTAGGCAGCCAGACACTCAACTACATGATGCAAAAGCACTTAGACGCCAATAGTGCTTGTTTTATTTTATTATGTATATTTGCTGTTTTTTTTTTCAAGAATCACCCATAGAGATTCCAATTAATTGCTTTCCTGTCATATCTAGTAAATATTTCTGTCATATTGGACTATATGTGTACAGTTATAGGGCCCATGGCAGTATCATAAGTAGCAAAATCCCTCGAGTTTTATCTGTCGTTTTAGCTTAATTAAAAATACCTCAAAATCTAAGCACTTAGAGTTTTAGATTTTGGGATCTGTCTATTAAATTCCTGTTTGTTTGTCTCTAAAAGTCATTACGTACAGAGCTAGTCAATAGCATCTGAGTTTTGGAAAAAGTCAGTTTTAACCAGAACCTTCACATGTTTTTTTACCTCAATCAAACAGTTTAGCTTTCTTCTCAATGGTAGTTAGTCTTTGGTCCCCTAGAGCTAAAAACCCCAGAGATCCAACCTGGGATTGCAAGACAGGGGGACACATTCAGGACTTGCCATGGTGAATGCACCTTTCTATGATGTATGGTATTCTGCATCACGGAACAAACTGATTGGATACAATTCTAAACAGAGGTGTTTTCCTCGTTTGTTTCTTTCTCTACCTTAGTTGAGGAAGCCTGTGAGACCTGTAAAGTAATTTTAACTAGTCACCATCAGAATCGCAGAGAGTCTGCACACGGTTTGGTATTAAATAGATCAGCTAACCAAGAGGCTCTACTTCCCGAGCAATTTCCTGTTATTGTACCCAATGCTATTCAAAAGCGCTGCTTGCCAACACAAACTTCTACTCTGCTGCCTTCTACACCATCATACGTTTACATAGCTTTAATCCATTTCCGTCATAATTATTCATCCTGGTAGTTTCTTACATAGATGTTTCTTCCCTGTTGTAGCTTGAGGTTTCAGTCACTTCATGATAAATGACTTATCAAGGTCATTGTAAAAGTGACTTAGGAAACCTACTAAACAGGGATCTGTGGTGAGTTACTCTTGCACTCTTAGGCAGCAGCCGTTCTTTGTCTCAATTAAGACGAGCTACGAAGAGAGAAAAAAAAATATTGTCTCCAGCTCCTGTACTGGCATAACAGTAAAGTGATTCATTGTTCCTTATTCTAGAATCCCTCAGATTTTATTTTGCTATAATACACATCTAACTAAGTGTATTTAAAGGAACTCTATAGTGTTAGGAATATAAAACTGTATTCCTAACATTATAGTGATCCTCTGCCCTCCGCACCTCTCCCCACCTCCCCAGCAGATAAAGGGTTCAAAAACCATTTTTTAAAAATACCTGATTTCATTGTCGAGGTACCTTGTGCTGGATTGCTTTCCGCCTCCTCCGATGCCAATGATGAGGGGAATCTAAAATGTTGATCAAATAACTGGAGTCCATGTATTTGGGAAATAGGAATTAATGCTTTCCTATTGGGATTTTAAAGACACTGGGCATTCTCATGCAGTGTGTTAAGACATCCAGAGTCGTTTCACAGAGATAAACTCAGTAAAAGGCCAGGAAGTGCCTCTACTGACTGTCTAGAGGCAGTCTTAGTCCTGCAATATAATTATTGAGTTTACATCAGTGATTCTCAATCTCTTATTTATATTAATAGAGGCTGTGTTATAATTTGCCACAAGTTCAGCTTTAATTGAGCGATTAAATGTATCCATGGTTTTTGAATTGCAAAAGCAGATTAATAAAAAAAAATGTACTGTTGCGCACATCAAAATGTTACGCTTACCAACAGATTATAATTTTTTTTTTTTAAAGCTATATTTAAATAAAATGTTTCTAATTTTGTTCATTTTTCCAGGTCAGCCTTTTAAACTGGATCCCAAATCCGCACACAGGAAATTGAAGGTGTCACATGACAATCTAACAGTAGAAAGGGACGAAACCTCTTCCAAAAAGAGCCATACACCAGAACGGTTTACAAGTCAAGGGAGTTATGGTGTCGCTGGCAACGTCTTCTTGGACAGCGGCCGCCATTATTGGGAAGTGGTTATAAGTGGAAGCACCTGGTAAGTTTAAATACCTGTTTAGTATTATGTTTGTTGTAGTGTATACAGAAATGTATGGATAACAATAACACTAACCATTGTCATGTTTCCATACATGGCAGTAATCGCTCATAGGGTAATAAAAGAAGAGATAATAGGCGCTCACCACAAACTAATACAAAGTAATAGCGGGCTGCAGTAACTAATACAAGGATTCCCAGCCTTGTGAATAATGAAACATAAAAGAGAAGGGAAGAAACCCTATTCGCTCATAGGGTAATAACTACATATGTAAGTTGCTGGTATTTGTTAATTACCAGAATCCTTAATGGAACAATCTAATATCAGCATTGTACAGCCATAGATTAGCATACATTTTTATATCACTTTTGATATAAAAACAAAAAGTGCACTGAAAGCCTACATAACTACAACTTTTGTCGATGCATTCAAAAAAGTGTTGTTTACATTACCTTTTTTTAAAAATCATTTTTAAACATTCCTCTATGTACTAGCACCGTACCATATTTTTCATTGATTTCTAGTGAGATAGCTCAATGTTCATTGCTCTAGTACCTGTTCAAACCTCTGGGTCACAGGTTTCATTTCTAGATGAGTCAACTGCACCCTTCATCGTCCCAAGGTCAGTAAAATTAGTATGACTAAGAGGATTAGAGACAGCTAATAAAAACTAGTGAAAGCTTAATGTATCTTCCATGGATTCCTTTTGATATTATTCATGTGTTCTTGAAAATCAGTGCTATTCAGATTTTCTAAGAAATGGGCACCAAATGACACAATTAGTGAGTCATTCCTTTAAGTGCAGCTTGTTTAGTGAGTGTCTGATCAACCTGCATTATCACATTGATATGTCACCCCTCTTAAGCCAGTAATTGACATCACACAGCGATTTCAGATCTGTGCTTAATCAAGAGCTACACAGTGTGAACGAAGACATCCTTCACATTTAGTCAATTAGTTACATCAAATCTAAATGCAGTATATGTTCTTCTCCGGTACACATCCATAATTATCATTAAGATTGGCTGCACATCAGGAATTCCTGGTCTATTACTTTATCAAAGTGTGACACTAAGAAACATATTAAGAAATCACTATAAAGTAACTTGTGTGAATACAGCTTCATCTATTCAATCATTTTTTTCTTTTTTTTTATATGTAAAATAAACCAGAGCTTCCTCCAAAGCACAACCCTGAAAATACTTTTGTATTCTTACTTTTTCCCCTAAATTCATTTTAGAAATTGTCCTTAAGAATTTTGATGTTTTTATTGAAATAGATTCCACTAAGCTGAATAATCAGCTTAGAACATGGTTGGGTAGCCGTCTTGTAATTAAATGGCCCGGAAGGTTAATATTGTGTTTATTGGAATATTAGCAATTTAAAGTCCTGACATATGGGGCAATTAATTGTTTTTCAAAGACTCCCTGCCTTCCTCACCTACATGTCAACTGCATGATGAAATCTGGAAAAAGAAAAATATGGAGATATAATGATGTCAAAGTGTTTCCCCTTAGCACTGCCATGCCTTTCTTTAACTCTTGGATGATGAAGTTGTCAGGACATGCTTGTCCTTTTCCTTGTCCTTGGTCTTTTTGCAGATGTGTCAGGAATTGCTATTGGATCTCGAGAGAAGGAATCTTTTCTTGGTAGCCATTCTAAGTGGCGTTGCATTATAGAGACAATATAGGTATCCAGAGCACTGCATCTCATTGATATGGTCTGGGTGCAGTGCTTCTGTACCCTTAGTCCTGCAATGTAAAACATAGCAGTTTCAGAGAAACAATGTTTATATCGACAGTGCCACTTTGAGTTTAGCTGCTACACAACTTGTGAAGCAAATTAAAACCAAAACAACCAAACAAATGATGGACTTAGCACAATATGGTTTGTAAAATGTTCATGTAAGTAAGGTGTTTTATGTAAATTATGAGTTGTTAAGCACCTAGACAGTTAAATAAACCAGGTTTAAATCCTTCCTACCTTTGTGTGCCACTGTATTGTAATTGAGTATTTAGTAATTGTTTTGTTTTTACTTTTTCCTCTTAGGTATGCTGTTGGTATTGCTTACAAATCTGCTCCTAAGCATGAATGGATAGGAAAAAATTCTGCGTCGTGGGTGTTTTGCCGCTGTAACAACAATTGGGCGGTGAGGCACAACAGCAAAGAAATTCCAATAGAGCCCTCTCCGCACCTTCGCCGAATTGGGATTTTGCTAGACTACGATAATGGGTCGCTATCCTTCTATGATGCGTTGAACTCCATTCACCTTTACACTTTTGACATTGCGTTTGCACAACCCGTGTGCCCCACTCTCACAGTGTGGAATAAATGTTTAACGATTTTAACGGGGCTTCCTATTCCCGATCACTTGGACTGCATAGAGCAGATGGCATAAACACCACCACGTTGGATCCCTTCCCAACAAAAAAAAATAAAATAATCAAAGCAAGTCAGAGAACTCATTATTGTTATATATTTTTTTTTCTTTAAAAAAAAAAAAAAGGATTTTTTAACTTGCAGGAAAAAAAAGTCAACAAAAGTTTATGTTGTCTGACATTTATTTCCAGATCAATGAAATACTTTACAGGACGGTTTATGCATTATTTATGGATTGCTTTTAATTACAATTTGTTTGGTTTTGCACATTGATTGATCATTGCTATAGCTATAAATGTCTCAGTGTGATTTTTACTTTATTAAAAGGGATTAAATGTCATGTCGCACGATCTGCCAGGGTAGAAAATAGTCAGTCATAATCGTTCTCCACGGCTCTTTCATGCTCTGGGCTGTTGGGCTCATTAAATGTGGAGTCTCACTTAACAAGGTTAGCAAACATTGAAATGTTCTGTGAATGCAGTTTTGTTTTTCATGGAGACAGCTTGTGTGGAGTTTCTTCTACACGTGTTTCCTAATTAGGAATAAAAAACTATGTTTGCCAGTATATATATGTCATAGTCATATAATGGTTAATGGATTTTTTAATCAGTTTCATAATCGGAGGACATGCTGTGTAGGAGTGCAACAGACTGATTAGGGAGCAGAGTTATTGAAGCTATTGTAAACACTATAGAATGCCGAGATTCCACATTTTAAATAAAAATACAAAATACGTGACAAGTCGAGAAATACTGAGAGGCCCCAAGTATTGGAATGCCAAAATATTAGTCCTACCCATGACTTGCCTAATGCTACTTATACCTTATAATGTTTGCTTATCTATGTCAACATCTTCACTTGTACCTGTTTGTTGCTTTTAGAGCATTTGTGTTATTAGTTTCTGATTGCAAGGTATCACACTGGCTGTTTTTAATCTGTCATTCAATAATTCTAAACTACGTTGTTGTCAGAAAAGTATATTGGCAGTTTTATCAGGGACACTTGTCGAGAAGTCGTATGGATTCACACGGATTACAACCTCAAAGTATGTATTTGATATGCATCTGGATAAATCAGCAGTGTATTCACCCTAAAGGCAGAGCGCTATGGAATTTGGAATTTAATATAGATGTTCGGCTATCTTTACACTACTCCTAGCTATAAGTCATATGGAAATGTAAATATGGGGAGTGATAAAAGTGGCGCTTTTACAACACATTAGTATCTGCTTACGTTTTAAAAAAGATTCATGTCAGATGTACACCAGATGTTTCCAAATAAAAAAGTGACTTGTTATTTGGGGTTGGTTATTTTCATGAAATTTCTATAAAAATAGGTGCTGAAATGCACCATTTGTTAGATCACTTTATTTAACTATAATTGTTTGCCATCCTGAATCTGGACTTATCGTCTCAGTATGAAAAATAGAAAATTGTAAAATGTAAACACGTGCCCCATTTTAATGTCATTAATTATAAATCCAATTTAGACATTGCTACAGGTCCAAAGATAACAAATATCAAGTCTTAGTGTTGGATCGTAATACTTAACAGGCCCAATTCATACATAATCCATCAGAATAGAATTCAGGAAGTTAAATAGTTAAAACTCCTCAGACTAACCGTTTTTTTCCTCTTTTAATTTCTTAAATCTGTGAAAATATTAGCCCATTATCTAGTGAGAGTGCACATATTGAGAACATATTTTCTGTACTCTAACAGTAAATTCTTTGGTAATGTACCGTGGTACCAATCTATTTTTCATAAGCTTGAAATGTTTTCATATATTAGAAAAATAAGCAGGGTGGGTAGCAAAGCGAACACGAACAATGGCGTAACTGCGTTACGAAGTTCCTTGCATTGATTCAGAGAAGCATTGTCAAACGTTGACCTGCTCTGATGTTTTATGAAAATGCAGTAGGTATCAGTCAACCTTTCCAGTACAGGAACAATGAATCTTGAGTGCAATAGCGTGATTACATTCGATAATGCACACATAACAAGTGTATTCAACAGAACGCTCATTAATAATGCAAGCAATGTAGTGGTGTTTCAGCAACACATTCAATGAAAGGGTCAGTGATGTTACGTTGATACAAATTTATCATGACAACCTCAAGAGTGGTATCTCTGCGGTTTTAGATAGTGAACAAATGTTCTGTTGCTTATAGGATAAATACAGGAGGATGTAAGTTGTATTGCTGTGTAGGTGTAGCCAAATTAACCATGAAGCTGGTGTTTAGCAGATAGGCACGGTTCTTTGCATAATATACTTGGCCATGCAATGCTGGATACATCATCCCAATAAGAGTTAAGGGGGTACCCAAACTGGTAGCCTGCTTAAGGCCATGTGAGATCTTAATGCTTCTCCGTATGTTGTGTATAGTTATCACTGGTCATTGTCTGAATGACTGTTATTTTTACTACAGATTGGGTCTTGTGGGTCATTTTTGCTGAAATAAAAATTTTAGTGGTATCAGTATGTATGGCTTGGGTAGAGGTTTAAAGATATAGAAAATCCAACTGTTTGGTCGGTAATCATCATTTTGGTTAAGAAAACATAATTTTCCTTTGAAAATCCATCTGACCAATTTCGGTAAATTAAAATACGTACCGGGTACAATGTAGAAAGTCAACACAATATCCAGTAAAACTGTGATCTTTTTATATCATATGGTATGAAAAATAGTTATCACCAATTAACCCTTCCACCTGAATAAATAAATTAATTGTATTTGTATTATATTATATAATCATTTGACACATGAGACATTTTTAACAAGAGTACAAGACTCCACTTCATGTGATGTTATTACAAAAATAAATACATTAAAAAATCTGTACATAAGATGTAGTGTCTCCCTTGCAATTCTTTGGGACACCCCATACAAAGAAAATCAGAACTCGTAGATAAGAGTTCCAGTCAATTCCTGCATTGACAGCCGGAAGCTCCTCCATGATACTTCCATTAGGTCTCCTGAGTTAAGCCAGTTCATAGTACCAGCTGGCCGCACTTAGCCAATGAGCTGTGCCCTACACTGCCAGCTTAGCTTGATGCACTCCAGAGCTTCTGACTCTCATTCTGGTGTTCACTGGTGTCCTGGCGGGGCTCCAGAGACTCCTGGTATCTTAACCACAGTGCACTGTAGTGGTTATGGAGCTTGGGCCTAACTAAATAGGGTAAAAAAGACATTAGAAAACAAATGATTTGGTCACCATTGTGGGCAGTTCGCATCAACTGGTTGACTTGGAGTTTAGGAAAATAGGGTCAAATGAGCAAATATTAATTATTAATGATGGGGTTTATTCACTAGATTACAAATTGTAGCGAATTGTAATCTAAAATGCAAAATTTAGACTAAAATAACCACTGTGCCTACAACATATTTGGATAATTTTTTCAAAACCACTATTTTAGTCTAAATATTTCAATTCAGTTTTCAGTTCATCACACTTGGGCATTTAGTGAGCAAACCCTAATGTGTGTGCAGTTGTACATACATTTTGGAAGTACCCACACTGTCTATGCCTTCAGCATTGGCGATACATCTTGGATACTTAATAACAAGACAGATGTTTAGTAAATATTAACAAAAAGAAAAAAAGTAAATTACAAAATATATACCCATTGTAAGGAACAAATTATTACGGTTTGGAATGTAGAACTTCGTACATTGTCTTGATGCACTTTAAATATTCAGCCAACAGCAAGACACTAAGAAATAGTTTGAGAGAGATGGGTGAAAGAAAGACCAATGTACTCCTTGTTATCAGATATGTACTGCTGAAAATGATTAGCATTAAACTCTGTCACCTAGTTTCTCACTGTTAAAAGGTTACTGCCAGCACTATAACCACTTCATCTTGCTGACTATACAAGGACTCTGTCTGTGCAGCATCTTGTCCTCAATTTCTGCCACATCTAATATTAAAGGACCACTATAGTGTCAGGAAAACATACTCGTTTTCCTGGCACTATAGTGCCCTGAGGGTGCCCCCACCCTCAGGGTCCCCCTCCCGCCGGGCTGGATGGAGAGAAAGGGTGTTAAACACTTACCTTTCTCCAGCGCCGGACTCTCCTCCTCCTTTCCCCTGTCATCGACTGAATGCGCATGCGCGGCAAAACCGGGCGCGCATTCAGCCAGTCTCATAGAAAAGCATTCTCAATGCTTTCCTATGGATGCTGGCGTCTTCTCACTGTGAAAATCACAGTGAGAAGTGTGGAAGCGCCTCTAGCGGCTGTCAGTGAGACCGCCACTAGAGGCTGGATTAACCCATAGGTAAACATAGCAGTTTCTCTGAAACTGCTATGTTTACAGCAGGCAGGGTTAATCCTAGATGGACCTGGCAGCCAGACTAGTTCATTAAGCCGAAGTGGTCTGGGTGCCTATAGTGGTCCTTTAACTTTTAGCCTGAGTGTAAGTCCACCTCTTGTCAATCAGCCAACCTGGAACAAAAGGGTCCAGGCCAGCTATGGCAATTGTATCCAGGTTGGAATGTAGTGTCAGTACTCTGCAATAACAGCTTAGTATGAGCGCTCTCTCCCAGAAGAGCCACATCGAGGACTGTGCATGCGCAGTGTTTGGCATTCTAAGAGCTTAATATAGCATTGCACAACTGTAAGCCGGCTGTTTGTGAACTGATCCTTTGAAATAAGTGGGACTACTCTCTCTCTTGAGGATAAACTACATCTACCATTAGCCTTTTCTGTGGAGAAATTTATGTTATGAGAGTTTCTTTTCCTGTAGGAGGGGTTTACCTAGAGTGTAAAGCAGTGTTTTTTTTTTACTTTGGTGGTATCTTTTTTTGTTCTATTTTTTATTTAATTTGCATTCCACTGTAAAGTGCTACGGAATTTGTTGGCGCTATATAAATAGTAACATAATAATAACACAATAATAATTCTTTAAATGCATTATCTTTATGATGCGTAAAAAATTATAAGTTTTACTCCTTTACGCCATAGCTTCTTTTAAGAGTGGCCAAAAAAAATCCTATTTCTTGGCAATTTCTCATTTAACTGCAATTTTTTTTCCTCTTTTTCAATGAAATAGTCTAATATAATTTTTGAGAACAGATTTATGCATTATTTACACGATTGTTCAGCCACTGAGTAACTCACACTTCCAAATAGTCACAGGGTGATTAGTAAAATAGGGAATTGCCATGAATTTAAAGTGAATTTTAAAATATAGGTCAAAATAGGCAAATAAATTAAAACGTTAAAAAGTCAGTTCTATTTTCAATTCAGCTATTTTGGCATCAATTTGTTTTAAAACAATATCTGAATGTGAATTGCCCTGTATATGTTAAAAAGCAGTAAAGCTCTATCAAGAACTGAACACGAGCTTACTTCATCTTACTTAGCACGGAGTAACAGCCACTCTGTAATATGTTTTCTTTAGCTATATTTCTATATAAAGTGGAGAGTCACTATTTAAACGTAATTGTTTCCAAAAAGTTTTGGGCTGGCATTTATATAATTTGAAGAAACGTGTGTATATTTAATCTGTTGTTATTAATTTACATACTCTATACATATACACAAAATATCTGTGTGTGGACATGTTACGACGTAGGACTTTAAACTGGCATTAGAACAGTGACAAAATGGCTGCCACTCAGCAAATCAAAGATTCTGATTGGTTGTTTGCATATTATGTTCTTTGCAGCCTAATACTATTTATGTGCCATTGAGACTTTGTGGAATGCATTTCTAAGATGGCCACTACTTCGGTGACAAACTTCTAGATCAGATATCTAGTGATAATTATAGTTAAGCCTATTAAAATTTGTTTAGATGGAAATATTACCATTAATATTCCTTTAATTGTGTTACAGTTGTGTGTCATTCAATTCACATTGCAACCATCTGTAAAATAGTTATTTGCAAATACTATACTGAAAACACCTCATGCACAAAAGACATTTAATCTTCTTTCAGAGTACTTTATATGATGTGTGCATCATTACTAAGATACCTGTGAAGTTTTACATCTTAGGCAAAGTCCAATATGTTTACTAAAATATATTTTATGCATATGAGTTTGTATAAATTATGGGGGTTTTGGAAAAATTAAATAAAAAATAAAAACAGTTCTTTTAGAATTCTATTGGAAAAATAATCCAATAGGGAAAGGGATTTTTTTATTTGTTAGTTTAACATATTTTGTTGTTGTTTTGTTTTTCTTTTAAATATAAAATGAGAGCAGGCTTTTTGAAAGGGCAGTTTAATGCACTTTGTTAATAAATATGCTTTAGCGCAAAGGGGTAAAGAAAAAGTACAGTAAAATTAGTGCTCAGTTATCCAGGTACACAAAAGTACTATAGATTGCCTTATTTATAGAAACACTATAAAGGGAGATTAAGTACAGGATGTATCTTATTTAATAGTGGAACAATAAATGTGCTTTACGACTTTACATTCTAAATCCCCAAACTACTATTAACCATCAGAGAGACAACATCCCACAAGCTGTTTTCTGGTTGTTGTTGTTGGGTATTTTTTTTTTTTTTTTTACTGATTATAATTATTTCTTGGTATGTCATGACGTTTTGCACAATAGTTTATGACAAATTTCCAGTCATCAGAAAATATGTTTTAGGTTTTTTTTTTTACCACGGATTATGTTTAATGCATCTGAGGTTATGGAAAATCTCACTAAAGCATCATTGCAATTATACAGTGAGTGTACCAAGATTTCAGTAGAAGAATTATGGGCTCAAATATACAATTTCTGGACTGGTGGAAACATTTCCCTCTGTTACAATTAGGATAAGTAGTCTACCTTGGAAGCAAAGGAATGTTTGCATTGCAACACACATTTGTGGCATGAACTGAATCAGCATTTCACTTGGAACTTTGGGAATTATGAAATCATCTGTCAAAAGACTGGAATGTAAATGGATTGAATAAATTGTATGGTTAACTTTTACAGCCCATATGATGCAAGTGCTTCTGGAAAAAAGAATCACGTTCTTCATCTGATTTCACAGCAATGCTAAGGACGTTAGTATGTACAGGACTCTATAATGATATGTTTGTCAAATGAACAAAATATAGTACTACACCCATTATGTTTTGGTCTGCAATGGACCTTCTTCACAATATTCAGGTCATCTTTGTTTTACTCAGTGGGAGACCTAAATTCATCCATTATATATAAATTGCGTGATCATGGTATTCATTTTCTTGTCCAAGAAATTAGGAATATCAGAGACTCTGTTATGTTTTACATAATGTTTCGTTTTGCAAACAATTTTGTTTTACAACTCTGTTTCTTTTTTGCAATTTTGTATTTTAAAAAAAAAAAAGCTTGTCTATTAAATGAAAGTTTTATTTTAAAACCAAAAAGTGTGTCTTTATCTTAATTGACTATAAGCCCTATTATACTTCAGTAATGGAGGCTTTTTTCTTAAATTTTTAATTAATTATTTTTTTACCATAAAAAGATATAAAACAACAGGAATGACAAAGCAAAAGAATCAATTAATACATAGGTATCATAAATGTGATAGACAGACCCCTTGTATCAGGAAATACAGTCACAATAATGAAAAATAAGGGATTGAATAGGATCCGTATAGAAAGACCTTGTATGTAGTTTCTGCTGCATAGTATACATGACCAGATTGCATGAGGTAAGGGAAGGGGTAAGGGGTAAGTGAAGGGGTAAGGGGTAAGGGGTTAGTGGAGGGGAGAAGAAACCACAAGGCCTGTGTGACCATGTTGGGAATTAAATGAGGGATATTGGTAATGCCAAGAAAAACTTGAAAGTTTTTAATTTGTGCCAAATCAAGCTTTTCTTATTTTGGATCAGCACAGTTTTGGATCAAAACAATTTAAACATAGCTCCCAGCAGTCATAGACTAGGAGGATAAGTCACAATTTGTTCCCCATCTCCCATCATCTAGTCTTTGTCCCCTGATGTCCAACTTCAACAGAAAGTATTGGTAAACATCATGCCATTGAACCTATGCGGGCGCCACCTTGAGTAGGACTGGCCAGTGAACCTGTCAGTCAGCCTAGCATGCACGCACCCCAGATTGACATGCCCTTTTTTTTACTCATTACTTTTCCGAGTTGGCCCACCCCTCATTGCCACCACTTTGTTGCACACCCACACCATCTCGCATCAGTACCTCCCTGTGTCAGGCGGTGTGATTTAAAATATTAATAGAAAAATATTGAACTATGTGTCTAATATTTAATATTACAATACAATGTCAATAAGCAGAAACAGTTAAACATTTATTTTTAAATATATACAGGTTGACAAAGTTTAAAATCTTCAAATCATAAATACTGCACATTAGATTGGGATTAATTGTTTTTTACAATACCAACAATTTAAAAGTTTAATAAGAATATGTTTTTTTTTTTTTTAGAACATCGCTACTGAAGGCTGAAAAAAAAACTGGTACAAGCTTATTAAAAATCCAAGAAATAATAACGTACAAAACAGAGTTTGAATAATCTGAAGTGTTTCATCTCAGACTTAATCATAGACCCGCCATAGTGGGGTCATCCGTTTTGACCTGTTTTACATGATTGCTCCTGGAAATTATTTTTCTCAGCGGCTTTTGATATGTTCTGTCAGTCTATGAAGGAAAAATGAGACAAAGGGAGGCAGGCTCAAGACAAACAAGCAAGTAATTATGCAGGATTTGCAATAACAAACATGTACACTGATACAAAAGGTTCACATTAAAAAGTGTGTCAATTCCAGAAATCTTCCACAGCGAGCATCTTAAACAAAACAAGACATGCAACCAGGCACAAAGTTACCCGTTAGTGGATGGAATGGTGAAATCCATAAGTGCTATGACAGGAGACTAGTCAGCTTGTAGATGGTGTTGAGGCTAGCCGACAATGATGGACCCAGGGGTTTATTCACTAAACTCAGAATTGTAGCAAATTAAAATCCAAATGGCTACATTCAGGCTAATGCAGCAGACCTGGCAACATGCTTCAACTAAATTGTAGTCACCACTTGGCTATTTCATCTTAAAATTGTATTTGAATGCACTATTATTTGGTGTATACTGAATAAACAGGATTATTGAAGGGATGGTCAAATATTGTCTTCTATTTGCCAAACACATGCCTTATATAAACATTCAAACACATGCCATGGATAAATGCATATATCTTCTATTTTGTCTTGTCATTCTAAATCTATAGGAATTTTTATTCAAAATATTACATTATGTTACAAAATTCAAGCAAGTTGGGGCACTTTGTGTCTAGATTTTGGAAACTATTGAATAAGTATAACATACACTTATCAGCCACAACATGAAAACCAATGATGAGTGAAGTGAATAACATTGATTATATCATTACAATGGCATCTGCCAAGGTGTGGGATACATTAACAATTGAACAGTCAGTTCATTAATTTCATGTGTTGAAAGCAGAAAAATGGGCAAGCAAAACAATCTGAGTGGCATTGACAACGGCCAGACAGTGATGGCTAGACAATTGGGTCAGAGCATCACCAAAATGGCAAGTCTTGTGGGATGTTCCTGATATACAGTGGTCAGTACTTACCAAAAGTGAACCACTACCAGTTAACCGGCGTTTGAGTTATGGGTGCTCAAGGCTCATTAATGCACATGGGAAGCGAATGCAGCCCATCTGGACCGCTCAGATATAAGAGCTACTGTGGCTGAAATGCCTGAAAAACGTAATGTTGCACATGAAAGATAGGTGTCAGTACACACATATTGCGGCATATGGGGCTGTATAGCCACAGACCATTCAAAATGCCCATGATGACCCCTGTCCACCGCTAAAATCACCTTCAATGGGGACCTCAGTATCAGAACTAGACCATGGAGCAATAGAAGAAGATTGCCTGGTCTGATTAATCACATTTTCTTTTAGATCAGATGAATGGACGTGTGTCTGTGCATCACTTACCTTGGGGAGAGATTGCAGCAGGATGCACTATGGGAAGAAGGCAGTCTGGCAGAGGCAGTGTTATGCTCTGGGCAATGTTCTCCTGGCATTTAAGTGGATATTACCTTGACACCTACCACCATCCTAGAGAATGTTGAATACCACATACACCCTGAGGGTACAGCACAATATATGCACAATATTAGGCAGGTGGTCTTTAACAAACATTATAGGGTTAGGAACACAAACATTCCTGACCCTATAGTGTTAAAAACACCATCCAGCTCCCCGGCCCCCTCTTACCCTCTTAAATATAGTAACATCTTACCTTTATTCTATTCTTCTGCTGCTGGCTCTGCCCCTGATCTGCCTCATTGGCTGATATAATCATAAGTGGTGATCTCAGCCAATCACAATGCTTTCCCATTGGAAAGACAGATCAGAGGCAGAGCCAGCACAAGCCAAACACAGCCCTGGCCAATCAGCGTCTCTTGAATCAATGCAACTCTATGAGGAAAGTTCAATGTCTCCATGCAGAGGGCTCTCAGCCAATGAATGCAGCCCTGTCTGACTGTGCCAATTTCAGTAGCAGGAGCCTAGAGGACTGAACCTAGATACATTTTCAAACCATTCTTAAACAGTTTAACTACTTATTCTCTGAGCATTATAATACACACAAATTGGTCAGCGCTAAGTAACTCAATAATTATAAAAAGGCAACAACCCTAAAAAAGGGATCCCTCTCAACCCTTTAAGAAAATGTAAGAAAATGATATCACAAAAGAAGAGAACGGTTGCACCACATATACAACAACAATATTAAGACAGTCAGCAAGGACTGATACAAGTCAATAGTAAAAATATGAAAAAATGCTAGATATACAGTCTCAAAATAAAACTTTTCACATAAAAAGATGCCTCCAATTAAGAGGTAAGTGCAGCTGTAAATGCTTGGTAGAACGTAAATAGCCTTGGACTTGAGGAGTGTGACCTTTTCAGATAGCTTGGGTATCTATATAAAAGACAAAAGGAAAAGCAGGGAAAGCCAATAGTGCAATATGTCAAACTTAGTATAATAGATATAATAAGAATAGCGATATCACACTCACATTTCTAAGTCCTATGGCCAGCTCTAGCGTTAGTAGCGTACAGTGGTACAATCCCCACTTATAGGAATGTCCGGAAGCTCAGGAGAAGGTAAAAGATAGAGCTCTCAATAAATTAATAAAACTTGGTAAAAATAGATAAAGATAGTACTGACAAGTATAGAGCAGACTCACTGGGATGAGCAGACCCACCTGGGATTTCTTTGCAGTAGAATTTTGTAGAATGTAAACTGCCAGGAGGTATGAAATATACAATTTTAAAAGTTGCCTGCTGCAAACCAGAGCAGTTCTCAGATCAAGTACAGCTGGATCAGTGCCTTATGCAAGGTAGACTATGGAGGACACTATCAACCCTTAATACTGGACACTATAATTTTATTGTATTTTATTGTATTTTATCTACTTGTATAATTTTTGAATCATTGTATCTTTAACCACCATTTTTTTGTCATTGTAACATACCTGGGTGTGCTTGTTCTTTAATGTATGTATATAATATTATCTATCTATGTGTGTATATACAGTTGTGTGTGTACGTGTACATATTTATTAATACATACATAGATTTTGTAGTTTGTCTCGTTCTGCATGCTAAAGCTAGTTGTTTCCTGCCCTACTCATCATTGTTGGTTTGTTTACTTAAATGTTATTCACCTATCTGTTTATCTCTAAATACTTTCTCTGTTATTTCTAATTCCCCCCCCCATAGTTTTATTGCAGGCCTTTTTGACCCTATCATTTCTGTCTTCCACAGTCTGAGTTGAAAAGTTCCCTGCTGCAAACCAGAGCAGTTCTCAGTTGCCCACCCACCCCTACCCTCACCACTCCACCCCAAGCTCCTTATTTCATTTATAGATGGAATATCACACAAAATTTAGGTAATTAAAAATGACAGCTGCAAACATTGCCATTAATCAGCACACTCCTTCACTCCCTTAACCCCTAACACTCAGTCCTCATTCTCCTTACTTTTGCTCATCCTGCTTTTTTAAAAGTACCTACTTATCTGAGCAATGCTCTATCTTTTCCTCTTCTTTTCTCTCATCTCCCTCAGCATCAAAATATCTCCTTACACGCACTTTCCTCAACAACACAATCACATCCACATTAATCCCTCTCTGCTGCACTCCACCTTCTCTCATCTCATGCCCTGCACTCATTTCTCTATTCTCTCTCTCCTGCTCTAACCCAATCTCATCCTAGACCCCGCCCATATAAAACCCATTCACACCTCCTGTCTTTATCTCTCCTCCTACTTCTAGCAGCTGGTGATGTTTCACCCAACCCGGGGCCCTTCACCTCATCTGCTCACACTAGGATAACAAGAAACCTCACAAACCTCTTCCAAATACCCTGCAGTTTATCATCCTTTACCAACATTCAGTGTGCACTCTGGAACGCCTGCTAGATCTGTAGCAATATTAAATCAACAGCCATACATGACCTCGTCATCTCTAACTCACTCACGATACTGGCACTCACTGAGACCTGGCTGTTCCCCTCTGATACCGCTACTCCTGCTTCTTTATGTTTCGGTGGACTTCAATTCTCCCACACTCCCAGACTCAACTGTAAAGGAGGTGGTGTTGGCATCCTTCTCTCCCCTCAATGTACCTTTCAACCTATCCTCCCTGCCCCTGCCCTTTCCTTTATTTCCTTTGAAGTTCACACTGTCCACCTATTTAATCCCACCCCTTTAAGAATTGCCATCATCTATCGCCCTCCTAATCTATTCATTGAACATGTTTCTTCCTGGCTACCCCACTTTCCTTCCTCCAGCACTCCTTCCCTCACACTTGGTTAATTTAACATCCCAATTAACAATCTCAACTGCCCTAATGCCTCCCGTCTGCTCTCTGTAACCTCCTCTATTGGCCTCACACAGTTGTCTTCTTCAGCAACTCATACAGCAAGAAACACTCTTGACCTTATCTTCACCAATCTCTGTACCACCTCTTATCTCTCCACTGTTCCATTTCCTTTGTCTGACCACCATCTGCTAACCTTTGACATCGGCATACCCCAAACCCAAACTTCACCACCCTCAACTCTCCAGAAACCTCCACTACATTGATCTCCAGCATTTTTCCACCAAACTCCAAACTCTCCTTTTACCCATCTCAAATCTCACTTGCCCCAACTCTGCAACGCCACTCTACAACTCCACTCGCTCCTATCAACTAGACATCTTGGCACCTCCTACACTTAAACGCACCAAGCGCACCCAATTACAACCCTGGCACACAAGCTGAACCGTTACCTCCAAAAATGTTCCAGAACTGCTGAACGCTGCTGGAGAAAGTCTCACTCTGCATCTGATTTCCTCCACTACAAATTTATGCTGTGCTCCTTCAGCCTGGTTCTTTTCTCTGCAAAAGTAGATTATTTCAACACCCTCATAAGTAATCTGTCCCGTCAACCCAAACACCTATTTCACACTTTTAATGCTCTTCTTCACCCTGCCCCTCTACTACCATGTCTACCACAAACTTTGCATCTCACTTGCAAAGATCTCTACAATCAGGGAAGAGACCTCTAATCTCTCTCCTTCCCCTACCAATACATCACCCAACCCTGCCCCCTTTGCCGTTCTATGTTCATTTGCACCTGCTACAGAGGAAGAGGTTTCTGCTCTGCTCCGGTCCTCCCGCTCCACTACCAGTTCCCTCGATCCTATTTTCTCGTATCTCATCCACACTCTGTCTCCCTCTCTTGCTTTTCCTCTCACTAAAATCTTCAATCTCTCCCTTTCCTCTGGCACATTTCCTTCATCCTTCAAACATGCAACCGTAACTCAGATTCTGAAAAAGCCCAACCGTGACCCCTACTCCCCGTCCAACTACCGCCCTATCTTGCTACTGCCATTTGCCTCGAAGTTCCTTGAGAGAGTTGTGTATGCCAGATTGACAAACGTTCTCGTATCCAACTCTCTGCTCGATCTCCTTCAGTCTGGATTCCGCACTTGTCACTCTGTTGAAACGGCTGTGACCAAAGTATCAAACTATTTAATTGCTGCTAAATCTCATGGCCATTACTCTATCCTAATTCTCCATGATCTCTCTGCTGCCTTTGATACTGTTGATCATGAACAGCTTCTTTTCATTCTCCGTAATTTTAGTTTACCGGATACTACTCTCTCCTGGTGCTCTTCCTACCTCTCCCAGCGCTCTTTCAGTGTTTCTTTCTCTGACTCTGTCTCCTCTCCCCAACCCCTATCTGTTGGCACTCCCCAAGGCTCTGTCCTTGGCCCCCTACTGTGTTCTCTATCTATGCTGCCTCCCTTGGTAAACTCATCAGCTCCTTTGGCTTCCGTTTTCATTTATATGCAGATGAAACACAAATCTACCTGTCCTCTCCTGATCTCTCTCCGCCCATCTTGACCCGTATCTCTGACTGCATCTCTGCGATTTCCACCTGGATGGCTGCTCACTTCCTTAAACTTAACTTGTCCAAAACAGAACTTCTGGTCTTTCCTCCCTCAAGTGTTGCTACTCGAGTGTCTGTCTCGATCCAAGTCAACGGCACTACTATCACCTCTACCTCGCAGGCTTGCTGCCTAGGTGTTCTCTTTGACTCTGACCTCTCCTTCACCCTCATGTCCAGTCTATCGCCAAATCCTGCCACTTCCATCTCAAAAACATAGCACGCATCCGTCCCTATTTAACGCCGAACGCGGCTAAGGGGCTTGTCCATGGTGTTGTTCTCTCTCGCCTTGACTACTGCAATCCCCTTCTCAGTGTTCTTATGTGTTCCCAGCTTGCAGCTCTGCAATCTATAATGAATGCGGCGGCGAGGCTCATTTTCCTGTCCGCTCGCACCTCCCACACCTCCCTGCTCTGTCAGTCCCTTACATTGGCTACCAGTAAAATATAGGGCTCAATTAAAAATTCTGGTGCATGCTTACAAGTCCCTACATAATGCTGCTTCAACCTACCTATCCTCCCTAATACACAAGTACGTCCCATCGAGGCCCCTGCGCTCTGCCGAAGACTTACGTCTATCCTCTGTCCGTACTCCCACCTCTGATGCTCGCCTTCAAGACCACCTTTCCGGTGGAACTCCCTTCCCTTCTCCGTTAGACTTTCACCCAGTCTCCACTGCTTCAAGAAAATCATTGAAAACTCTTTTGTTCAGGAAAGCATATCAATTAAACTGTTAGTAGATTTTCATCCCCAATGACTCCTCTCCTGCAACTGTTAAAAATGACCTACTAAGCCCTCAGTGAATACTTTTCTAACAACCTACTTTGTACCCCTACTTCTACCCTTTTGTGTCACTATACCCCAATCCCTCTAGTATGTAAGCTCATTGAGCAGGGCACTCAATCACTCTGTTCCTGTACGTCCACTTGTCTGGTTTCAATTAAATGTCTGTTAGTCCACCTATTTGATGACTATTTTTTTAAATAATAATAATAAAAAAGTAAAAAAGGTTATTGGCACAGTATGCAAGTGCAGTGACGTAAAAACCTTTATTAATAAATCCATTGGATGTTTTTACTTTGTATTTTTAACCAATAAAGGTTTTTTGGTCATTGCACTTGCGTAGTGTGCCAATTACCTTTTTTTACTTTACATATATTATATTATATGTTTATGATATCACTATTCGTATTATACCAATTATACTAGGTTTGACATATTGCACTATTGGCTTCCCCTGCTTTTCCTTTTGTCTTTTATTTGGATACCCAATGTGGCAGAACTAGCCACCTATTATTATTAGAGACTGCTCTGTTCATGTCAAAGACTTATCTGGTTCGACAATTGGGGTTCCCCGAACAAACTGTAGCTATATTTTTCGTATACCGAACCATCTACCGAACAGTTGGACCACCCAGGGGAGGTGTGTGCCTTCAATTGACCTTATTCTCACTTAGAAACCGCAAGGTTCTAGGCCAGGGATAGGCAACCTTCGTCACTGCAGATGTTTTGGACTACACATCCCATGATGCTTTGCCAACATTATGGCTGTAAGAGCATTGAGGGAAATGTAGTCCACAACATCTGGAGTGCCGAAGGTTGCCTAGCCCTGTTCTAGGTGGTCGGCTGGTATATTTTTTGTACCTGGGAGATTATGTAATTAAAGAGTTGTTCTTACTCAATCATCTCCCAGGTGCAGAGGAGGAGTTTGGGAAATGTGTAATTGTTACATGTCTCCACTCAGGTCCACCAGGGGGAAACCCCTGGAATGTGAATTAAGAAACCCCTTGCATGGGGAGTTGCATAAAAGCCAGCTGTGGCTGAATAAAAATCAGTTGACTCCCAGAACTGTGTATCGTCCTCTTACTGGGGAAATTAGGATTATATTGCTACACTGCGCTTCTCTTGATGTTCTAGAGTCTACCAGCGGAGATATTGATTTTAATATTGCAACTCCGCTACACCCAAGCTATCTGAAAAGGTCACACTCCTCAAGTCCAAGGCTATATATGTTCTACCAAGCATTTACAGCTGCACTTACCTCTAAATTAAATGCATCTTTTTATGTGAGAACTTGTTTTATAACTGTATATCTAGCATTTTTTCATTTATTTGCGCTTGACTTGTATTAGTCCTTGTTGACTGTCTTAATATTGTTGTTGCATATGTGGCGCAGCCCTTCTCTTCTTTTGTGTTATTCTCTGAGGGGGCTCTGAGAATTACAGCATCCTGCAGTGGTTATGGTTCTTGAAATGTTCTTGTAATTTGCCTTGGCATACAACGGCCCCTGTTTGATACAGCGATGACCTATGACCAATATGATTCAATATCTCATGATGTTATAAACAGCAAGAGCATTGAGGGTTGATTAAGAAAACATCCACAATGTCTTTCACATTATATTATTTAATTTTGATTGGGAGTTTATTGATCAAAATTCCAAAGAGTAATCAAAATAACAACTGTTAAAGTTCAGGTTTCTTTTCCTATGTATATTTGTATGTGTTCTCTTACCATGTGAGATACATTTAAATTGTTTTCATACTTTGTAGGGGGTACTGTCACTCTGCCTTGGGCTCCTAATAAGCTTGTCTTTAGATAAAACATATAATATTTCTTAAAGGACACTGTTTGGATTAAGAGGTGCCAGGTTATTAGAAACATAGCACCCTTGATCCGTACTGCAGTAGTTACTAGATGCAGTAGCATGTTTCACATTACTCTAAACATTCACATACACTTTAATGATCTCACTCGTGTAATCTATCCATTGAATGTGTCATTTGATGTTAAAATATTTTAAGTGGTTTCTCATGCTAAAATTATTGAGTTCATGGTGTTAAAATATGTTAATATCAACATTACCAGCTACCTAACTTAACTAAAACTATTTTATATTTAAATTATAAACAGTAGTATTCAGCTACAAGGTGTGGAATGTTTCTTCAATAAACGTTTCTGTGATTACATACATAATATAGCCTTATATACAGCATCCTGGCATTACCCCCAGTATAAAGGATCATTCCAAACACATAAAGCAGTTTAGATTCCAGAATTGCGTTATGTGCTAAGAGTGTGTTCTCTATTTTGTTTTACAAAAAGTTAATGTTTCAATAGAAATTGGCATTTATAAATTATACTGGTTACACCCCCTAGGTTGCCAATTAGATACTTGTCCTGTTACTTCCTGGTTTGTTTGCCCAGAGCACATGCCCAGAGCACATGCCTTGCAAAGATGTCTCATTGTAATAACCAATAATAATAATAATTGAGCTGCATTCGGAAGGCTGTGATTGGACAGAAACAGAAATGTTGGGCTGGGAAAAGAAGTGGAGGCCTTGCAAAGACTGCAGGTGAGAGATCTGCAGCTTATACAAGCTGATTTTAGATATATTCACAGTGAAAAAACGGTATAATTAAAAGTAGGCGTGTTTACATTGGAGTTACACCTACTAAATAGTGATATATATATTTAATTATTTATTTTAGAGATCACGGACAGCACAAAAATAGCTTAGTCAAGGTATGAATATGTAGAGGACATCGAGCATATATATATATATTTTTATTTTGTATTTAGGCTAGGGAGTGTCCTTTTAATGTCAGACCTATTAGAAATGGCTTGATATAACAAGGACTCATCCTGGAGTGCTTCCTTCTGATGATCAATCTTAATTGCGTCAAACCTGAACGGTGGTGACTAACTTTGAGAGCAGGATAACCCTACTATCTCACCAAATATTGCCATCCAGGTTGGATAACATCACCATTGATAATGTAGAAGTGGTAATTCTGCATTATCAATGCGTCTGAGCACGAACCACAAACCATGTTTCCTAATGAATTATGTAAGCTTGTTTGAGCACTGCCCCCAACACCCTCTGTTCCTGTACACTCAATTCATTTTGTTACAAATAATTGTCTGTTAGTTCTCCCATTGTACAGCACTGCAGAATTTGTTGGCACTTTATAAATTATAATAATTATGTAAACCATTCCAAAACGACCGCCTCCATAAAGTGTACAATTGGACAAGGAGAAAATCTTAACTACCCAGTGACATCCTATTTTCTAATCAAAGTTATGTTAGAAAACCGGCAATGGTGGCAGAGCCTAATTGCTGAACTGACGGGACTCACCTCGGACGATTTCGAGGAAAAAAGCCCTCAAATCATCCTTTATATCAATAAATTACAGCACATCTAATGCTTGCAGCATTTAGACCACTTCTGTGAACTCCAGCATTTATCAGTCTGAAGCGGTTCTGCTAGCTCCAGCGGGACCAGATCCTAACTGCGGCCTTCTAAACGTGGGTAAAACCCCCCCACCGCTGCCGGTGAGGATAATCCCGGCATCTATCACTGGTGCTGTATGGTGCACATTTGATCTGTTAAACCATGGGACAGATGCCTCTTGTAAGATGGCGGACATCATCCGCACCTCAAAACAGCAGGTAGCAGGTTCGTAGTCGACAACAAAACCTAATTTCCAGATGGCGAATGTCCTTCAGTCTTCATCATATCAAATCAGTTTCCTGACAACTTTTTACAAATGTCTAGACACAAACTCATGTTATCTCACTATCCTATCTCATTACACCTTACTGCCCACCAGTCTACCCATCAAACTCAACCCTACCTCTCCTTCATTCAGTTATTACTTTAAGTGTAATCTGATTGCATATGTTTAAAACATTTCATGTGTTTTTTTATGATTATAAATATGTCCATGTTGTAACCCACCCCCGTGAAAATATAGATATTTTGTCCATGCGTTTTCATTGTTTGTCTAGTTTTGAACTCTGTACAGAGCAATTTCCATAACACAACACTGCATCTATGTTTATATAATCATTTGAACAATATCTAACACCACGCAACTTAAATTGTGGAAGCTATGACCCATCAGCTTGAAATGTTACTGACCTTGTCTTAGTAACTGTGAAAAATGGATTACACAAACGTACCATTCCTGTGCTTTTCATGTACACAGACTGTTTAAAACAGTTTTCAACAGCCCTTTTATGTCTTAGCCTTTCCTGTTAGTGTTAACAATTATCCCACAACCCAGACCTCTGTTCCCACCAACATTTATGCCAGCATTCTCATTTCATCTTCTCTGATGAAATTCTGCACTTTCCAATGACTGTAATAGCTTCTGATTTGTTGCAAACTTGCTTAATAATGAATTGTGTTTACATATGGCACAAAACTGTTTATAATGTACAGGGGAAGATTTATATTAGCAAAGTGCAGCCACCAGAACACTTACAAACTCAGGGGCTGGGCTCCCACCAACCCATCCATATATACATACTCATACACATGCACCTTAAAATAGAGATACCAATCACACACACTGACAAGCATACACACATATGCTTGCAGCCATGAACAGACAAACACACACTAATGGACACACACTGCCAACTTGACATTTCTGTATTTATAGCAATGTTTTCAGCTGCAGTGCCACCCAGACCACTACATTGCCACCCAGACCGCTTCATTGCCACCCAGACCGCTTCATTGCCACGCAGACCGCTTCATTGCCACGCAGACCGCTTCATTGCCACCCAGACCACTACATTGCCACCCAGACCGCTTCATTGCCACCCAGACCACTACATTGCCACCCAGACCGCTTCATTGCCACGCAGACCACTTCGTTGCCACACAGATCGCTTCGTTGCCACCCAGACCGCTTCATTGAGATTAAGTGGTCTGGGTGCCTATACTGTACTTTTAAGTCTGGAAAAGACAATGGAGAAGATTAGGGTTTTTGTGATAGAGCAAGTGATGATGACCATGTAGGTTTTTAAATTACTGAATAGGTAGAGATGGCAGGGGGAATTAATAAAGATAATTTCTTTTTCTTTTTTTTTGCCAAAGATTATGGAGGTATCTAAGATGCCAACTTGGCTTGGTGTTGTGGGTGAAGCCGTGAAGGGCTATGATGTGAGGCAGAGCAGGATAAATAATCTTTCCAAGCACAATCACATGGCAGTGATTAGTATCTGTTAAAGAATCAAGGCCAAGGGTTTGATACCTAGTACAGTTAACTCAGCTCTTCATCCTTTTAGGCTAATGAATAGAGTACATTTGAGCTTGTTAACAATAACATTGGCAACGCTCTGACCCCGCGGCTCTTGCGAGACTTGCAGAGGGAGCTGACCTGGGAGCTGCACGGACCGGAGGAGAGAGAAGGGAGCTGACAGGAGCTGCAGGAAAGGTAAGTTACAGCTTCCTGCCAGCCCCCGGTCCTTTTCTGTATTATGGCAATGTAAATTGCCATAATACAGACAGTGACTCGAGTATAAGACGAGTTGGGGTTTTTCAGCACAAAAAATGTGCTGAAAAACTTGTCTTATACTCGAGTATATACGGTATATATATTTTTTAAATCGCACTTGCGCTATAGAATTAGTTACTGTGCTATTGGTGGGCTGTAAGGAAATGTTACCATCAACAAAGATACAAAAGTGGGCGGTAGGTATTAAAGGGGTTTGACCAGTGGCGTACATACCAGGGTCGCAGGGGTCGCGGCTGCGACCGGGCCCGGCCCACCAGGGGGCCCGGCCGCCCCTGCGACCCGGTATGTACCCACTGGGCCAGCCTCTTCTCCTGGGGGGCACAGGAGCCGGCCACCTCCTTGCCCCCCCGAGGCTGGCCCTGCTTACACCCGGCGGGCAGGCAGGCTGGCCGGTGCGCGATGGAGCACTCTCCCCTGAGTGCTTCCTCTTCAGTTCCCTGAAACGTCACTGAAACGTCGGAAAGCCTCAGCGCTGACACTGAACTCGCCCTGGGTGCCACTAGCTCTCCGATCCGCAGCGCCCCAAAGAAACACAGTGAGAATGCCACCCGAAATAAAAGTACCTCGTACGTAGAGCTACACACCTCCGGAAGAACTTCCAACAGCTGCAGTAGCATGGCCCCCGAGATAGGTCGCCGTTTGTCGGGAACGCGGCGCTTTTTCCACCCTTACAAAATGCGAGAAATGCAGAAAGCCTTGGTGACATCCGACCAACCTAAAAAACGAAATAGAAAGGAGAGAGCAGCCAACGATTGCTCAGCCGCCGCAGCCGACCTACCTGCGGAAAACAACGACTCCAGTAAAGACAGCGTAATGTTCAATCTCCCGGAGTCTGACGCCACCTCTCCGCTCCTACCCATGGCCCACCAGCGATCCCATACTGCGGTGTAAGCCTTCCATGAAGACTCCGATAAGGACCCCCGGATCAATCGTCTCAGATGTCCGAAACCAGGTCCCACAAGCAGGGCGGGCACGGGGTTCCCGTCTGCACCGCCTCCGGAGCCGCCTCCCGAAAACGGTCCCACTGAAACCGAGAAAGAGAGTCAGCAATGACATTGTCCACCCCCGGCACATGCCTGGCTACCAACCACAAATTACATTGAAGACAGAGTAGCACTAGACGACTGAGCAATGCCAAGGCCGGAGGGGACCCAGACGTGGAACGATTGATCACCTGGACCACACACATGTTGTCCGTGTGAACAATCACCTTCCTGTGCGCCAAGCCCGCGCCCCACAATTCGACCGCGACCACAATGGGGAACAACTCTAGAAACGCCAGATTACCCATCAGCTCCGAGCCCCGCCAGGTGGCAGGCCACTCCGCAGCGCACCACTGCCCTGAAAATAGGCCCCAAAACATTGTTGCTCCCATTATTCCATCCCACTATCCTGGGCAGTAGTCATGCTCCCCCTTCCCTATTTGTCCAGGGGGACACTTTAGTTTTGCTGACTTACAAGTCAGTGATATACTAACAGGGGGAGGCGGATTTAGCCTGGGTGGCGGTCAGCAGGTTTACAGAGCACCCCCTTTCACCAGAGCAGACACCTGACTACCCTTGACAATGCTGGGAAGCAAGTGCCTGCCCTGCACAGCTCCCTTGTCCCCTTTAATGATGCCGAGATCCGGGATTTAACATCATTCCAGACATTATATTAGTACAGAGCTGGAGGAAGCTGTGCTGTCAGTGCACAGACTAACTTCAGGATCAAATTACTGGACCCAAAGGATAATGTATCAAATACAAATCATATGTGTGTGTATGAATGTAAGTGTGTGTGTGTGTGAATGTGAAAATATGTTAGCGTATCAATGAAAATGTGTACATAAACGTGTGTTTGTGCGTGAATATATGTGTCTGTGTGTGAATGTGTGTGAGCATGTGTATGCACATAAAAGTTAGTGTGCATATATACAAATCCCAAACAAACAAAATGCCTTAAGGGTGCCACCCCTAGTCCATAGGGGGGTTGTGGAAATCAACCTTACTTCTTTGGAAAACAGGAACCTGTTTTAAATTGAGGAGTTCCCTGAGGAAGTTCTATGTTTAGAACTAAATGCGTAGGACCGCTGTTTTTATCAACCTTTCTTCAATAAATTGTTTATACCACTTGATTCCTGCTTCCCTCTGGTTCCTGCTTTCCAAAGAAGTGAGGTGTATTTCCACAACCCCCCTGTGGACTAGGGGTGGCACCCTTAAGGCGTTTTCATTATCTCCATTCTGTGAGTGCTACCAGTAGCGTGTCTTTATACATGCATATAACTATATCACACTGTATGTTGTTAATTGTCTTTTTAGGTTAAACAATTGTATCCCTTTATATTTGTATGTCTGATATTCCTGTTTGATACGATATCCAAGTGGGTAGGCTGCCGAGGGAAGCAGTGGTGTCTCTAGTACTCATTTTTAGGAGGGCACATGGTGGGCCAGGGACAAAAGTAGGGGGGGCACATTTAATCCAGCCCTCGCCGCAGTTTGACCCCGCCCCTGCCGCATGTTAAGCCCCACCCCCGACACAATGTGTTTTGTTTCTTTTTTGATAACCCCTGGTGAAGGATTCATTATTTTCCACCAGGGATTATTTAAATACAAACACATTTCTATTGATACAGTGCCATAGTTGGCACCGTATCCATATACACAGTCCATATACACACACACACACAGACTGCTGAGTACATACACACACTGTGAGTCCATACACACACATAGACTGCTGAGTCCATACACACACAAAAGCTTCCTCACTAGCAGACACACACACACACACAGACTGCGGAGTCCACACAGACACACTGCTGAGTCCATACACACACACACAGACACACAGACTGCATACACACACACACACACACACACAGACACATAGACTGCTGAGTCCATACACACACAAACAGACACACAGACTGCTAAGTCCATACACACACATAGACTGCTGAGTCCATCCAAACACACACACACACAGACACACACACACACAGACTGCTGGGTCCAAACACACACACAGACTGCTGAGTCCATACACACACAGACACACAGACTGCTGAGTCCATACACACATACAGACACAGACTGCTGAGTCCATACACACAGACACAGACACAGACTGCTGAGTCCACACACACACACAGACACACAGACACACAGTCTGCGGAGTCCATACACACACACAGACTGCTGAGTCCATACACACACACAGACACACAGACTGCAGAGTCCATACACACACACAGACTGCGGAGACCATACACACACACAGACTGCGGAGACCATACACACAGACTGCTGAGTCCATACACACACACACAGACACACAGACTGCTGAGTCCATACACACACACAGACTGCTGAGTCCATACACACACACAGACACACAGACTGCTGAGTCCATACACATACTGACACACACACACACACAGACTGCTGAGTCCATACACACACACACACACAGACTGCTCAGTCCACACACACACACACACACACACACACACACACACACAGACTGCTGAGTCCATACACACTACGACACACACACAGACTGCTGAGTCCATACACACACACACAGACTGCGGAGTCCACACACACACACTGCTGAGTCCATACACACACACACACACACAGACACACAGACTGCATACACACACACAGACACACAGACACACAGACGGCTGAGTCCATACACACACGGACTGCTAAGTCCATACACACACATAAACTGCTAAGTCCATCGACACACACACACACAGACACACACACACACAAAGACTGCTGGGTCCAAACACACACACAGACTGCTGAGTCCATACATACACAGACACACAGACTGCTGAGTCCATACACACATACAGACACAGACTGCTGAGTCCATACACACAGACACAGACTGCTGAGTCCACCCACACACGCAGACACACAGACACACAGACTGCGGAGTCCATACACACACACAGACTGCTGAGTCCATACACACACACAGACACACAGACTGCAGAGTCCATACACACACACAGACTGCGGAGTCCATACACACAGACTACTGAGTCCATACACACACACAGACACACAGACTGCTGAGTCCATACACACACACACAGACTGCGGAGTCCATACACACAGACTACTGAGTCCATACACACACACAGACACACAGACTGCTGAGTCCATACACACACAAACAGACACACAGACTGCTAAGTCCATACACACACATAGACTGCTGAGTCCATCCAAACACACACACACACACACAGACACACACACACACACACAGACTGCTGGGTCCAAACACACACACAGACACACAGACTGCTGAGTCCATACACACATACAGACACAGACTGCTGAGTCCATACACACAGACACAGACACAGACTGCTGAGTCCACACACACACACAGACACACAGACAGCGGAGTCCATACACACACACAGACAGGAGTTCCCTGAGGAAGTTCTATGTTTAGAACTAAATGCGTAGGACCGCTGTTTTTATCAACCTTTCTTCAATAAATTGTTTATACCACTTGATTCCTGCTTCCCTCTGGTTCCTGCTTTCCAAAGAAGTGAGGTGTATTTCCACAACCCCCCTGTGGACTAGGGGTGGCACCCTTAAGGCGTTTTCATTATCTCCATTCTGTGAGTGCTACCAGTAGCGTGTCTTTATACATGCATATAACTATATCACACTGTATGTTGTTAATTGTCTTTTTAGGTTAAACAATTGTATCCCTTTATATTTGTATGTCTGATATTCCTGTTTGATATGATATCCAAGTGGGTAGGCTGCCGAGGGAAGCAGTGGTGTCTCTAGTACTCATTTTTAGGAGGGCACATGGTGGGCCAGGGACAAAAGTAGGGGGGGCACATTTAATCCAGCCCTCGCCGCAGTTTGACCCCGCCCCTGCCGCATGTTAAGCCCCACCCCCGACACAATGTGTTTTGTTTCTTTTTTGATAACCCCTGGTGAAGGATTCATTATTTTCCACCAGGGATTATTTAAATACAAACACATTTCTATTGATACAGTGCCATAGTTGGCACCGTATCCATATACACAGTCCATATACACACACACACAGACTGCTGAGTACATACACACACTGTGAGTCCATACACACACATAGACTGCTGAGTCCATACACACACAAAAGCTTCCTCACTAGCAGACACACACACACACACAGACTGCGGAGTCCACACAGACACACTGCTGAGTCCATACACACACACACAGACACACAGACTGCATACACACACACACACACACACAGACACATAGACTGCTGAGTCCATACACACACAAACAGACACACAGACTGCTAAGTCCATACACACACATAGACTGCTGAGTCCATCCAAACACACACACACACAGACACACACACACACAGACTGCTGGGTCCAAACACACACACAGACTGCTGAGTCCATACACACACAGACACACAGACTGCTGAGTCCATACACACATACAGACACAGACTGCTGAGTCCATACACACAGACACAGACACAGACTGCTGAGTCCACACACACACACAGACACACAGACACACAGTCTGCGGAGTCCATACACACACACAGACTGCTGAGTCCATACACACACACAGACACACAGACTGCAGAGTCCATACACACACACAGACTGCGGAGACCATACACACACACAGACTGCGGAGACCATACACACAGACTGCTGAGTCCATACACACACACACAGACACACAGACTGCTGAGTCCATACACACACACAGACTGCTGAGTCCATACACACACACAGACACACAGACTGCTGAGTCCATACACATACTGACACACACACACACACAGACTGCTGAGTCCATACACACACACACACACACAGACTGCTCAGTCCACACACACACACACACACACACACACACACACACACACACACACACACACAGACTGCTGAGTCCATACACACACTGACACACACACAGACTGCTGAGTCCATACACACACACACAGACTGCGGAGTCCACACACACACACTGCTGAGTCCATACACACACACACACACACAGACACACAGACTGCATACACACACACAGACACACAGACACACAGACGGCTGAGTCCATACACACACAAACAGACACACGGACTGCTAAGTCCATACACACACATAAACTGCTAAGTCCATCGACACACACACACACAGACACACACACACACAAAGACTGCTGGGTCCAAACACACACACAGACTGCTGAGTCCATACATACACAGACACACAGACTGCTGAGTCCATACACACATACAGACACAGACTGCTGAGTCCATACACACAGACACAGACTGCTGAGTCCACCCACACACGCAGACACACAGACACACAGACTGCGGAGTCCATACACACACAGACTGCTGAGTCCATACACACACACAGACACACAGACTGCAGAGTCCATACACACACACAGACTGCGGAGTCCATACACACAGACTACTGAGTCCATACACACACACAGACACACAGACTGCTGAGTCCATACACACACACACAGACTGCGGAGTCCATACACACAGACTACTGAGTCCATACACACACACAGACACACAGACTGCTGAGTCCATACACACACAAACAGACACACAGACTGCTAAGTCCATACACACACATAGACTGCTGAGTCCATCCAAACACACACACACACACACACACAGACACACACACACACACACAGACTGCTGGGTCCAAACACACACACAGACACACAGACTGCTGAGTCCATACACACATACAGACACAGACTGCTGAGTCCATACACACAGACACAGACACAGACTGCTGAGTCCACACACACACACACACAGACACACAGACAGCGGAGTCCATACACACACACAGACTGCTGAGTCCATACACACACACAGACACACAGACTGCAGAGTCCATACACACACACAAACTGCGGAGACCATACACACAGACTGCTGAGTCCATACACACACACAGACATACAGACTGCTGAGTCCATACACACACAGAGACTGCTGAGTCCATACACACACAGACACACAGACTGCAGAGTCCATACACACACACAAACTGCGGAGACCATACACACAGACTGCTGAGTCCATACACACACACAGACATACAGACTGCTGAGTCCATACACACACAGAGACTGCTGAGTCCATACACACACAGACACACAGACTGCTGAGTCCATACACACACTGACACACACACACACACACACACACAGACTGCTGAGTCCATACACACACTGACACACACACACACAGACTGCTGAGTCCATACACACACACACACACACACACACACAGACTGCTCAGTCCACACACACACACACACACACACACACACACACACAGACTGCTGAGTCCATACACACACAAACAGACACACGGACTGCTAAGTCCATACACACACATAGACTGCTAAGTCCATCGACACACACACAGACACACACACACACACACACAGAGACTGCTGGGTCCAAACACACACACAGACTTATGAGTCCATACACACATACAGACACAGACTGCTGAGTCCATACACACAGACACAGACACAGACTGCTGAGTCCACCCACACACACAGACACACAGACACACAGACTGCGGAGTCCATACACACACAGACTGCTGAGTCCATACACACACACAGACACACAGACTGCAGAGTCCATACACACACAGACTGCGGAGTCCATACACACAGACTACTGAGTCCTTACACACACACAGACACACAGACTGCTGAGTCCGTACACACACACACAGACTGCTGAGTCCATACACACACAGACACACAGACTGCTGAGTCCATACACACACTGACACACACACACACACACACACACAGACTGCTGAGTCCATACACACACACACACACACACACACAGACTGCTGAGTCCACACACACACACACACACACACACACACAGACTGCTGAGTCCACACACACACACACACACAGACTGCTGAGTCCATACACACACTGACACACACACACACACACACACACACACACACAGACTGCTGAGTCCATACACACACAGACACACAGACTGCTGAGTCCATACACACACACACACACACACACACACACACAGACTGCTGAGTCCATACACACACACACACACACAGACTTCTGAGTCCATGCACACACACACACACACACACAGACTGCGAAGTCCATACATACACACACACAGACTGCTTAGTCCATACACACACACACACACACACAAACACACACACACAGACTGCTTAGTCCATACACACACACACACACACACACACACACACACACAGACTGCTGAGTCCATACACACACACACACACACACACACACACAGACTGTGGAGTCCATACACACACAGAGACACACAGACTGCTGAGTTCACACACACACACACACACACACACAAGCTTCCTCACTAGCAGACAGACAGACACACACACACAAGCACATTAAGCCTACCTGTCACTGGAGGCTGTAGCTGGGGGTCACACAGCCATCTTCTGGCCTTTCCAACAGCAGCAAGGCTTGCTGTTTAACGGCGTGGGTTGGGCTTATGTGCGGGAGGCGGGGCTTAATTTGTAGACGGACCCTGTGCCGAGGAGCCTGTCAGTGCTCTATCCGGCCCCAGCATCTCTCCACTCAGACAGCACCCAGCGCTCCAGCTGCTCTGCCCTGCATTCCCCCGGGCTGTAACACACTGTTACAGTCCGAGGGAATAGAATTTAACAACATGGCCAGCAAGTTGCCAGCATTTGGGGGGATACAAGGGGGGGCACAGCATGATGTAAGGGGGGCCATGGCCCCCTCTGGCCCCCCCCCTAGCGACGCCACTGGAGGGAAGCTGTTATTACCAATGATACTTCTGTCAAGTATACATTTGATATGACTCACTCTTCTCATTTCTGTATTGTATTTACTATGCCTCAAATAAAAAACAGATTGACAAAAAAGGGCCATGTGTATATTCATACATAACGTGTAGACACCATATTTAAAGGATCACTACAGTGCCAGGCTCTATATGGTCTTTGGGTCCCCCCCCACCCTCATGGTCCCCCTCCCGTCTGGTTCTAGGGGGAGGCTTACCTTTCTCCAGAGCTGGGCTCCCTCGGCGCTGGGGACTCTCCTCCCTCTTCTGACGTCACCGGCTGAATGTGCATGCACAATGCTTTCCTATGGACGCTGGTGTCTTCTCACTGTGAAAATCACATTTAGAAACGCGGAAGCGCCTCTAGCGGCTGTCAATGAGACAGCCACTAGAGGCTGGATTAATCCATATGTAAACATAGCAGTTTCTCTGAAACTGCTATGTTAACAGCAAGCAGGGATAACCCTAGATGGACCTGGCACCCAGACCACTTCATTAATCTGAAGTCGTCTGGGTGCCTATAGTGGTCCTTTAATAGTGTTGATTTCAGTTCCCTTTAATAAAAAAAAAAAAAAACTTAAACTCAGGAAAAATGACTTGTCTATAAGAGAATGCAAAAAAAGTCCATTAATTCTAAAGTTTAAACAAAAAAATTCTAACAGCTCAGAAAAATAAGGTGGAATTTTAAACATAAGTCTAATGAATAAAACATTCTGTTGGATTCTTATATTCAAATAGCAAATATTTACTAGTCAATTCTGATCTTTATAACTGGATCCAGACAGTCTCTTGTCGTTTGCCCAAGTTCTTTGACAGTTTTACTGCCCGAGGTATTGGAAGAAAGTATTCCTTTTTATGCCCAGTTCAATCAAGGCCTATAAAAGACTCAATAATGTCTCTCAGTAATTACCAGATGCCAGTATCAACTAGTTTGGTACAACCTCAAGGTCACAGATATATTAAATCAAGAGTTTTTATTTCATTTTGTATGAAGGGTGGGTATGGGACTAAAAGGAGATATCTAATGGCAAATTTAGTTAAGTATGCAGGATTTTTAAACTGCAACTTAAATACTAAATTTGTGGGTATTCTATTCTATTCTTTAAAAAGGACAGTTATTGTTAAAATGTACATTTCTCAGGAATATAAGGACATCCTGTTAGTCCAACAGACATATAAGTTGAAATAGACACTCTAGTTCCGTAAAGCATGTCAACTTGTCATAGTGCATGTACCTTACATAAGGATTATTTTGTAAAAGTGCCAATTATAAGAGTATTGAGGCTCTCAAACAGACGGCTTGGAAGGTTTTCTCTCTTATTTTGAATTGTAGTTCAAAGTGGAAATTAGTGCTTTTCAAAATGAAGCATTGGTGTTTTTGGTATGTCCCAATGCACGCCTGTGAGAAGCATCTGATTGGACAATAGTCATCAGTAATTAAGATTTATCAGTCGGCAGATTAGAGCAGAGGTGTAAAGGTTAATTTTGTTGATTTCAGAAATATATATATATATTTTATTATATGTCAGAATAATAGATATTTTATATCATAAATATTTTCACTTCATTCATAGTTTTTGGGGTTAAATTATTTTCTGGTTTTAGGGTTCGGAAATTTGTTTTCACAATTTTCTCTGGCTAAGGATTGGTTTTGCTGTTAGAGAAAATATTAAAGTCAACAATAGGAAATTTTTTATTAATGAATAATTAGTTTGATGACTTTGCAGCATAAAAATTGCCAGAGTCAAATGCTACCATAGAGAACTGTGTACTAAACTCCATGTTCACAAGCAACTTTCAAAATCAAAGTAGTCAAGGCCCAGAGGAGGCGGGCTGAAAGCTAGCCGAATAGGAGGCATGTGTGGGTGTGGTGGGTGTGGGTGTAAAAATGGGTGTGGCATTTAGTTTAGGGGTTGGGTGGGGTTGTATAAATAACGGACATTTTGTCCCTTTCACCTCAGCCATCTTAAAGATAACGGCAAGGTGACAATTTCTCCCCTGTTTCCCCGGCAGTTATTGTTGCTTTGCTTACCCCACGGCCAGGAGCATGGATATCGAAGGGATCCTTGCTGCTCTCCGGGCTGAGGCCCTCCAGGACGGTGGCCAGCACCTGCAGGCCCAGCTGGAAAGGCTGCAGGGTGCCTCCGTGGTAGCTGCTCCCTCTGTCGGCAGCCATGGTACTCCGCGCCGCAGGGCGCGTTCCCCTACCCGTTATAGCCCTCACGGGAGGGGAGGGTGAGGGGCAGGAGCAGGAGCCCCGTTGCCGGCCGCGCGCCAGGTCCCCCGCGGCCGCGGGCGGCAGTGATTTGTTGCAGCCTGTCGCCTCCTCCCCGAGGCGGTCTAGGAGTACCCATGCGGCTGCCGCTTCTCGGGGAGGTTATGGCCGTTCCGTGCCGGTTCCTGCTCCTGTGATCTCGCGGGCCTCCAGGAGGGCGGCCGCGAGATCACTTTCCAGCACTTCATCGTGGGCGGCGAACCGGGCACCTGACATGCGCTCTGCTCATGGCGGATCTCGGGCGGAGCGCGAGCAGGTTAGGTCTGCGGCCGGCCCTTCTTCAAGAGTGGTGAGTAAGCCGCGAGTCGGCAGGGCAACCAGTAGGGGGTTGTGGGGGTTCGGGGGGTCGGGGCACAGAGCCAGGTCCGGCTAATTGTACACACAGCCCCCCCCTTCTCCTCCTCCCCGCTCTGTCTCCCCTGGCCCGGCCACTACCACACTCCCATCAACCTCATCCATCCAGCATGCACTCCCATCAACCTCATCCGTCCAGCATGCACTCCCATCAACCTCATCCGTCCAGCATGCACTCCCATCAGCTTCATCCGCCCATCAAGCACTCCCAACACTGTCTCCTGCCCATCCTAATCCCCTTGGGCCCCTTCCTATGGGTTTGATGCCCTCTGCATCTGCCCCACCGTTAACTACGGCCCATGCTGCCCCCTCAGGGGCTCTTTCTGCCACGGCAGATTCACACACGGTTTTTACTACTCCTGCGGGTCCCCAGGTACCTGGGGTGGGTGGGCAGGGTTCCTTTTCACCTGTCCTGTCTTCACAGGTCACCCCTGGTCGGCTGACAAGTCGGTTCCCTGATGCTGTGACTGGTGCAGTGCTTCCTGCGGTCGCAGTTCCCTTGGGGCCGTTGCAGCCTGGTGGGCATGTTGGAGTACCGCTGCTACCTTCCAATTCAGCTCCTGCGGGTGAGTACTCCGGTATAACGGGGTTGGGTTTGGGGGGCGCTAGCGCAGGGGAAGTTCAAGAATGGGGTTCGGTACTCCAGGCTATGAAACAGGTTTTGCTAACCCTTGAGCGGGGATCTCGCCCCGGGGCCTCTCCCCCGGTGGCTTTAGATAACCAACTTCGGCGGGTTGGGCAGGTTCCGCAGGGTCTGATCCTGCGGTGGTCGCGGCGTCAATTCCCGCTAATATGATACAGCCCCTCGACCTCGGCGTTACTGACGGTGGCGCCGGAGTCTGCCGGGGGCCATGGCAGGGGACACCGCTGCTCTCTCGGGTTTGGGGGTAGCACCGGCTGCGCACGGTGCGGCGATCATGTGCTGGTCAGGTCCCCTGGGCCTCCATCTAACGCCGGAATTGCGCGCAAAAATAGACAAGGGGGAATTCATAGAAATTTTTTCTCTCCTCCCTATGGAAGACCTTCCCCGGGCGGACGCGGATGCTAAAGAATCCGAAAAGGACAAAGAAAAGTTTCGGTATCGGAAGATTCCGAAAACTTTCGGAAACTGGATCCGAGCTTTTTCGATCCTAGCCAGCGTGATAGGTGAGAAGACTCCCAGCAAGTGCTCTTCCCTATTTTGCTACCAGGACGTTATATGGAACGCTTGTCGGGTGTACGGCGGGTTAAGGTGGTGGCGGTATGATGAGCAGTTCCGCCAACGTTTAGCGGTTCGGCCTTCCATGGGCTGGGATCAAATGGACATCGGCTTGTGGTTGGCTATCATGACTCGCCCAGCTTCACATCAGGGGGGCCTGTCGTCCTTTCTTGGGGGGGCCGGCGCGGGTTCTTCAACCGCAGCGTCGGCCGGTCAGTGAAAAACAGGCTGCTGTTGGCAATATAATGATGGCCAATGCAAATTCGGGTCAAGTTGTCGCTTTAAGCATGAATGTTCTGGGTGCGGCGGGTCCCACCCCGCTTCCAAATGCTTCAAACGAGCCAAAACTGGCGACAAAGGTGATTCCGTGGGCGCTAAGGGCGAAGACGCCAGTGGACGTCGACGTGATGCGCCCATGGCTAAAGCGTTATAAGAATAAGAAGGCCTTATTACTGGAGGGATTTGGGCAGGGGTTTTGGATTCCTCACCAGCCTCGGCAGGTTTCTGCAGAAACCTGAGATCCGTTTCTGAACATCCGGGGGTGGTCAGGGAAAAACTGGCGAAGGAAGTAGCGCTGGGCCGCATGGCGGGCCCCTTTCGGGAATCGCCACTACCGATCTAAGGGTTTCACCGTTAGGCGTGGAGCCCAAAAGGGAACCGGGAAAGTTCCGGCTGATTCATCATCTATCGCACCCTCATGGGTGCTCGGTAAACGATGACATTGCAGCAGAATTATGCCGCGTTTCCTATGCGTCCTTTGACGCAGCTGTGGCCATAGTAAGGGCCGCTGGCCCCGGAGCACTCATGGCAAAAACTGACATTGAGTCTGCTTTTCGCCTCCTACCGGTTCACCCGGGTTGCCATCATCTCTTGGGTTGTGCATTTGAAGGTCATTATTATGTGGATATGTGTCTCCCGATGGGTTGTGCAATATCCTGTTTTTATTTTGAATGTTTCAGCTCTTTTATGGAATGGGTAGTGAGAATGGATTCCGGTTACGACTCCCTGCTTCATTACCTAGATGACTTTCTGTGTGTGGGCCCCGCGCATTCCCCGATATGCGCACGGATCTTACAAGCAGTGTCGGATGTGGCCTGTGAGTTTGGAGTGCCGCTGGCACCGGACAAAACGATTGGCCCTTCCACGTGCTTGTGCTTTCTTGGGATCGAGATTGATTCGGTTGTTGGGGAATGTCGGCTTCCGTTGGACAAGTTGGCTGATCTACGTGGGGTGGTCCATGAGGCGAGCTCCTTGCGGAAGATCACGCTGCAACGACTTCAATCCCTGTTGGGCAAGTTAAACTTTGCCTGTCGGATTATGCCCATGGGCAGAGTGTTTAACCGACGCCTGGCAGCAGCCACGTCTGGGATACTGAAGCCGTTCCACTTCGTCCGCTTGACAAAAGCGCTCAGGGAGGATTTAGCGGTGTGGGCGGTTTTTCTGGAAGGGTACAATGGTAGGTCTTACTGGCAGCAGCCCGAGGTAGCGAACTCAGTGCTGCACCTGTTTACGGATGCCGCGGGCTCGTCTGGTTTTGGAGCTATCATGGGTAAACAATGGTGCGTGGAACCTTGGCCAAAATCGTGGTTTGACTCGGGCCTGACCAAGAACATGGCGTTCTTGGAGCTTTTTCCCATTGTGGTGGCTCTCCATCTTTGGGGGCCGGAAATCAAGGACAGGCGTGTCGTGTTCCACTGTGACAACTTGGGCATTGTCCAGGCCATTAATAGGTTGACAGCCTCCTCTCCTCCGGTGGTCAGGCTCCTGCGGAGCTTGGTACTGCGTTGCCTGTCTTTGAACGTTACATGTCGCGCTGTGCATATTCCTGGTGTAGAGAATACCACGGCTGACGCTCTTTCTCGTTTCCAATGGCAGGTGTTTCGATTGGCCGCGCCCGAAGCAGATACGAAGGGCCTTCCCTGTCCCAGAGAGCTATGGTCCCTTGGCCTGAGCGAATAAGGGAATGGATACGGTCTTCAGTGTCGGAGGCTACTTGGGCCCGGTACGGTAAGGCATGGGGGGACTGGGTCGCTCTTGAACAGGAACAAGGTGGGTTTTCTTCAACTGCGGAGAGGACTCAAGGGGTTTTACGGTTGTTTTGGTTTTGGGAGGCTAGTGGATGTTCCCCAGCCATGGTATCGGGGAAGCTGTCTGGTCTGAGCTTCTGGTTCAACCTGACTCATGTGCCGGATGTTACCAAGGACTGCATGGTCCGGCTTGCAATGCGTGGCTGGCGTAGAGGCCCGCAGCCACGGGATTCTAGGAGACCGGTTTCAGGTGCGCTGCTACTTGGTATCGCGTCGGTCTTATCCAGGGTCTGTTTGTCCGATTTCGAAGCGCGTTTGTTTCGGGTGGCTTTCACTTTCGCCTTTTTTGGGGCTCTGCGGATTGGGGAGCTTGTGAGCCCTAGCAAACGGGTTCCAGGCGGCTTGTTGTTCAATGATGTGTCTGTCGTGGATGATACTGTGCGTTTTTTGGTGCAAAAGTCAAAAACTGACATTTTCGTTAGGGGGGCATGGGTTTCCCTCCGCGCC